>NC_137833.1:23388909-23471409 GCF_963921795.1 Nannobrachium achirus
AACAACGTACTCCAGGCGGTGCGCCGCTCTATTGTCCACGACACTGCGAGCGGCTACCGAAGCCCCCCTGTATCCACGAAGCCCAAACGAGTTACGAGGCCCCCCTGGGTCCACGAAGCCCCAAGCGGCGCGAAGGCCAGCGGACCTTGGTCCTGCTCTTCGCCCCCGAGCGCCGCAGGCGCGAGTGGCCGCGAAGAGCGGGCCAGGGCCTCGCGGCCGGCGGAGCGCCGCGCGAGTTACGAAGCCGTGGTGAATGCAATCGTTATATTTATGCCCAGGCCGTAAGGCCTGGGCAAGCGCACGTTAAACGCCCTGTCCAAGTGACTACAATGGAGCTAATGGCTAGGCTAGGCTAGGCTAGGCTAGGCTAGGCTAGTAAATAAAGAGTAAACACTTCCGGTCTGCGGCGAGTTCAAAGCGTGACGTAACTCTCTTATATACACTCTGGTGAATGGCAGAGCAGTGGCTGACGTCGCCATCTGGTGGTGATTAGTGTGTGGTGAACGTCAAAACGAGTGCTCCTTGACAACTTTTACTGGTTTCTTGAACATACTGTAACATATATATACATATATATATATATATATATGTGTGTGTGTGTGTGTGTGTGTGTGTGTGTGTGTGTGTGTGTGTGTGTGTGTGTGTGTGTGTGTGTGTGTGTGTTCAGGAAGCTACGCAGCCCTCACACCTACATTGTACCGCTAATCCCACTGATATGCCCATACAGTATATGGATATCTTTCTATCCGTTGTATCCGTCCCTTTTATGCACATAATATGGAGATCCCTGATGTCATCAGTATACATTTTTTAAGAGGTGCTAGTCAATACGTGAATTTGTGTGTATGTCCATGTGTATATGTCATAGTATATTAGAGAAACAGCACATTCGAGACGCGGAGCACTCGTGGTGCGGCACGGGGCGGAGCAAGCGGTCGCCACAACAACGTACTCCAGGCGGTGCGCCGCTCTATTGTCCACGACACTGCGAGCGGCTACCGAAGCCCCCCTGTATCCACGAAGCCCAAACGAGTTACGAGGCCCCCCTGGGTCCACGAAGCCCCAAGCGGCGCGAAGGCCAGCGGACCTTGGTCCTGCTCTTCGCCCCCGAGCGCCGCAGGCGCGAGTGGCCGCGAAGAGCGGGCCAGGGCCGCGCGGCCGGCGGAGCGCCGCGCGAGTTACGAAGCCGTGGTGAATGCAATCGTTATATTTATGCCCAGGCCGTAAGGCCTGGGCAAGCGCACGTTAAACGCCCTGTCCAAGTGACTACAATGGAGCTAATGGCTAGGCTAGGCTAGGCTAGGCTAGGCTAGTAAATAAAGAGTAAACACTTCCGGTCTGCGGCGAGTTCAAAGCGTGACGTAACTCTCTTATATACACTCTGGTGAATGGCAGAGCAGTGGCTGACGTCGCCATCTGGTGGTGATTAGTGTGTGGTGAACGTCAAAACGAGTGCTCCTTGACAACTTTTACTGGTTTCTTGAACATACTGTAACATATACACATGGACGTCCCTATCCGTATGTCCCTTTTCTGATTGGACAATATAATGATGAGCTCATATGTACTGTATGTCAACCCCTGTGACATGTGGGTCTATGCATCATCATCATACATCATCATACTGTACTTTGCGTGCTACTCGAACACACACTGTTTCTTCAGGAACAGTACTTTCTAGTGCAGGGGTTTTCAAAGTGGGTGCCGTGATGGCAGTCCAGGGGTGCCGTGAGATATTTGGAATTGATTTGGACAAAATATGAAAAAATATTTTGTATCATTTTAAACTTGTACAAGTACAAAGTTATTTTCAGTCAGTTCTAATCAAAATGGCTATTATCTCAAAGTCTCCATCGCAACATAATCGCTAGAATATTCTATAAATATAAGGTGTTGGGAGTGAAAATAATGTAGGGGTGCCTCGGATGAAAAAGATATTTATAGGGGTGCCCTGAGCCAAAAAGGTTTGGGAACCCCTCTTCTAGTGTGACACGGGTGTTTAAAAACCTCTTCTATTGTAATCTTTCTGAGGAGGTGTTGTGATTATGGCAAACGGCCTTGTATAGCAAAAAAGTTGTGCAAGTCACTGAGGCTTCTCGGATAGAGCAGCAGCAGCCTCACTATCTCTCTGGAAGTCCTCCCTCCATCTGGCTTTCTTCTCCAAGTTCTGGCCTGTGAGAGACTCATGGCGGCCTGCAGCCCGCTTGCCCAGGAACACCATCAACAGACAGGCCCCTATTGTAGCCACCATCATCCCGTAGCAGGCTTTCACTCGAACTCTGTTTCTGGCAGCATTAATCATTTCAAAAGACACAAGCTCTGGGATCTGGTCTACAGTCTTGAAGCGTCCAGACCAGATCAATATCTTCCTATCCAAATCTGACGGTTTGTAGCCCGGGAGCCTGAAGTCAGGGCAGGGTGAGTGTGCTGGGACAGCAGTTGGAGGCTCTGGTTTTTCTACCGGGATTTTATTGCACAAACGTCTTATGCTTGCCGTCTCCACAACCTGTCTGCGCCATTGACCAATTAAGTTACCAGTGACAGTCCAAGATTTGATTAAATTCATAATGTTTACAAGATAACGCCATGAAACAACGGGGAAATAAACAGCGTCAACAGCATACTAAAAGTCAAACTAGATCTCTGAAATAATCAGTCTTATTGAGCATGCCACCACCCAGCAACACACACGTCACACAAAGCCCATGGGTTGGTGCAATCAGGGAAGCCGATGTCTATTGATCCGCCTAATATGGCAAATTGATCGCTACAGCAACCACAGCCCACGTCAGCCCAGGCAGGCTAGGGGAATTCTCTGTGCCCATGCAGTGGCCTGTCTGTTAGATCACAAGAACAGTATCAGTATTATTGAGTGGTGCTAACCGCTCCTACATCTGGCTTTGTCTGTACTGTATGTATGTACAGTATATACAGTATGTACAGTATCTATGTCCGTCCCACACTTGGCACATTGGCAAAGGTTCGCGGGACGCTTAATCAAATTTACTCATAAAAGGCACCACTCACTTCACACTGGTTGTGATTTTTTGTATTGCAAAATCAACTTTGTATACTGTAGTGTATCGGTTACAGTTGTGCAGTGAAAATTAGTTTCAGCTGTTCTGTCTTTTTAGACATTTACAGATAGTAAATGTAATGAGCTTTGCATGCTTTACATTTAATAGAACCGGACATCAAAAATTCTATAAACATCACCAATAAGAACAGCTGTTTTCCCTGCAGTACTATGTCACAATTCAAGTATGATGTGTATGGATTGAACAATAACAATAATAATATAGCAATATAATTATAATTTGTACGGCTATTGTTATATCTTGATTAAACATTGAGAGATGCATGCATGAACTATGCTGAAAGTAATTTTAACCTCTGCTATTGCAAGCTTGCAAGGAGGTTTTGCTGATGATGATGTCATCTAATTCTGATGTGCACTGACCCCTGCAGGATCAATCTTGTTTCCTTGACACGCTTCCAACCTGCAGAGTCAACCATGCTATCCCCCTGTGGAGCTGGTTATAGGGATTCAGCGTCTTGCTCAAGGACAAGGATATGAAGCATGCAGGTCACTCTGGTTGGACGGCAATTTCTCTCCATGCTCAGTGAAAGTCACTCACGACTAATGAATGTCTGAATCAATTAATTCACCAAAGTCACAAAGCAAATAGTAATAATAATATTATAATCAGCAACCCTCAGTAAGCCGGTTGCAAGGTGTTTTCAATGCAGTGCCGTACACATCTCTCTGTGTTTGAAGATCCAGGGATAGTCACTCAGGCTGCACGCTTTTCAGACTGGGGGGTACATGTGAAGGTGTGCTGGCGTACTTAAGTGTGTGTGTGTGTGTGTGTGTGTGTGTGTGTGTGTGTGTGTGTGTGTGTGTGTGTGTGTGTGTGTGTGTGTGTGTGTGTGTGTGTGTGTGTGTGTGCGTGCACGCGTGTGTTGAGAAACAGTTCCAGCTGACTGTTATCCACCAGTGGTACATATCTAGTTATTGATCTGCTTCCCAGTGTCTCCACCATCGAGCCAGACTGCAACACACCCTCTGTATGTGTGTGTGTGTGTGTGTGTGTGTGTGTGTGTGTGTGTGTGTGTGTGTGTGTGTGTGTGTGTGTGTGTGTGTGTGTTGGTCATTAGTTCCTTTGGCTGCCCTTCACACCAGCCGCTCAAACGATCCCCCTTAGATACATTGCGTGTGTGCTTCTCTCACATCATTGCCCAGGATAATGCACGTGCCTTGTTGTTTGCTACTGTCGACTGGCTAACAAACCCTCCTGTGTCATGTAGCCTCTGAACTTCTATCCAACAGAGCTGCACCAGAGCCTTCTTGAATGACAACATTCTGAAAAAGACCAAACTGAAGTAATAGTTTTTGGAGCCAAGGAAGAATGATTAAAGGTCATTGCTCAGCATCAACTGGTAATGTTAAAAAAAAACCTGTGCCATGGTATCAAACACGACACACCGTGCATATCTCCTTGTATGGGCCTTTCTGTCCATGACATCAGCTGTGGTGATGTCGGTCTCTGCGTACTTTCAATGACGTTAGTCTTGTGTGAGCTAGTGAGTACTGCATACACAGGGACACATATATAGGGACATCTCCATACATTAAGCTCTGAAACGGGGGAAATCTCGCTTTTGCGAACGCCCATCATTTCGACCGGAGGGTTAGCGACTCACTCCACGGAGGTTAAGGTTAAGGTGAGGGTTAGAGTCGGGTGTCGAAAAGATGAGATGAAGTAACAGCGACACGCTCCCCTGAAACGTTGGTACTGCATACATAGGGGGACATACATTGGGACATAGGGACCTACACACAAAGTCAAACGTAGGAGCCGTTAGCACCGCTCAAAAACCACAGCCAGAAATGTTGGTATAGTCAGACTCAGACCTGGATTTCAACAGCTACGTTATTATAAGACAATTTCAAAATCGGCCTACTATCACGATCATATTATTAAGAATAAAGGACTTATGTTTCTGCAAGATTTGAAGAAAAAAAACGTGTCCATGCATACTTCTTCAGTAGACTCGACTACTCTAACAGTGCTTGACGGGTCTACCTAAAAAATTGATGTGAAGACTGCAGTTGATTCAGAACGCTGCTGCTAGTCCTTAGTAGTACCAAGAAAGTGTATCATATGTCTCCAGTTCTTGGATCTGTGTGTCAAAGAATTATTTCAAAATACAACTGTTGGTTAATACTGTAGCATGCAAGAGTTGTCTGGGATTCTTGAGTTGTCTGGGACAGGCCTGCTTTAATCTGAACCCAGAGTCAGAGCTAAATGTGGAGAATCAGCGTTCATTAGGAGAAAACTACAAGTCTGCAACCCTCTGTTTCCTTCCTATCAGGTTAATAGGTGTTTCCTATTTGGGAGATAGGCATTTCCTGTGTATGTTAGGGTGATAGGTCCTCTGCCTTTTACTGTGCTTTTTACATTGGATGCCATAATTAAATCCACGTACAGACTGAATGGAGCGTCGGACTCGCTTGCGGTTGGGATTTCACTTCACCACACTAAAGATCACATGTGCGCCCGTCACGCACGCCGAAGTTCGCGAGCACAACGCACACGCACGCATGCGTGCCGGTAAGTTGAATGCATTTAACCATTAATAATGGTATCCAATGTGTTAACCGCTCACATACCGCGAAAACGTCACTGGTTTACCTGGTAACCATGGTAACCAGTTAAGACGTTCCCAGGCGTCTATACTTTCTTGTAAACTGTAATTTAATTGAACTACTTTGTTCTTATTATTAGTATCATAGTGTACAGTATTCAATGTACATCTGTTTTCTCTTAATGTCTCAATGCTTAATGTTCTAAGTAAAGCTCAATTGCCTTGCTGTTGAAATGCGCAAACAAATAAACTTGCCTTGCCGTGTGTGTGTGTGTGTGTGTGTGTGTGTGTGTGTGTGTGTGTGTGTGTGTGTGTGTGTTCACATGGATTCCTCTGAAGGCTCATCTGTGTCCAGATGTACCAAGGAATACTAACAATCCCTAATGCCCTAGACAGTGCGCGCACACACACACACACACACACACACACACACACACACACACACACACACACACACACACACACACACACACACACACACACACACACACACACACACACACACACACACACACACACACACACACACACACACACACACACACACACACAAATAGATGCACAGATAAACAACCCCCCAATCCCATAGAACTCATGATGGCGCAAACGCGTATACTCCGTCCCCCACAATGCAATGCAGCAGCTGTGTTTTCCATTCAGGGTGCAGCTCTTGTTCCCTTTGATAACTTATTCATGGGCTGAAAGAAAGACAGCACATGGCTCCGTACCAATGGGACAACGTCAATTTACTGTTTGGACAGAAAGAGAGACAGACAGACAGACAAGGAGATGAGGTAGACGTAGAGAACAAGACAGAGAGTGACGGGAGGTGGGGCAGATGGAGATGACAAAGACAGTGACAGTGAGAGGTAGAGAGACTTGGAAAGGTAGAGATATGAGAAAAACAGATGAAAGAAACACGGTCAGAGAGAGTGAGCGTAAGTGAGTATTTTCCTTCATAGAAAGCATATTTGTGGCACTGTAGAGTCTAGAGTACTGTACTGTACCTCTCTATTAGACGCGCACACGCACGCTCACACACATACACATGCACACACCTGCACGCACACACAAACACACACAAAGACAGAAACACACAGAGCTACCAGCCTCCAATCACTGCTGGAGCTTAATTAGTGCCTACAGGCATTGGGCAGGGAGGAGGGTGAGAGAAAAAAGGTAGATAGGGAAGACGGGGGGAGAGAATAGACTGAGGGATGAAGAGAAGGGGGGAGAGATAGAAGAGAGGGAGAGAGAGACGAGTGTAGAGAGAATGAAGTGAGAGATAGAAGAGAGGGAGAGGAAGAGAGAGACAAGTTGAGCTCACTCAAGACCATGCATATACTGTAGATTCCTCACATGAATGCAGAGCAGCACAGGAGAGAACATCATGTACATACTGTTCAGCTGGATTATGCTATGTGTATATACTGTAGTAGGTAGATATCTTAGATGTTTGCTGCCTATCCCTGACATGTTTCTATTTACCGTTTGATTCATTTTCTACTTGCTTTCCCTGTTCCCCCCTCTTCCTTTTTCTTTTTCTCTGCCTGAAAACAATAAAAACCACGGCGCTTGCACAAAAATGAATTTCACCTGTATACCTGTGTATTGTGAACATCAGAGACAAATACTCAAGATTCTGCTGTGCCTACTGTACACTGTACATGCATTCAAATGTGTATGCAGTTTATCTGCATGATTACAATGTCTATGTATCTATTCTAGTATCTATATGTAGTTATCTATCAACTATCTACCGTATACAGTCTAGTTAGTACATCTACAGCATGGCAACTATCTGCCTATCTAAAGTAGATCCATCCATTGTTCACCAATGTAATATATATCCATTGTGTCCATGTATCTCTTAATCCATCTATCTCTCTAAGGTAAATTAATACCCTGAACAATTATCGGACAGCAACATGGGATTAGAGTGATAAGAGAACAGAACACATGCACTGACAGTAACATTCCTAGCTTCAAAATGACATTGCAAGTACAGATGCAAGGAGTGTTAAGTAAGTAGCAGGCAGGGTGGAGGGTGACAATAGGACCCAGATTGAGAAAGTGTAGAAATTAGGTGAAGTCTACCATCTCCCTCCCGGCTCTCTTACAGTCCATCTCAATAAACACAAACACAACCACTCTTCTCTGAACACCAAACACTGAGAACTATTTGCAGATGCAGCCTTAAAGATAGATACATAGCATCCAGGCATACTGACAATGAGGAACAGTGTTCGTAGCTGAACATAGCTGTAATGGCTTAGCTAACTCCTAATAGCTCTGCCTGCGGCCACTTTCAGATGATGCATTGTGTCGAGGCTATCTGAATATTCAGGACGACGGTGAGAAGCACATACTCAGGGATTTCGGAGCCCCGCTATTTCTCACGGCCCGCGGGCATCGATTAGCTTGTATCTCACGGATGCGTCTCATCTGGCTTCGGATATACTACATCTCTCCCTCTCTCCCTGGATGTCTGACTCAGCCGCTGATCTCACTCGGTGTTATCTTTCAGAGTACTATGAGTCGGGGTGGGCGGTAATGACCAGAGGACCCACGCAGGAGTATTTGGAGTGGTGTCTGTGAGGAGGTCATGTAGATGACTTTGGCCTGCTTGGATGAGATGAGATTTGTAATAGGGAGGAGCCGGGGGCAGGTACAGGGATCAACACAGCTCAGAAGTTAAAAGTGGGTGAAATTGCTGTGGAAAAAAGATGGGAAGCATTAAGAACCACAGCAGAAACTCCTTGGCTGAACAGGGGGGTTGGAGCGAGGGCGTACAGTAATATGGAAAAACTATTTCCATCAAAAGAGTTGTTGAATTTTTTTGGCACAGTAACACAACAATAAAAGTGAAATCAAAATGCTGATATGATAAAACCCCAAGAAGCGGATGAACAAAATCAATTACCAATGTTCAGACAAGATTTTTGTCTAACTAATTAAGGCATTTATGGAAACATTTGAGCTCTAAGCAAACAAAACAGATGACAACCGAAAGAAAATAAATAAAAGAAAGTCAACTGATTAAAGAGGATCACAGCGTGGGAAAAGGCAGCTTATTCAATGCAGTACTTTAGAGCACTGCTGAGATTTGAACACGACTGAAAGTTTTGACAACTGAGCTAATCTCTCAAGACAGATTCATTCTACTAGCAGTAAAGTCTGTCAGCACCACTGCCATAAACATGTAATGATGTTCTAAGTAGGAACCAGTAAGACTCCCTTTTCGGGAGATAAGCGACCGTCAGGTCGCATACACAAACTTTAGAAGGCAATGGTAGCCAATCAGGAGGGAATATGGGAAATGGGACAGATCCATGTTGACTTTAGAGATACTGTGTACCACTTTGCGTGATTTTAGGGCAAAATCTGTAGGAGCAGTGTCCAGAAATGTGTTTCGCAAGAATCGGCCTCATGGTGGCGTTAGAAGAGGGCCATGTGAGAAATGAGGGGTGGAGGTTGTGGTTTGGCAACAAAGGAGTGTGTGCGCAAAGTTTGGCATATAGGGGCAACGGTGGCGGAGATATGAGTAGGGCAAAAGTGTGACGTTACATTACGTTGCGTGACGGACAGACGGACGGACAGCCGGTGGAACTTTTCATAGTAACAGCGACCTGGCGGTTGCAATAAACATAGAAGCACCCGAATGGGTTCCCAGATTGCTTCTGAGCTAATAAGAGCCTGCCTGCTTGCTCAGGGGAGAAATACATTTTTTTCACCGCATCTAAAGGTCTCAATAAATGAGAAGGAGACCAAACACAACCACCAACCATTCTTAAGAAAAACTTTCTTGTTAAGACACACTAATGTCTTATTTGATTTCAACAAGTCTGTTATTTGAGTAAAAATAAATACATGAATAACAAAACAAAACAAAAAATACCCTTCTGCGCCCCAGCATTCCTTCAGGCTGCACTGGCTAGATTAGAAGCATTGTGAATTGAATTTACAGTCAATAACTCAACATAATCTGTTCAAAATGAACGGCAGGTGTGGATTCTCTTTCACCGTCAATTCTGTGAAGAAAATGCATTTACGTTTAACCAGGTGTTCTCATTCAGAACGGCTTGAAAAAAGAAAAGGCTAAACGAAACAGAGCCTAATGGTACATGAAAAAGACGTGGGTATATTTCAAGTGTATTAGTATAAAGTATAAATTGTGTTATTGCTATGGTTTCCACAGGCGATTCCGTGTCCATTTTGGCATCTTTTGCGCATTCCTGTGTGTGTGTGTGTGTGTGTGTGTGTGTGTGTGTGTGTGTGTGTGTGTGTGTGTGTGTGTGTGTGTGTGTGTGTGTGTGTGTTGGCTTGTGTGAGGAAATGCATAAATGCATGTTCTGCCATAATAAGAGAGGTCACTGAATAATGTGTGTGCACGCATGCGCACATGTACATGTATGGCCGAGATAGTGCAGTGAATATGCAGTGAAAAAGATTTTGCTTTTTTGTGTGTGTTCTGCTCTTCCCCTGGCCTTGAGAGCAGCATAAAAGCTTTGTTGTCGCCCAATAGGGATGGGACGATAATTGTTATTATCGTTTTGTGGAAATAGCTTTTGTTGAGCTTCAAATTCAGTACCACTTAAACCCTCTATAAAATGTACCTGTAAATGTACCTGTACACCCCTTAATTCACTCTAAACAAATCAATACACCAACAACGTGTTGTTAGCTTGTAGATCAGCTATTGTTGTTGAACATTCCCCCCAGAATAGGGATGCAATAGGGTTAACAAAAGTAGCATTCTAAGTTTAAAGCATATTTTGATTATCGTGACAATATTGTTAATCGCGTTAACAAAAAGCAATAATCTTGACATCTTATTTTCATAACATCCCATCCCTACTGCCCAAATGCGTTCAGGAAGCAACGGAATAGAGGGGGAAAGGATTGAAAGGAAACATGAATCCAGCGTGTGTAAAGAGCCCTGCATAGCTCCAGATGCTCTGCATGTACGGTACAGTACAGTACGCATCTATTTTTGAAACGGTTACCTGGGGAGGGGAGAGGCCCGACCCCCTCCCTCCGTCTCCAAGGCTTTCAGCACCCGCTTTCATTGCATTACATCCCACACCCCCATCACACTCACCTTCTCTCTTCCTCTACATCCATCCATTGTTCCATCTGTGTGTGTGTGTGTGTGTGTGTGTGTGTGTGTGTGTGTGGTGTCTACTAATTCCTCAATGTCAGGCAAAAACCTTGTACTGTATATCCATATTTCATCTTTACTCTCTACTTCGTGCTATCATAGTGTGGCGCCAAAATAGGTGACAATTGCCAGTCTACAACCTCACAACTTGTCTTGAGCTTCAGCTATTCTCGCAATTCTTTGAAAGAAAATGTGTTTTTTTGGTAAAAGTTTACCGATAATGACAAGCCCAAAATAGAGCTAGAGCTTGTAAGTACTGAATAATAACTACATTGGAACTACATTTCCAGTTGTTGAAACCTTTTGCAAAAGGTTTCCATCCAACAGCAACAATTTGTTCCTCCATTTGATAGTGAGGCAGTGAAAAGAGAGCGAGAGAAAGATGAGAAAGACAGCAAGACAGAGAGAAACCGAATTAGAGTGTGAGAATAGAGCGCAAGGAGATGTAATGAGTGACAGAGAGAGAGAGAGAGAGAGAGAGAGAAAGAGAGAGAGAATACGAAAATTAGGTGAGAATGAAGTGAGAGTAGAAGGAAATGTTTGACAAAAGGGCTCCAGAGATGCAATGCGTGAGAGGAAGACGGCCAAAAACTGTGTGTGTGTGAGAGAAAGAGAGAGAGAAGGAAAGAGAGAGGAGCATACGCTGTCAGCATGTTTCTCTCTGCTTTACTCTTACAGATTATACAGCTTTCAGCACGTCAGCATGCACTTAGACTAAACATCCCCTAAAGCATGGGTACGTACACAACTACACACACACACACACACACACACACACACACACACAGTCCTTAAATATCTCCTTGACACTGCAGCTCATCGACAGCAGGGGCTCTGCTGATAAGAAGGAAGAAAGGAAGATGAACTAAGGCACAAATCCACTGGCGACTCACAGACAGACACACACACACACACACACACACACACACACACACACACACACACACACACACACACACACACACACACACACACACACACACACACACACACACACACACACACACACACACACACACACACACACACACAAATTCTGAAATACACATGCTTGCACACAGCCCAACAGGCAAACACATGCACACACACAGCGCAAGAGTACATAAAGAAACAGTTACATGCACACACACATTATGTACAAAAGGCAGTCATTGTAACGTCGCACATGCACAAATCTATTGCGCAGAGTCTCAAACACTCTCACACACACACACAAATCAATGTCCTATATGCCTGTAGATCAGCTGTGGGGCTGCAATGTACAGCAGGCTTTGCTTCCAGTGTCAAGACAGGGTCACTCACACACACACACACACACACACACACACACGCGCGCAAACTAGCTGATAGAAATGTTCCCTGTTCCCTGTCTTCAGAGCAGCTCTACTGCAGACTTAGCAACTGACACAGGAGCAGATTTTGTGCCTTTGCTGAATATGCATCTACACTGCTGTTCCACCCCCTCAAGGAGCTGTCAGCACTACTGCAGGATAGATGAAGCCAGCGTGCGTGTGTGTGTGTGTGTGTGTGTGTGTGTGTGTGTGTGTGTGTGTGTGTGTGTGTGTGTGTGTGTGTGTGTGTGTGTGTGTGTGTGTGTGTGTGTGTGTGTGTGTGCGTGTGTGTGTGTGCGTGTCCATGCCATTTACAGTTCTTTTACATCTCGCATTTTCATTAGCGACATTTTTAACATTAGTTTATTGGGTTTTTTAACAAGCATTCATTGTATGAATCAGCAAAGTATTTTAACAACTGATGTTCGTATTTTGAAAGGTAGATGTTTTGTATCCTTAGCTGCTATGGATCCCAGATTTGTTTGTTTTTCCTGCAATTTACTTCAAATTTGTTTGAAGTAAAGTAGTTTTATTCTTTGTTTCAAAATACATAATTATGCAGATTGTTGATAAAGATGTACATTATCTTGTGTAATAAAAAAAATCCCATATGTATTTTAATGCATTCAAAAATAGAGAGAATGATAAATGCCTGCTTAGAATGAAAAGCATGTTTGTAGATAGTGGAATCGGATGCCTTTTAGGTTAGAGAGTTAACTACATTAAATCATGGATATGGGAATCTTTGAGGAGAAGAATTTTAAAAACGGTTGATATTGGCCTATGTCATGTTTTGTTTTCCAAAATACTGGAATCAATATTGGCAACAACAAAAAAATCGATATTGGACGACCTCTAATTACCAAGATCTGAGTGTCTGGACATACTGCCAAGATGCTACATGCCAATAAACTCAAGCAAACTGATTAAGTATTCAAAAAATAGAATCTTGTTTATAATTTCTGATTACACTGAAACAGTCAAGAGCAGTAACTGGGCTATAATTAATTATTCCCTGTTCCCTAGAAAACGCCAACTAATGAAAACAAATGTGTCTAGGCCTAAAACCTACAGTATATAGTTTATTATAAGTCAATTGGATTCCGTCCCAAATAATCAAAAAGGCTTACATTGAGCCTTTAACCAGATATCAAGCTGTCAACTGCCAGAGTCTCTTGGGAGATAGGAGATCGATAGATGTCTTCATCAAAATTTCATCACATTGGATAGCTGCCCCACTGCCTACTGCCCACTGCACTTTATTACACTATCAAAGAAAAAAATGTGTTTCCTTTTGGCCAAATCCCACATAATAAAAAAGATAATAGAGACTGCTTTTCTATAGGAGATTGTTCAGCTTTCAAGTCGTCAATGTGACTTTCAACAAGTTCTCATTTTAAGAAAAATTAAGGGAAAATACAGGTGGGCTCAATTTTTCATTTTGGAGCAGCTAAATAGGTAATCTAATTATTTCCACTATTCCACATAGAAAAGCTTATATTTCTTGAAACATCCCATTCATACTGAGCTGTTTCAGAAGTGCTGGTGTGCAGCATTTCATTATTTTCCATGGAACGGTGTACTCTGGTGGTTCAGATGCTCTCTGCCCTCCAAGTGACTTACCAGGTTTGGGATTTTTTTTGTATGCTTAAATGTAAAAAAAACTTTTCCACTTTTTCTATTTTGGCAAACTGTACAAAAGTAGCAAGATGGTGGAGAAGCTGACTCACTCTGTATCTGAATTCCTGAAATTGTATACGGTTTGCAGATTTTCCTTTAGTATAGGCCATGTTCAGCACACAAGGAGTCTCCTGCCCAATTTAATGTGACAATCTCATATTTTATCATTGTTTAATTTCTTTAGTTTGATCAATGCTGGAGTCACAAATTACAGTATCTGTTGTGTGGCATAAAGACATGTTAAGAGTATTCACTCTGTCGCTTTGATGTAACATTTACAGTTCACTTGGCTTTTCACTGAAAAAGCACTAAACAAATATTCTGTTTGTTACTGGTGAAAAGGACTCACGATTGCTTCACACAATGCTCATAATCGATGAGATTGAGTAGTCTATGAACCTGCTCTGTCGATAATAAGGATTATTTTAACCCAATGAAGTACAAATGCCTGTTTGCCTGTAATTGCCTTCATACCAAAATGCCATACAGTACAGTATTCATGGGTTACATTTGTAGTCGTAAACAGCCATGTTGAGGACCAACAAAGGTGTTTCAATTTGTTTGATTGGCATGGAACTAATGTTCTATGCCAATCACAACACCTGTGTTGGTCCTCAACATGACTGGTGTAGGACTTCAAATTTAACCCATGAATATCATGAACGCAACATCTAATCATGTCTCTATAGAGCCACCTAAGAAAAATATATATAAAAAAAGCTTTCACTTCTGTTCATAGAGGCCACCACACAAGCTCTATTTCTGTTCACATCTTCCGCATGTGTTTTTTTTTTTTTTTATCTTCACCCAATGACTGTACAGCCCTGGGTAGGAAACCCAGCCTGGCAGAGATCTGCACTCTGACGAACTCACTTTTCTAGTTTACTTCCATAGCTCCATTTTAATTGTTTCTTTTACTGGGCTTATAACTATTGTCATTTCATTGTTTGGAGAACACTTTGTCTAACACCTTGTTTTGAAAGGGGAAAAAGGTATGCTAATCAGCTTGTATCTACACGTAGACGAGAAAACAAATTGTTTCTCACTTTCTTTTAATACAAAAAACTCTACTTATGTAAACAAGGGATTGGACCTCCAGTCTCAGGTGAGAGGTAATACAGGGCCAGCCCACACAGTGATGAAATGGTTCAGCACTGGACAGCACCACTGGACAGCGCCACTGCCCAGGCCACGCAAACTGTGCAGCTACAGTACACATGTCGCCTAGGCCACATCATCAATGGAAGGTATGTCCCGAATTTCATCCTCACTCAGTTTGAAGTGCTGTCACCTGTGCGCTGTCTGACAACACTGAATTGGGTGATCAAAATGTGGATTGTCTCATTGTGTTGCTGGCTCTCCTTCCCACTCAAAAGCGAACATTACTCCACTGTTTTCCCTGTCAAACATTTCCTATGTTTTTTATACATTACCTGATGGCCAAATATTCTGTCTCCTTTGTAGGCAAATTAGGAGAGTGACTGAATCTTACGAATCTGCCAATTGTTTGTTTGAAAGCCCCGATTGGAAAGAACTTTATTTAGTTTTGTTTTTGAAACTCTAATGATAGCACTTACCCAAAGTTGCCTTACATAAAAGAAAAAGAGACAACTTGTATGAGCATGTATAAAAATAAAAATAAACTTTCTGTGGGAAAATCCAACATCTCATTAAAAGTACTGAATTTTATTTTAAGGACCACAATCGGAGGTGAAGCAATGCTTTCTACTACAAATTTCCCCTTAATGATCTCTTTTTTACTTGCCGGTAACGTTTCTTGGCTAACACTTGTCCTTGGGATATATGTTTTGGACAAATCCAGTTGACTTCATTAGGCTGCTGAAGGAGTGCACTACACATACTATTATATGTGCAGCTTCAAGCAGCGTCGAGATACAATATCATCCTTAGCCTTATAATCTTGTAGCCTAGCTGGAGCTAGACATCATCCCCACACATGTTAAAACCTATGGTTAAAACATGGAGGGGATCTATACTGCAGTTACTAGTTAGCTGCATTAGTATAGGCTGGCCCCAGGCTAATAATCTTGTCGATGTATTCTCAGCATTCTTAGTCAATGTACGTGAATATCAAATAAATCAAGAACAACATTGCAAAGTTTCCAGTTAAATTCCTCTTTATCTGTCACTCAATGTCCTGTCAAAATGCAAAGATGTTTCTTTGCAAGAAATAGATCCACAAGCTCACAATGCGTTACATGCAGGGTTTGTTCATGTTTGTAAAATGTGAAAGTCATAGAATATTGGACATAAGTGGTTCAAGAAGAAAGTAGAGTGGCTATAGTTTCACAGAGGCTACAGCAGCCTTGTGTCCTGTCAAAGTGCCCTGGAGCAAGTCTCCTCCCTGTTCACTCATGGTAAGCTGCTCTGGATATCTGGAGCCATACCGTAACACAGGGGTCTTCAACGTTTTCAGGCCAAGGACCCCTTAGTTGAGAGAGAGATGAAGCAGGGACCCCAATGACCTTTTCATAGATTCCATATAGTTTCATCATTTGACAGCACAATCAATGTATTTTGGATTCATGTCAATTTGTGTTTAACCACTTGAGCCGTCATTACTAGTAATAAACTTGACCTTTTACTCTGTACTTAGTCTGCTCTTTTCCCCCTCTACACCAGACCTCTTTGCTGAAAATAGCCGATCTACAAGCTTGTAGATCTGCTATTTTTGGATACAGGTCTCAGAATATGGACACTAGGGTTCAAGTTGTTAATATAAAAAGCATTGGAAGATTTGGAGGACCCCCTGTAGTAACTCTGAGGACCCCCTAGGGGTCCCGGACCCCCTGTTGAAGACCCCTGCGTTAACAGCAAAGGCAAGATGTTCAACATTGCAAAGTTTCCAGTTAAATTCCTCTTTATCTGTCACTCACTGTCCTGTCAAATGCAAAGATTTTTCTTTGCAAGAAATAGATCCACAAGCTCACAATGCGTTACATGCAGGGTTTTTTCATGTTTGTAAAATGTGAAAATCATAGAATATTGGACATAAGTGGTTCAAGAAGAAAGTAGAGTGGCTATAGTTTCACAGAGGCTACAGCAGCCTTGTGTCCTGTCAAAGTGCCCTGGAGCAAGTCTCCACCCTGTTCACTCATGGTAAGCTGCTCTGGATATCTGGAGCATGAGCCATACCGTAACACAGGGGTCTTCAACGTTTTCAGGCCAAGGACCCCTTAGTTGAGAGAAGATGAAGCAGGCACCCCCACAACCTTTTCATAGATTCCATATAGTTTCATCATTTGACAGCACAATCAATGTATTTTGGATTCATGTCAATTTGTGTTTAACCACTTGAGCCGTCATTACTAGTAATAAACTTGACCTTTTACTCTGTACTTAGTCTGCTCTTTTTCCCCTCTACACCAGACCTCTTTGCTGAAAATAGCCGATCTACAAGCTTGTAGATCTGCTATTGTTGGATACAGGTCTCAGAATAAGGACACTAGGGTTCAAGTTGTTAATATAAAAAGCATTGGAAGATTTGGAGGACCCCCTAGACTCTGAAAGTGGAAAAATTAACCTGCCTATATAATTTGTAGATGGTAGGGTGTTTCTTATCCAGAACCATCCGGTACTTCCGGCAGGCTTGAGACTGATTCCTTCTCCTTATGCTGTCCCCATCGTAGCTTACCTCCCCCCTCTGCCTCAATAACAAAAACTATGAAGGGAGAGGTTGAAAAATAAATAGAGCATATAAAGTATATTAAGTGAAGGAGTGCTGCAGACCTTGATGTGTGTGTGTGTGTGTGTGTGTGTGTGTGTGTGTGTGTGTGTGTGTGTGTGTGTGTGTGTGTGTGTGTGTGTGTGTGTGTGTGTAGTCACTAGTCAGTCAGTTATGGAATGCTGGGGACTGTGTGTTGTGAGAAAATATATTCTACTGGTCTCTAAAGGTCCCACTGCCTATTGCCTATATACTGTACATGTCTATTCCCTGTAGAGTCACAGTACGTAAACTCTATCAGTCACGCACGCAACGCACGCACACACAGCAGTGCCGTTGAAAACTACATTATTCAGTGCTCAGTGTTCCCCAAGCTGTGGAATTACTCGGAAATCTAACCGTGACCCAGAAAACACACAAACGCGCACACACACACACACACACACACACACACACACACACACACACACACACACACACACACACACACACACACACACACACACACACACACACACACACACACACACACACACACACACACACACACACACACACACACACATATTGTGTCCTGCTCAGACTCACAAAAATGTGCATGCAGCCATGCACACACAGAGAAAGAAATTGATATCTGCACACACACACAGAGTCACAAAATGTACAGACAACCTCACACACACTCATGATGAGCCTACAGTGAACATGTACGTACGCATTCTCGTAAACAGTTACATATTCACATTCAGAAATACACACACACACACACACACACACACACACACACACACACACACACACACACACACACACACACACACACACACACACACACACACACACACACACACACACACACACACACACACACACACACACACACACTAATTATTCAGTGACCTGAGCTATTGTGATAGAGCATGCATTCATCTCACACACACACACACACACACACACACACACACACACACACACATTATTCAGTGACCTCAACTAGTGTGACAGAACATACATTTACATCACACCCACCCACACACACACACACAGTCACACACACACACACACACACACACACACCCACACACACACACACACACACACACACACACAGCCCTCATTCTAACAATAGCCCGTAAACACAAAGCATGATGAATGTCACTGCCGTACCCTGTACTTCATCATTCTCCCCTCTCTCTTCCATTTCACTCCAGCAGTGCATCAGTAACAACTTTTCACTGTCGCTACTCGCTACCGAGTTTCATAAATGAACATCTTTAAGTATCAACCTATATTTTAGAGTCCATTCATTCCTGTACATGTACTGAACAAGGATAAGTTGAAATAATGCAGCAACTATTATTATATTTAACCATTTAACTATTAACCCAGTTATGATCAGTTAAACGGTTAAATGTAATGTTATTTATTTATGTCTAGGTGCAACAGTACATTTTAGTGGTGCCTAATTAGTCTACGAAGCTGCCAACTGCTTTATGATTGCTGCCGTATACAAACACACTTGAGAAAGTTGATAACCACGACTGCTGTGAGATTTTCATTTCAAAGCCGTTTCAAAACAGAGTATATATCGGTTTTACAACATACTGTAATTATGATATGAATCAATATTTTTGCTGCAGGTCAATTTCAAGTGATGCCTGCCACATCATTGCTTGACGGTGTGGTGCGCTACTACGTGGTGGCGTGGTGCGTTTACTTGACTCAAGGTGAATTGTCAAATTATATAATTTTTGTTTCACCATTTTCATTTCTCTTGAAAATGGTGCAACGATTTCCGAAATTTCGAAATTATTTGGTCAAAATGTTTCAATACTTTTACTGCCAATTCCATACTGATTGGATCATGACCATGAATGTTCTTCACCCATTTAGACTGGGAACGCATTATTACGCATTATTTTGTGCTTTAACTATTGAAAAATAGCAAATATACAAGCTCACAGCGTGGCATCGAGTGCCGCGCTGCAAGCTTGTAGATCTGAATGAAAATGTGTGCAAGTCTTTGAATATTTCAAATTCTGTTTCAATGTCAGTGGTGCTCAAACATTTTCATGTCAAGGACGCCCAAAATGATATGTATTTAGCCACGGACACCCATCTCAAAATATAGTTCCAGGAACCCCCCAGAAGCAAAGTTTTAGTTACAAATGTTCGCTTAAAAAATTACATATATTCAATGATTTGCACACATTTTCACAACTTTTCAAAAATAGCAGATCTACAGGCTCGCAGCCTATTTTTCAATAGCTAAAGTATAATATAATTAAGTCCCCTCCACCTTGGGCCCTAGTAACTCAGTCCCACTTTCCCCCCCCTTGTGACGCACCTTTGTGTTGCTGCTGGACCTGTCCACTTTTTCAGAGTCCTTCTCTCGCTTCTTCTCCTCCTTTTTCTCCCGTTCCTTCTGTGGAGTGAAGGATACAGGGCATTATTCAGACATAATGTTTGTGGATATGAGCTAGCCTCGGGTAACCAGACTATATCACTGCGTGGATATGAGTCTGATACTTCTATCTGCTACATGGAAGGTCTTTTTCCAAGGGGTGGGTTAAAAAAAACTGGTTCTGGACACAATTATTTAGACCAGACCAATACTGGGCCCGGATTGGTCACCCAACTCTTCGGGGTGAGGAAATGTACTGAGCGGGGCCAGACCCAAATCCACCATGGGCAAATGTATTTTGCACTGGCGAATTTGTCTGATTCCAGGCTGGATATGAGCATGCATTAAAGACAATTCATTGCTACAGTACATGTTAACTCATTGAATGCCCTTTTCAAGATGGCCGCCAAGTACCAGGATGCCACGTTCCTAAATTTCTAGTGCACGGATCAATTTTTAGTGCACGGATCGTGCACGCCCATGCACCATATATGCACCATATGTGTAGTACTTTTTAACAGCTTTCAAACAAAAAATCCGCTTGGAAATCCGTTCAGGCATTCATGAGATAGAAGCCTTCAAAGTCAGACAAAACAAACACTGCCACCTTCCTAAATTTCTAGTGCACGGATCAATTTTTAGTGCACGGATCGTGCACGCCCATGCCTAGATCATGCACCATATGTGTAGTACTTTTTAACAACTTTCAAACTAAAAAATCCGCTTGGAAATCCGTTCAGGCATTCATGAGATACAAGCCTTCAAAGTCAGACAAAACAGCCATTTTTGACATTTTGAAAGATGTTTGTTATGGGGCTAAACATGCAATTTCGCAATTGCGATCATGCCTAATACATTTGAGGCATTTTTAGAATTTTTTTTATAAAAAAATTTTTTGAAAAAAAAAAAAAAAAAAAAAAAAAAGATTTTTTTTTTTTTTTCAAAATGGCTTCCAACTCGGGAAACTCGGGCTGTGGCAGCCTGGGAGTACTGTAATAACTCGTGAAACTCGTGCCTTGGCAGTCAATGAGTTAAGAGAACCCCTGCCCAAAACATCTATAACCTATAACACAAGGACATGAGAACCAAGACAGTGAGTGGTTCATGGGTCAGGAAGTCCACAAAAAAATATATAACTCTCCATAGATTTAAAAGGATTTTTTTATTTAAAACACTTCTGGGGTAATGCTCACATTTACTCTGACTTTTGTGTGCACCCCAGACAGTTTTGCTTGATTCAAAATTTAGATATTTGATATTTATTTAATCAGGTATATGTGAACCAAGACATACATGGAGATCCGTACTAAAACACACAAAAATAATTAAACTGGGTCTAATTACGGCGTGGCATCTACGTGAATCTCTTCCATCAAGATCTCTTCCATCATGGTGGTAGTAACTCTTGCCCAAATATGGAGGGGCGGCATCCTGCGCACATCGGTGTTGTCAGGCATGCAGGGCAACCGTTTGTGTTGAGTGTGAGGTCAGACAAGAGCTCTGCTCAGCGTTGTATAAGATTTGAAAATATTTTTGATTTCCACTTCATTCTACAGAGACCAGAGGAATCATTGCCTTGAGAGGAGATAGAAAACATAGAGAGTCAGGAAGGGTATAAATTGTCCATTACCCTACAGAACCTAAAACTGTCCCTATCACAGTCCATGTATAGATTCAGGTTTGGTGATGAACCACCACTCCAGGAAGGATTGTGGTCTCACTCTCAATCTTCACATGCTTCAGATCTCAATCAAGCCATGACGACCTCTACTGCCAAATTCCCATAAATGGACAGATCCCCTCAGAATCCTTCCAGCAAATCACCAGAATTGTAACCAGCCAGGAACATGGAGACACAGACAAACCAATATATTACAGTCATCAAAAGATTACCAAGACTTTAACTCAACCAGGAGAAGGCAAGACACATCAGCTGACTTATAAGAAAACTCACATCTGTAAAGAGTGTGACAAGAGTTTCAGTCGGTTAGGTCACCTGAAGACACACCTGTCAATCCACACTGGAGAAAAACCTTATCACTGTAAAGAGTGTGACAAGAGTTTCAGTCGGTTAGGTCACCTGAAGAGTCACCTGTCAATCCACACTGGAGAAAAACCTTATCACTGTAAAGAGTGTGACAAGAGTTTCAGTCAGTCAGGTGACCTGAAGATTCACCAGCGTATCCACACTGGAGAAAAACCTTTTCACTGTAAAGAGTGTGACAAGAGTTTCAGTCGGTTAGGTCACCTGAAGACACACCTGTCAATCCACACTGGAGAAAAACCTTATCACTGTAAAGAGTGTGACAAGAGTTTCAGTCGGTTAGGTCACCTGAAGAGTCACCTGTCAATCCACACTGGAGAAAAACCTTATCACTGTAAAGAGTGTGACAAGAGTTTCAGTCGGTTAGGTCACCTGAAGAGTCACCTGTCAATCCACACTGGAGAAAAACCTTATCACTGTAAAGAGTGTGACAAAAGTTTCAGTGTCTTAGGTCACCTGAAGATTCACCAGCGTATCCACACTGGAGAAAAACCTTTTCACTGTAAAGAGTGTGACAAGAGTTTCAGTCGGTTAGGTCACCTGAAGAGTCACCTGTCAATCCACACTGGAGAAAAACCTTATCACTGTAAAGAGTGTGACAAAAGTTTCAGTGTCTTAGGTCACCTGAAGATTCACCAGCGTATCCACACTGGAGAAAAACCTTTCTATTGTAAACAGTGTGACAAGAGTTTTAGTGAGTTAGGTAAGCTGAAGAGACACCTGCCAATCCACACTGGAGAAAAAAAATGCATCTGTAAACAGTGTTCCAAGACTTTTAGTCGGTTAGATTTACTGAAGATTCACCAGCGTATACACACAGGAGAAAAACCTTTTCACTGTAGACAGTGTGACAAGAGTTTCAGTCGGTTAGATCACCTGAAGACACATCAGCGTATCCACACTGGAGAAAAACCTTTTCACTGTAAACAGTGAAAACCACCATCTATCTGCACAATGGAGGGAAAAAAACAACAATTTGTCACAACGAAATATGGCTTGTGTGTCAGCAGAGCGCACAAGTAGGTTGATGAGTGCTGTCTGCATGTGCTAATTGGTACCAACGCTAACCCTACCCTACCCTAACGCCTAACCCTAACCCTCATTGGTTAATTTGTGCCACATACAGACTGGTTGAGTTCAAAGGCGCTGCTCGCTCATTGGCTAATTTTGCCAAAGCTGCTCCCTCATTGGCTAATT
The DNA here is from genome assembly GCF_963921795.1 of Nannobrachium achirus. Taxonomy (NCBI): domain Eukaryota; kingdom Metazoa; phylum Chordata; class Actinopteri; order Myctophiformes; family Myctophidae; genus Nannobrachium; species Nannobrachium achirus. Next base: position 23,412,061 of record NC_137833.1, read on the forward strand.
GGTGTCACATACAGACAGCACTCATCACCCTACTTGCACAATCTGTTGGCACAAGTAATAAGAGGTGTGCTGTGTGTGGACCCCTTTGAGTTACAGTTTTCTCTAACGGTCGCAACTAATTTGAATATTTAGGAGCAGGCTTAGCACTTATTCCATTAAAAATGCCTTAATCACATTGTCTGACAATCAGAACAAAGATATAGACTCTTTTGCTGCCTTGTTACAGAGCTATTGAAGAAATAGTTCAAAATTGGCAATTCCGGCAGCCATAATGGGTTAAACAACTTCAACCCTCTATATTTAGTAAACCAGTAAGGCTCCCTAATCGGGAGATAAGCGACCGTAGGTCACTTATCTCCACAAATAGGGCAAAAATGTGTTTTGCCAAAATCTTCCTGATCCATGTTGATGACATGAGTGTACAGTGTAGACATACTGTGTAGTGATTTTCGTGATTTTAGGGCTAAATCTGTAGGAGCAGTGTCCAAAAATGTGTTTTTAAAAATCGGCCTGGAGGTGGCGCTATATGGGACAGATTCATGTTGATGGGATGAGTGTAGACATACTGTGTACCGATTTGCGTGATTTTAGGGCGAAAATTGTAGGAGCAGTGTCCAAAAATGTGTTTTGCAAGAATCGGCCTCATGGTGGCGCTAGAAGAGGGCCATGTGAGAAATGAGGGGTGGGGTCTCCGCGCCGGCAAGGCGGACGAATAGGTACCGGCCCCGGCTGTCCCGGTCGCTCCTAGCCGGAGTTACGGCATTTTATGTGAGCTGCAGTGTAGGGGGTCCTCCACTGGGGGCGCCACCACTTTTGCATCCGTTCTGGAGCACCAGGAGTCGGTGGTCCCCGGGAATTCCCCGTGAGCAGCCCCGTTGGGGTGGTCATTTGGTCATGTTTGCGCATTTGGTCATTTTTTACATCTGGGGGTCCCCCAGGGACCTGGGGGTCCCTGGAGCTCCGGGGGTCCTTGGAGGTTGTAGTTTGGCAGCCAAGGAACGTGTGTACAAAATTTGGCATGGATCGGGGCAACGGTTGCGGAGATATAAGCAGGCAAAAAGTGTGACGTGTGAGGTGTGACAGACAGACTGACAGACAGACGGAGGGACGGAGTTACACTTTGTGGTGGTTTTGATAGTAAAGTGCGACCTACGGTCGCAATTAATACTTAGTAGACCGGGGTCAGCTCTGTACTTATCACTGTTTTTTTCCCTCAACACCAAATCTCTTTGCCAAATATACTGTAGCTGATCTACAAGTTTTGTAAGCTTGTAAGTTTGTTATTTTCGGTGAATGTACCTCCAGAATAGCGATTCTGGGATTCAAGTGATTATGTGGAAGTGGTCAAGGCCCGGACGGACAATGCCATGGTTTTATTGGTTGTTGTTTGGTTGCCAGGGTGACATCACGACTCATTGACGGATGGGCTCTGGCCAAGTCTGCTGCAAGTGACACCAAGTTGCTGTGTTGAATTAATTGACCACAACCAAAATCCTATTTTTAGAAGTGTGGCACTGCCACTTCCCCGCGAGCCCCTTCCACTACACCCCTGGCCGTACGATGGTGACACTAGATGAAAATAGCTGTTTTTTTTGTTTAGTTTTTTCAAGCGTGTCCTGAGCTTGTAGAAGCTAGGGTCTTTTCGGAGAGCAACACCGTTGTACAACGAGGATAATTCAGGCTTCAGACAGATGGAACACCATGACAATGACATGGTGACACAACTCCTACAGGACTATATAGAGAGGGGGGGAGGTGAGAGACAGCAGGGAGAGACAGAGAAATATACAGGAACATAGTGCCTCTGCTAACACACACACACACAGTTCTGTGTGCTGTGTGTGTGTGGCCTCGATCGACCCCCCCAATCTACGCGAACCCCCTCCCCCGCAATCGAAAACCGAAAGGCAAAAGATGTTTCTAAAAGTTATATTGCATGTGTGTTCACACACACGCACACGCACACACACACACACACACACACACACACACACACACAAAAGAGGTGGAGTTTTATATTACCGGTAACTGTACGATATCTAAGTACATTCATGGTGGCAAACGTAGCTTAGTTGCTTGGCAGAGCACTGAGCAGTATATGTACCAACTGTGGAACCGGTAGGATTACTGAGCTGCTGTCAATAGCGGTACGAAGGCGGTCGAAATCCATGGACCCCTTCACTAATTATATGAAGGATGCTATATTTTTTCTTTACACCGAATCAAATGTTTTATGGTCCTGATTCACTAGAAGCCTGGGTGGCTTGGTTCCAAGCTTAAAATAATTAATATAAATATTTTCGGAAATCTCTATGGGAGGAAAATAATGGGCTTTGTATCTCTGGATCCACCAAATTACATTAATGTTGAACAAGTAGAAATGTAGCTAAAAACATGCTAAGCCTAGTTGGTCAGTACTCTGAATGATGATGTCATGTAGGGTACCAAGAGCAGATCTACAAGCCTACTGTACATCACACAAGCTTGTAGATCTATAGCTTGCAGATATATCACTCATTTGTAGTTTCTATTGGCAAGCGAATACATCTGCATGACAGAGTAGATGTTCCTCTGTATATGTTTAGTTTCCTAAAGCATGATTATGCTTTAGGAAACTAAAGATATAGGCTACCGAGGAACAGCTCAGTGCGTGATTTGCATCTATAATGAAGTGGTGTGAAAAAGAACTACAGTAACTGGGTGAATAAAAGATCAGTTGTTTCTCCCTCCGCATGTTTCTCCCTCTGCATCATCAGCGCCCACACCCTAGGTGGGGTTGGGGCGATAAGGCCTTTCTGTGTGGAATTTGCATGTTCTCCCCGTGTCTTCTAGGGTTGATACCCTCACAAAAACATGCAGTAATCCTGGTCTCAATAATGCCTCCCCATGGCCAGCCGGGGCGCCTGATGGAGGGGAAAGGAACTGGTTGGAATAACGTGTTCCTTCCACGTGCTACGTCCATCCCAGGGAAATCCCCCCTGTCAGGTGAAACGAAACAACTTGGACTACCCATGCATTGAAGGAAGCATGAGGTTTGTCCGTTGTCTCCCCAGGCGCGGCAGAGGGAGAGCAGAGCCCAGGATTACATAGGCAATTGGCACTGGGTGAAAAATGGGTTACAAAATTGTGGGATAAAAATAGAAGAAAAAAAATGAAAAGAGATCAGTTGAGTGCAGGTGTACATGCACACATCTACAAACACACACACGTATTAGATTATGGCTGGTCAATTTAAAAAGTGTCCGGTGAAATAGAAATTTGTCGATCGCGTTGACCGGCCTGAAAAAAGCCTATCTGAAACCCTGATCAACAATGAGGTATTTAGCAAAAGAATATATCATTATATTTACACAGTATGTCTGAGTAGCCTACTTCTGTACTCCTGCATTAGGTGATAACCGTTTTATGTTGGGGTGCTTGTCTCTTGCTTCAATGTCATCGTTAATGCGGTTTGGCTTACAATGCATTCAGTGAATTCATAATGTGAAGTAGGCTAATTGGAGGACTGATGCAATGTCTGTGGACATAAGGTCATGCTGGTTCATGCTGCGGTTGGCTGTGTTGTGAGCCAAGCACTCAGTCAAACAAGCTAGGTTTATGGTTGTCCCACTGACAGATATAACACTTGAGCTAGCTAGTATGCAAAGCCTGGAGTCCAGCAATGGCAAACATGAAAATGTGGAATCTCTTTTACTATGTCTAAACTGTCTAACAGTGCACTCCATTTGAGTCTATTTACTTTGCAGCCATGCAAAAGAGTAATGAGGACTCGAACTTCCAATTGAACTATTGGAAAACCTTTATTTTCTCTTTGTGCACCGAATGAATGATCCATGAATCAACAATGAGAGAAAGGAAGGGAACTTCAGTTGGATTCCGACACATGAAGGAGGGAAGAGCAGTGAGAAAAACAACAACAACAGCAACCAACACAACAGCGCAACAAAGACAGGGCCACACTGTGGTGCGTTGTGTTGTGCGTCAGTGCTCGTGTGTGCATGCCGACTTGCACCTCCTGTTTTCTCATCAGCCTCCAGGGAGGAAGGGGAATAGGAGGAAGCGGTAACCTTGGATGACTTCTGCCAAGAACAGGCGCAGGGGCGGAGACGGCAAGGAGAGAGAAAAGAAAGTAAGGACCAAAAAAGATTAAAAAAAAGGGTCAATTAAGAAAGCCAGAAGGAGTAGACAAGAAGACAAGAGTAAATAAAAAGCGACAAAAAAGTCCAGACAGAGACAAATAAAGATGAAATGGTGGTACAGTGCGTCAGACAGGGGAGGACAGTTGGAGAGAAAGGAGAGGTAATTAGACAAATGAAGGCGGACTCTCTGTGCTGCGGCGATTTAGAAAGACAAGGTCGTATCCAGCCTCAAGGCTAGAGAACACACTGCAAAAGTGTGTTAATTAGTTAACTTAACTCTGACGGTGTAAAAATGTTATGAAACACTCAGGACGGAGTCACACATGAACAACATACTGTTCCTACGAAACAGTGTGGGCTCGCTCCTGACTATATTCTACACAGCGTGCTAACTGTCATGTGAAACTCAATACTCCCACTCCAGATTTTCCACACCTCAATTGCACCTGCCTTTGTACTGTCTGCGACAGAACTCTATAAATAATGAAGATAACATAGTGTTCTCGCTTTCAGCGAGCCCACAACTAGTAAGACGCCTCAGGGCGACAAGCGACCTAAAGGGAGAGGTTGCGCCATGTCTGGAGATATGCTGTGAGACCCCAAACATGCTTACTCAGTTATTCGTTATGTGAAAATCCTATGACATCTATCACATCTGACATCATAGATACAATCCCTTTTATGCCCATACATGGAGTGTCTGGACTCTTTTTTTTTTTTTTTTTTTTTTTCATTTCCATGGGGTGGGTTAAAAAATGGCTCTGGACACGATTGGTTAGACCAGACCAATGCTGGGCCCTGATTGGTCCCCCAAATCTTGGGGGAGAGGAAATTGATTCACAATTGACCAGACCCATATTCGCCAAGGGCACGTTTTCTTGCCATGTACAAAACATGCATGCACATTGCTCTCACAATCGATATAACATACACAGTCACTAAATAACATTCACACATTAACTCATTTAATGCCACCCTTTCACCACTAGAGGGGGCCAAGTGTGCCACAGACAATCCCATAGAGATATGCTGGTATATGCAGAAGCCCTGCAGCCATGACTTGCCTAAACACTTTCCTTTGTGCATGTACAGGAAGAGGATGAAGTTAGCTTGAAGTTAGCTATTGGCTACCAAGCATTTTAAAAGCCTTATTTTCGTCAACTTAGCCATGATTAAACCTTGCACACCTCATGCATGGGAAAAAAACAGAGAAGAATGAGCTCTAAAAAATCCAATGCAATCCTGGATTGCATTGTTGTGGGTTTGTGCAGTTTGTTCACAGCAAAAAAAATCCGATTGGAAATCCGTTCAGGCATTCTTGAGATAATAGCCATTATGTTTTACACTGTTGTGAGCTTGGAGGTCTGCTACCTGAGTTGTATGGGGGTTGTATGGGGGTTAAACATGCAAAATCGCGATTGAAATCATGTTCACTAGTTTTGATGGGGTCCAAAAAAAAAAATTTTTTTTTTTTTTTGAATCACGAGTATACACGTGATTGGCACTGTGGGATGCGCTAATATATCACGTGTATACTCGTGATTGGCACAGCATATGTGGTCATTTCCATGCAAACTCTGCATTTAACAGTTTGGATGTGAGCGGAGGCTACAGTACGAACAAATCTCAACTAGAGTTTTTGAGTCAGCGTGGTTTGCAGTGCAGCAGAGTAAATCTGGCTGAGTCAGAGAATTATTATAGACCATATATTCTGACTGGTGTATGCAGCCACATAGTCCTCTCTTAAAATACATTACAGTATGTATGTAGCATGCAAAATATTCTATTTGTAAAGGCCTACATCAATTATGAGTCCTATATCACATTACTATGTAAATACAGTTGCACACACACACACGTTGCTACAGTACACCGTCATTCATTATAGAAAACCACTTCAATATCAAAATAAACGTTTTTACACTGTAAATGTAACACCCAGGACTTTGCTGTATATACATACATTATGCACTAATTGAATTGTCAGTATAGCTGTCTCTGCACTGCATATTTCTGTGCAGATGCTGAAGAGGCAAAAAAAGAGAGACTATAGGCATTTAGCAGACGCTCTTAATCCAGAGCGACTTACAATAAGCAAGGTAATACATCAATACATCAATATCAATACATCAAATGCACAGCAATAGTAATCCAAGAAGAACATAGGTAGACCAAGCACGCTATAAGAACCAGAGAGAACAGATACAAATGCTATCTAAAAAACATGGTTATTGAGTGTAGGTAAGTGCTACGTTAAGTGCTATGGGCTAAGGTGGAGTCTGAAGAGGCTGCTTTGAAGGCCAGCATCAGTGTTTTGTGTTTTGTACAGGCTGCAACCAGGAGCCAGTATAGAGGGAGCGGAGAAGGGGGGAGACGTGAGAATTTGGGTTGGTTGAAGACCAATTGTGCTGCGGCATTTTGGATCAATTGGAGAGGCTTAAGTGCACATGCTGAGAGGCCAGTGAGGAAGAGTTACAGTAATCGAGTTTTGATATGACTGATGTCTGGATGAGGAGCTGGAGAGACAGAGAGATAATACAAACCCAAGTATAGTTTTGCATGGTGCCTTGCAAATTATACAATTACTGTACAGCAAAAGAGAGAGTGTAAGAATGGAACCAAATGGTCTGTTCTTACAGGTACAGTAAATGACCACTGAAAGTTTTACTCTTTGGAGGAAGTAGTGGAGGAAACGCATGTGTTAGAAACCTGCTCATGCATTTTGTCTCCTTTCTCTGCCCCTTTTTCAGAGCATGTGCAAGGATGATGGACGAACCTAGCGATCTGAGAAGATGTGTGTGTTGGATCATATAGCTCAGTCGGTCCACAAGGTCATGGGTTCAATCCTGGTCACTGGCAACTAGAGCTGTCAGGTTGCCTCTAAAATCCCATTCGAATTTCATTCATTCATTATTGGTCATTTTCGAAAATAGTCGAATAGTTTATTTAATTATTTTAGCTTATTATGCAAATTATTTTAGCTTATTATGCAGTCTATAGTCTCTATACAGTCCACAGAACCATCAATCTCATTGATTATGCGTGTTCTGCCCACAAGAGGGCGCCCTATTCAAACGCCAAAGCTATCGTTCAACAGATCACTGCGATGGTTTGCATGTAATAAAACAAAGGAACAAAATGAATAATGCTCATTGTGTTTTATTGAGCACACAGGCTAGCACAGATTGCTTGCTATTGCCAAGGTAGAAGGCACTATAGTGCACTTTGACTCAATGTGTAAACATTTTCTTGACATGTAGGAACAGTCTTTCTTTCTTTTTTAACAGAAATGACAACAGAACTGTATGTGTTTACTGCTATAATAAACCACCTTACTGGAATAAAATTGCAACAATTCTTCTTAATCTTGACTTATAGGAACAGTCTCTTTTTTTTTAACAGAATGAATGACAGAACCGTTTACTGCTATAAACCTTACTGGAATAAAATTGCAACAAAAATAAACTAGCGCACTTCTTTCACTTAATGTGTTGTAAACCTCTTGTTATAGGAACAGTCTATTTCAAGTATTTTTAACAGATGGAATGACATAACAGATTAACATCAACAGTCCAAATAATGAGTTAAAGACATTAACATAGTTACATTGTAACTGTAAACGTTACCGTTATTGTCAACTGTGATAATGAAACTGTTCAGAATCAAACTAATTAGTAATTAAATAAAATTGCAACATAAAAATAAAGTGCTCAGCAGTCAGCAGCATTAAACAAAACAACAACACACTTGTCTAACTCTAACCACCTTTACAACAACATGTTGGCTTACTAAAACAACCTTAAAGGTTGTTTGCCAAATACACCAGGCGATCTACATTTTCAGGGAGTAAAGCAGCTCGTTTTTTATTCACAATGATCCCAGCCGTAGAGAATACCCTCTCCGACCGAACTGAAGTACCGGGGATGGTAAGGTAGCGCCGTGCAAGCTTGGAAATGTGTGGGTACTTTCCCTTGTTTTTCACCCACCACTCCAATGGGTTGCCGCCGGAGGCTAGTGGAGTCTCACGCTCGTAACCCAACATCTCCTGCTGTATGGTCACGTCCACAGTTGTGGCACCGCCACCTATTGTAGTAGGACGACATTGGAAATAAGTGTTTCGTTACGCTTTATAATTTAATGTGTGTCATAGAGCCAGGGTTTAAGTTGGAACTAACTTAGACGATACAACTGTATTGTGTTTATTTGTATTATTTAACCAAAATAAAATAAACTAACCTGCTTGATTTGTAGTGTGACTGTAAACGGTACCAAACAGATCCCCCATGGCGCTAAGAGCTGTCTTCTTTGGGGGGCGATTCTCCTGGCGCGACGTCCCAGCCACGGGGGGGTCTCCTCCCTCGTCGTCTTGCCCCTCACCCTCGGCGATAGCAGCCGATTCCTCCTCTTCAACCCGCAGCAGCATCTCGCGTTTAACTTTCTCGCGTACAGTGTTTTTTTGCTCGTCATCCAGATGTACCAGCAAAAAGAACCGCGGGTCCAAGTAGCTGGCAGTGTTGAGTAGCATGAAAGTAGTGTCGTTGTTAGGGGCTGGGTTGTATCGCTTCTTGAGGTCATTTGCAATCTTTGTTTTCATTTCAATGATTGCTGCTGGGTCGTTGGGGGAGGGATGGAGGTTAGACAAAAGCACATACTTTAGGGGAAGAATGGCTGATGCTGTTGGGAATTGATCGGTTGACATCGCCGCAGTGGCCACTTTGAAAGGCTCAAGCACGTCTTTCATAGTCTCCATAATTCTCCACTCTGTGGTACTCAACTCCAGGTGACTGAGTTTCTTCTCCATGATCACCGCTGCCACGGGAGCTTGTTGTTCAGCTGCGCGACACACCATATCGTAGGTGCTGTTCCACCGAGTAGGGCAGTCGTTGATTAGCTTATGCTGTACCACACTGAGTGTTTTCTGCTTGGCCTCCAGAAGGCTCTGGTCTTGTGGAGACTTGTTGAAATGCAATGCCGTGGCCTTCAGTCGGCTGATTGGAACCTCAATAGCCCGCACTGCAAGGCCCTTCTTCACAGCCAGGTTAAGTGTGTGAGCCATGCACGGAACGCTAGGGAGCTGCAGCCACCTCTCCACGGCATTGATATAATTGGATGCGTTGTCTGTGCTGACGGAGAGAACGGACTCACGACTCATATCGTACTCGCGGAGTATGTCTTCTATGTAGCCTGCAACATTCTCAGCCGTGTGGCTAACCTCGCTGTTTTCTGTTGTCTTGAGAACGACATCTTTCATCTCCCATGCATCATTCATAAAATGTGCGGTGACTGTGATGTAGCTTTCCGTAGCAAGCGACGTCCACCCATCTGTGGTCAGGGCAATCTTTTCTCCACGAATCAAATGATTAACATTGTTACGTGTGACATCATACAGCTTCACAACTTTGTCGGTGACAGTGGTGTTGCAGGGGCAGACGTATTTTGGCTCTAGGTAGTTGACGAAGGCCTTGAACCCCTCACCCTGCGTGAGGTTAATGGGCCTCATATCTTTGCCAATAAAATAAGCCATCTTTTCTGTAATCGCTCTCTGGCGAGCAGCTGACATACCTCGCTCCGGATCCTTTGGCAGAAACGATGTGATCTTTGGCTGCTTTAACGGTGGTTCATCAGCTTCCACCATCTCAGCATAGATAGTGGGGTGTACTAATGCCAAATGATTCCTCAGGTTGCTTGTAGTGGTATGATACTTCATTGCTACCTTGCATTCTCTGCAGATTGCCATCTCTTTTGATGTTATCTTTCCATTTTTGGAAGGAAACCCAAAAACCTTCCACACATCACTTCTTAAATGTGCCGGAGAGGTGATCTCCACGTCGCTGTCTTTACTTGTTGGTTCTGCCATGTTTACATGCCGGTGCTCAGTCCTGCTGCTGCTAGTTGTGTTGTGTGCTTGCACTGCGCGCTCAGTTTGTGTTTATCACGTGACCGCCCTGCATGGCTGCACTCAGTGCACTGCACTGCAGTCTGCTGGCAAGAAGGGGTCGCAGAAGCGGTTCGTCATTTAGCGAGTGTAAAATATAGGCCTACATTAAATTAATAAATGGCAATTACTAGATTCGAATAGTAATTTATGTATTCGACTTTCACCCATTAATTTAATATTCGAATTATAGTCGAAAAACGAATTTCACTCTGACAGCTCTACTGGCAACTCAGCGTATGATTGCGACCGTAGGTCGCACTTACTACAGAAAGCTCCACCAGGTGTCCGTGCGTCAGTCAGTCAGTCCGTCACACGTCAGACGTCACACTTTTGATCCGCTCATATCTCCGCAACCGTTGCCCCGATCCATGCCAGATTTTGCACACACACTCCTTACCTGCCAAACTACAACCTCCAAGGACCCCCGGAGCTCCAGGGACCCCCAGCTCCCTCGGGGACCCCCAAGTGTAAAAAATGAGCACATGTGCAAAAATTACCAAATGACCACCCCAACGGGGCTGCTCACGGGGAATTCCTGGGGACCACCCACTCCTGGTGCTCCAGAACGGATGCAAAAGTGGTGACGCCCCCAGTGGAGGACCCCCTCCACTGCAGCTCACATAAAATGCCGTAACTCGGCCTAGGAGCGTCCGGGAGAGCCGCGGCCGGTACCTATTCGTCCGCCAAGGCAACTCGGAGACCCCACCCCTCATTTCTCACATGGCCCTCTTCTAGCGCCACCTTCAGGCCGATTTTCACAACACATTTTTGCCCACTACTCCTACAGTTTTGGCCCTAAAATCACGCAAATTGCTACACAATATGTCTCCACTCATCCCATCAACATGAATCTGTCCCATATAGCGCCACCTTCAGGCCGATTTTTAAAAACACATTTTTGGACACTGCTCCTACAGATGTTGCCCTAAAATCACGAAAATCACTACACAGTATGTCTACACTCATGTGATCAACATGGCTCAGGAAGATTTTGGAAAAACTAATTTTTGCCCTATTTGTGGAGATAAGTGACCTACGGTCGCTTATCTCCCGATTAGGGAGTCTTACTGGTTATGTGTGTGTAATGTATGTACACATAGCACAGGTTGGGTGCAGCAAGTCACAGGTGTGTGTGTGTGTGTGTGTGTGTGTGTGTGTGTGTTTTACTACTTTGATCAGAGTTTTAAAAAATTGTCAAAAAGATGAGAGGGAAAGGCTGAATTAAGCTCCATGTACTGTAGGGCTGTTAGCGAAACACTGCTCGCTGCTCTGTTTGAAAGCAAACAGCCCAGGAAAAACGATATTTCTGAGAAACTGAGTTTGCATCATCTTGTACATCGATTCCTCCCCAAGCAGACACACACACACACACACACACACACACACACACACACACACACACACACACACACACACACACACACACACACACACACACACACACACACACACACACACACACACACACACACACACACACACACACACACACACACACACACACACACACACGCTCTCTCTCTTTTCTCCGTATCTTGAATTTCTTTTCAAACCGCCTGAAGGCAGAAACTTTCCGTGCTGCTTTCTGAAGGCACAAGGAATCCTTTCCTCTGTTTTTTCATCTCTCGCTCTCTCTCCCTCTGTATTTCTCTTCAACTTAGCTGAAGGCAGAAACTCTCACTAAGTGCTGCCTCGTGAGGGCACAGCTAAGGAATCTTTTGGTCTGTTTTTTTAATCTCCCTCTCTCGACTGTTAAGGCATCAAAAGCAGTGTGTGCAGCAGCCGTTGCCTGTGGTGATGTTGCTGGTGAACAAGAATCATGAACAGCTTTTTTTCCCCTCCTCCCTAAACTTGTTCTGTTGACACCTTTCGTTTTTTCTTTAGTCTACCGTTTCCCGTCCAAACTTCTTCCCTTTCTGACTTTGATGTCGCTGCTGCAGATGCCAACGCAGCACTTAGAGTAGACAGATGGACCAAGGCCGGGGAAAAAGAGAAAGAGATGGGGAAAGATGGAGAAAGAGAAGAGCAGAAGGAACAGAAGGAGCAATGGATGAAAGGAGAGTGGAAATAGAAAGACAGGATATAAATAAAGGAGAGAGGAAGAAGAGGAACATATGAAATGATAGAGGAATGATGTAACAGAGAGAGTGGAGAGATAATGAGAGAGAGAGAGAGAGAGAGAGAGAGAGAGAGAGAGAGAGAGAGAGAGAGAGAGAGAGAGAAAGAGAGAGAAAGAGAGGAGGGGTAGAGTGTTGAAACAAAGCCAGCATGTACAGTACAGTAAGGATGAAGGGAAGATTGAGGGAGTAGATACAAGACAGGAAGGGTGGAGAGAAAAAACACATTACAAGGAGGAAGGGAATTAAAAAGATATAGCGATTAAGAGATAGCTAATGAGAAGAGGGGAGATAATGAATGGAGCCTGAATAGATGAACAGAGAAAGACTGGCATAGTCCACTCTGTCTCTCTATGTACTGACAGACTGACTGACTGACTGACAAACAGACAGACAGACAGACAGACAGAGGAGACATATCTGGAAGGCAGGTGTGTAATTGTAGTGGATATATTGAGTAAGTAATGCATCACATAGAATTTCACACATTTTCCTCTGACTTGCAGCATTTGGATGCGTTGGGAAGATGTGGGCGACGTAGGGTTGTCCACCCTTCCGCGAGAATTGCAGAATTCAATCTCCCCCGCTCGTCTTCGTTCCATACGATTAAGTATAGGCCTATCTTAGAAGTTATGAAAGGCAGTTGTGTTCTTGACACATTTTGTCTCGTCTTGCATCCATTACAGCTGTTCAATGAACAGAGACAAGACTTTGTAAAGAACCCGTACAGGAGCTTGTTGTTCGTGTTTACCATTTCAAAAGTACTCTCATTGTCTCTCACTGGCTACATTGCATATCTGAATAAAAACTAAAACAAACAACGAAACTTTGTACTACCTGTACCACTTTAATGTGTTACACATTAAAGTGGTACAGGTAGTACAAAGTTTCGTTGTCATTTTAACTGCATGAACACTGACATCCCTATTCTGGGGCAACATTTAGCGAAAATAGCTGATCTACAAGCATTGCGACAAACCTAATAGTTAGGATGAGTAAATGCAGCAGACAAGGTCTAGGTATATGTGCAAAATATATTTGGGAAATACCCTAACACAAACAAAATGTACTGTATTATTTATTAGTTGGGAAGATTGATTATGCAAACCCCTCACATTACCAGACATAATTCTGTGCTGAACATCAGTAGCGACCAAGGCCCTAGAGCACATTTCTCTTGAGGATAAAATGGACCATTTCTCAGACATTTTGAGCTAAACTTAAGACGTTATTACACTGTAATCCCTTTTCCAATTTACACTCTGAGTTAAGTTAACACTCAGGATTTTGCAGCATAGGCCATAGGCAACGTTTCCAATTTTGTCGCCTTGGTTCGAGGCATTTAATTAAAATTTGGAAGAACTTATTATAACGTAATTTGGTGTATAAAATGAATATGCATGTTCAATGAAGAACTGAAATCACATTTATTTTCACCAATGGTCCCTCCTGAAAGGGTAATGTAATGACAAGATATTAAGCTTAAATGTAAAATGATTGAATCACAATTGACATTTCTCCCAGCAATGCCTGTCCTGTGAATGGACTCATTTTATTTTTTTACTAGAGTGATGCCAATACTTCCACTTAGTAGGGACAGTAAGTACTAGGGCTGCCGATTTAATTACATATTATACCATGGAGAATACTGGATTCTGATTGGCCTAAGGGTGTACATTACTTTCAGATATCTGCATTCTCATCTGTATGTGTATGAGGTGATGTGTGACATCATCAACATCATACTCTACTTAGCATGGTACTTGAACCCACACTGTTTTAACTTTTAAACGGTATCTTCTAGTGTGAAGTGAGCACCACTCACTTCACACAGGTGTGATTTTATTTTACCACTGATCTAAATGTCTCAATTGTATGAGTTATATTGTATTAACATTAACAAAAAATAGCAAATACCAGACATCCCAAGTCTCCCGGATGTTGCGGGAGTCTCCCGGAAATCAGCGTCTCCTCCCGGACACCCGCGGGTGGCACTAAACCTCTCGGAAATCCCGGCCGCTCCCGCAAATGTTGCCATATCCGGCTGGATCCGGTCGAAAAGGGCGGATATGCGACCCGCGGTGTGTTCTAATCCGGTTCTAATTCATCATCGGACTGTCAATCTGGCAAATGCATGATTGTAATTCGCTGTGGGAGATGTGGGCGTCTAAAAGTGACCAACCACTGGTCTCAGATGGAGACTGGGTTCCCCTCTCGAGAGTCGAGACTCACAAGCGTGAGAATATAATCAGCTCGTAACAGTAAACAGACAGGTTTTTGACAGGTCTTGCTTAATATGAATAAAATAACAGTCATACAACTGGACAAGCTGCGTCAGCCTGTGCGACACACGGGCACGGCAGCCTGTGTCTCACTGTGAGTGACATAACCTTCTCCCAAATAGGTAAGAAAGACATAATTCTATAAATGAACCAAGCATAAATGGTTCCGCCGCCGTGCAGAACCGTTTTTAACAGTTTGTAACAATTTTTAACCATAGAAAAATGAGTAAAATCCGAGTAAAAAACAATTATATGAAGCCTAAATGGTTCCGCCGCCCTGCAGAACCGTTTTTAACAGTTTTTAACCATTTTTAACCATAGAAAAATGAGTAAAATCCGGGGGGATTGCACGCGCGCTGCACGCACGCACGCGCGCAGGGGACCTCAGGGGACCGCGCAGGGGACCTCCCAGAAATGGTTATCGCCAACTTGGGATGTCTGAAATACATACAGTAATAGAGTTTTAACTTTAAGTTACTATGGCTTCTCCCTCTCACTGAAGGAGTAAAGGTACTTAACCAGAGTTCGAGTTATACACCGAGAGCTATGGGGTCCCTCTTGCGGCGCCAAAGGCGCCGCCGAAAAATAGGGCCCCCATAGTTATGGGGGTGGCCCCCATAGTTATGGGGGCCCTATTTTTCGGGTATAAAGTCGGCTAAAACGAGTATTTTCCTATATTAAATCATATTAAATCAGGTACTTTTCGGTATATAGTCTGGATTTCTTGGTACCAACAGTCAGACAACAAGTGCCAGTTTCATAAAATCATTCAGTTCCCAGAGCTTTTCAGTTAATCTACTTAGTTACTTTACACCACTGTCTACAACAGCAAGCAAACATTTTAGCCCGTGAACCTGTCTACAACAGCAAGTATGATGGTTCCCAAACTTTTTAGCCCGTGAACCAAGAGACATTACTACCTTGTACCAAACAAGTAGTGAAAATAGCAGATGTACAAGCTCACAACGAGTTGCTTCGCACTGTGTTCAGTGCGTTGTGACCCATACAACGTGTCTGCCACATCGGTCCAGACCCCAGTGTTAGGAAACAGCTAGCCTCGGAAACCCAGGCTTCATTGGCGATGGTTCTGGTACACCATAGCCATTAGCCACTAGCTAGCCCAAACGTTAGCCTAGCCAGGCAGCACAGCAGCATAACATAGCATTCATTCATCATTACAAGTCTATAGCCACGAGCCCACGACTCACCAGTGAGGACGCCAGGGCTAGCAGAGGGCGATGTTTAATGTCTTCATAGCCTAGGTTGTGTTGTCTTGGTGTTCTGTATATTCCTTTATGGCCGTATTGTTATAATCCACCGAGTCCATGACGCATCAGTTACGCACGGAGAGACAGACGTTCAGACAAGTTAAAAGGGAAGTCCTTTGAAAGCCATTTCCTCTCTGAACAGTGCCCAGAAGCACATTTCAAAACAAGAGCCTTTCTTTTTTTTTTTTGTCTATACAATCGATCATTCAACACATGTTTATTTTGAAATTGTACTGGAAATAGAAGTAGTCAATAGCTCCTACTTCACGCCACTGATGTCAGAGCCTCTACTTGCCGATCGGGACGTGGGGGAGGGGGTGCGGCCGCACCCCCAGCACCCCTACTTCCCTCGGGTATGGTCTTGCTAAGACAGCGTTGTTTTGTTTGGTTGTTTTGTTGCTCTCCGGCGTGTCCGCCTTCCTTTGCCGTCCGGGCCATGGCTAGAAGTGCAAAGACTCGATGCAGTGGTTCCTAGCTTAGCCTATGCCCAGGCCATGGCGAGACCACGCAGCTGGGTAGGTCTGCATCCAGCTGGGGGAAAGGTAGGAACCATTGCAGCGAGTGTGTTATAACCCGGACGGTAAAGGAAGACTCACACCCCATATTAAATGCGCCTGATTTATAATAATAAAATTAATAGTAGGATTAAACGGTGTGATGTCATTGTTCAGTCTTACTGTCTAACATGTTTATTTAGTATATCTAGTTAACATAAATAATATAAATTCTTCCAATGGAACATAAAAAATAAAAAAAAAACGAGAAAAAAAAAAAAAAAAAACACACTTAGAAAAAAAGAGACCCCAAAGGGGGTTGTTGACTATGGGGTCCCAGACTTTAACTATGGGAGCTAAGCTCCCACTGGCCCCCGCATAACTCGAACCCTGTACTTAACAATTACTCAGTGTATTATATTGTAAGGGATGTGCGTGTTTGTGTGTATGTGCAAGCACATGCACGCCTGTGTGTATCATTTAATTATGGAAGATTGCACCATGTGTTGCTGGTGCCGATAAGTGAGCTTGATATTTGCATTAACAAAAGACTCAAGCTCTCGATCAAGCTGTCAATGAAAATATTCAATAATAATTATGTTTGTCAATCACTGAAATAATACAGATGGAGTTTGAAGACATTGAGCTTACTTGATGTTTTTTCTTAATTCAACTGTTTTCTTTTTTTTCTCTCCAGGTGGACAATCAGAGGAAATAATTATAACTTTTTATTTACAGTATATGCACAGGGGACCTCCCGGAAATGGTTATCGCCAACTTGGGATGTCTGAAATACATACAGTAATAGAGTTTTAACTCTTATTGTGCCGATCCCGAACAAGTTCGGCTTTATTTCAATCCAATACAATTTTTATTTTTTTATTTTACTTACTCTGAGCTGCTTGTAGAGCCGTGGGTAGTCCTGGCTCGTCCTACACTTTCCAGCGAGCCATTTTACATGGTCCGACGATATATTCCATTAAAAATGGTGTAAAAGAAATTTTGAGCCCCCCAATGTTCACCGAATGTTCGGCGCCGCCGGCGGTACGACGTCCAGTGTGCCGATCCCGAATTAATGCGGCTTTTTTAATGAAATGAATAAAATGATCCGAGGCCTACTGAAGCCCCGGCCTAAATTTTCCATCCAGTGACCGAGATCCGTAAACGAGTAACGCCGCCGCGAATCGCCGCCGAATCCAATGCAAACCTACATCTTTGAAGGTCATTTTCTCTGGATTGTGTTTTTAGGGAGGCGGCGCGAGGTTTATTTACGGCGAAATCGCCGAAAAATGATCTTTTAAATGAGAAAAAGCTAATAGCTATTTTGTAGCCATTTTCATCCGGGACCTTTTCATGACGTGCACGAACGTGAGCACGCGCGTCACTGCAACGTGAGTCCCCGGATGCTAATGCGCTCGCCTATGGGAGATACCCTGGCATTCTTTGGCGCCCTCTAGGGGCTGGCACTGGAAGGGTTAACTTTAAGTTACTATGGCTTCTCCCTCTCACTGAAGGAGTAAAGGTACTTAACAATTACTCAGTGTATTATATTGTAAGGGATTTGCGTGTTTGTGTGTATGTGCAAGCACATGCACGCCTGTGTGTATCATTTAATGTTTTTCTTAATTCAACTGTTTTCTTTTTTTTCTCTCCAGGTGGACAATCAGAGGAAATAATTATAACTTTTTATTTACAGTATATAGCACTTTTCAAAACATGAGTTACAAAGTGCTGAACAGCAGTAAATTATGGAGTTAAGAGTTAACAAGACATTGAGTTCTGACAAGCAATAAAACACTTGATTTTAGTAAATTAAAAGGAGACCAAAAGAACTTTGGTCTCAGTGCAGATATCAACAGATAAACAGATAGACATACACAACACACACTACACAAAAGTACTGGTCGCAACAGTACCATCTGTGTCCAATATAGGTTGCATTTTGTCTGTGTGTTATCTGACATTAACTACAGCAATTAAGAGCTATTTACCAACAGCAGTGTATGGTAAGCAGCAGCAGTTTAAGGCTACTGCTGTTCCAGGGTCTGGTCTATGCCTGCTCACACCCACAGAGAAGAAATATAGCATAATATATATGCATGCACACACACCCAACGTCTCTGTACCGCCTAGCTCAGAATACAGCAGAACAATGAGCTCATGCATGGTCAGTCAACAGGATTTCAATGAGCTATTTGTTATCAAGTTATGTCACACAAAGACACTGTTCACTGCATGTACAAACTGAGCAGTGTGTCTTTGAAGAAATGTTAGCGTGTTTTGCCGGCAATATTCATGTGGCAACAGGACTGTATTCTCTCACACACACACACACACACACACACACACACACACACACACACACACACACACACACACACACACACACACACACACACACACACACACACACACACACACACACACACACACACACACACACACACACACACACACGTATACTGTACACAAACAAGAATATTACATTCAAATAGAAACATAAATAAGTGCCAAACATTATAGGCAACCCATACAAACTTACGTAGGTCTTTGTATTCCTCGCAGAATATAGCCCATGTTTGGCCATGTTTCTCCAGCCGTACCCACTTCAATGCATTCTTCTTGAACTTGTGCTCCTTCTCTAAGTTGCTCTACAGTAGGTCTTCCTCTTTCCACTTCACTTGTGGGTTCCATGTCAGTGGCTGTTTATCATTGCAGTTTTGCTTCATCTTGTGCCTAGTGCAGACCAAATATCCGTGACTACTTCTTATTCATCATGCGATGGCGTTGCTTGCCAAAAATACCATCATCTGAATTTGGTGGCTTTATTGGCGTGTCACTTGTACTTTTGTTTTGTTTTTAAAGTTGTTTATTTGTTTGGTGTGTTCCATAGGTTAGTGTTACTGATAGTGCCAATAGATCCTCAGGAGGTGTCTTAAACAGAAAAATGCAGCTTGTTGATGATGTTAGCGGTGGTCTTCTAGGTTTTGGATGCGTATGGTCATGTTTTCTGTGAAATACTTGTTGGTTTTCAAGTTTTGTTCAAGATGTTGAATGCTATTCTTGCTTTCCTGATACTTGCCATTCCATTGATTTTGAGAGCTAGCCGTCTCCAGCAGTAGGGACATACATATCTTGCATCTGCTCGTGGGTATGTGAGAATAGTGAGATGTCATCAGCCAAGTCAAGGTCCCAGAGATGTTCTTTCAATCTCCACTGAAAGCCAAGTCTTTTTATTGATGTTTGTATGGTTCATGATCCAATCTGTGCATACTACGGGAAGGAAAGGAGAAAGCAAGCAGCCCTGTCTCGAACCAGTGAGCAGCTGAGCACTTCAAACTTTTCTTTTCTGTGATGGAGCACTTGGCACTGCATGCCCTGGTAAGTGTTCTCGATTATGCCGATGTATTTTTATCCAGAGTGTGCCACGAGTTTCCATAGCAACTCTCAGTCTATGCTGTCAACTTTCAGTCAATGAAATTGACATGTACTGTATAGGTGTGTGCCCTTCTATCCACTGTTCTATGAGGATCCCACACATACACTATGGCAGTGGTTTTCAAACTTTTTGTGACAAAGGCACAACAAAGGGCAAGTCAAAATATCAAGGCACTCCTGTATTCAAATCAGTGCAAAATAGCCTCTATCACTTATCATTTTATTTGCTAATGTTAAAATGTTTAACCACTTAAGCCCTGTCACAAATTTCCAAAAATAGCTCAAATAGACGATCAACAAGAACAAGAACAGAAGAGATTGTAGATTTGCTATTTTTGCTTTTGTCTGAGAGGAAAAAATAATTATAATAAATATTAATTATTATTATTATTTAAAACTGCAGCATATAATGATGTGCCCAAAGTATTGCCTCTGTATTGAGAAACGAGCATTACATAAAGTACTGATATACAGTAGTAAATATCTACTATTTGCATAGCTGTATATACAGTATATTGCAATAATAACGCATGGTTGTCATAAAATCCCAAGGCAAACCTGGACTGAAGAGCACTCAGAAATGGTGGGCACACGTCAGTCCAACGTCTCATTACTCCGACAGCACACCTGGACTTGTCTCACTACACAACAGTGTTTGGGACTGGACTCAGCTGTATTTTCATATAGGGCTGTTGAAATAAATAACTGGAAATCTATAATGCAATCAGGGTTTCCGCTAGGCATTTTCTTGGCCCGGCAAATGTGACAGACAAGATTCTATTTATCCGGTCAAATGTTAAATTACTCAGCCATGCAGTACACATCACATGCGTGTTTACAGATAGGCTGTGTATGTGCATGTGTATGTGCATGTATACCACCCAACTGATCGCTACACCTGTTTCTTTCAACCACTTTATCACAGATGCAATTCACGGTTCCCGTGTTTATCAGAAAGCATCGTTTATCTACTCCAACATTCAGGCGTGTCACTTGCAAAAAATAACAGAATATATTGTCATTTTATTACTGTCATGTTTACCGTTTCATATAATAAATGGTAAAAAATGCAAATACATATTTTAGGTATACCCAAGTGTGTATGAATTGATAATCAGAAATCATCATTGTAATGGGTTTAAATTGATACATTCATGTATTCATTTATTCACCTTATTTGAATACACTCTCCTGCCTGTGGGTGTGTCTGGTGTTTTGTTTAGATGTTCAACCTCTCACATGCTTCTCCAATATTCACTAATCTGTAATTCCATTCATTTTAATCTCATAAGAACATAGCATTCTGACTGCTTCACTGTCTGAATGCTTAGTTTACTTACGGTAGTTACTTCACCTAAATGTAAAAGTCGATTAGTTCACTGTCCAAGTTTGGTAAAGAAAATTGACAATAATCATCTGATAAAACACAAAAATGAACAAAAACAATAACAAACACAGATGAGGAAAATATGTGTAGGCCATGCTGATAATGTGGTGGGGAAGGGCTGAGACTACTGTAGCTCCTATTGGCTGAGTATCCTCATTCCTTACACCATGTTGCACCAGCTGTGCTTATTTGGCTGGCTTCCACTATGTCCATAGTCTCCACTCCAACTCTATCCTGTCTCCAAAAATAGCTGATCTACAAGCTCACAACGTGAGGTCAGTAGTACTAAACGCACATGGAAAAGCCTTAATATT
Source organism: Nannobrachium achirus (assembly GCF_963921795.1). Lineage (NCBI taxonomy): Eukaryota > Metazoa > Chordata > Actinopteri > Myctophiformes > Myctophidae > Nannobrachium > Nannobrachium achirus. The sequence continues at coordinate 23,433,438 of NC_137833.1, forward strand.
GATGAGGCGACCTAGAAGTATAGATGATTCCTGAGAGCTCAAATAGGTTGGAGGTTCAATCCCCTGCCGCACCTGAATTAAAAAATCAATCTGAACTAGTTCATAATCATAATCTCTCTCTCTCGCACGCACGCGCGCACACGCGCACGCACGCACACACACACACACACACACACACACACACACAAAATAGTTCAAGGACCCCAAATTTGACATCCATTAGGGCTACGGACACCCACTTAATAGCATTTCTATTTCTGAGACCCCAATTTATATTGTAAAATCAATGTTAATTTAAACCACTTTAATTTGGAACCAAATGGAACCTGACAGGTCCATTTGGTTCCATTTGTACACTCTCTGAGTTACATACACATAAGGGTCCATTTGATTCCAAACTATCATTTAGCTGGGGATCCCCTGGAACGCCCTCAAGGACCCCTGGGGGTCCCCGGACCCCACTTTGAGAACCACTGGCCTACATAATCGGGCTCTAGTGTTTTGAGCCTTCACCCCTCCTTGTATTGTATCAGCACCAAGTGGTTTTAAAGTGATAATGACTTGGTTTTAATTCATAATTAATTTGCATATAAAAGCCATGTCGTCTGCGTAGGTGGCAGAGACACAGATCTCACATCACAGTCTGGCTCATGGCTACGCTTCAGAGAAACAGAGAGAGAGAGAGAGAGAGAGAAACTGAGAGAGAAAGATAGAGAGGCAAGGGAGAGAAAGAAAAAGAAAGATACAGTGAATAAGAGACAAACAAACATACAAAGTATGTGCGTGCAACTCCACATGTGAATAATTTGATTTACTAAATCCATTACCAAGTTCCTACTCCTTCTAATACTCACTAGCGCAGAGTAATATTGACAATATCAATTACTTCAATATTGATATTGTGACAATATTTTTGGGGTTGTGTATTGGTGATTTCAGAATACATTTACGTGCAATACATTTTTGATTAGTAATGTGGATATGATGACAAAACAAGTAGATCCAGGCATTAGTCATTTCATTCAGCTAAAACAGTCTAATAACTTCTGAGAATTGTATCACTTTACAATGAATGCAGCACTTCTGACCAGACAGACAGCATTTGCAATAACCAAAATCCGACCCGTATCGTACAAAATGATCCCAGTTCCAACATGCCTAACTTCAACCCTAACCCAAGCTTCAAATTAGCTCTGAATTCTTCTTAAACTAGCCCTTTTAACTCTTTACAACTTGTTTCTGAATGTGAAGCCCTTGTCTGGAACACAGATGGGCATGCCATTCACACACCCACACACAACTCATCACGCAAAGCTACCCACTCTCCCCAATTCTCTCATATGCACATACACATCACACAAAGACATTCTCAAAGAAGCTCTCTTCACACAGGCACGAAGAACATAATCATACATAATCACTCTTTTCACCTCTCAAAAAAGGTGGTTGGTGATTGCTCGCCGACACACACAAGAAATAGGAATATACTGTACAAATCCAGTTCACTCTTGATAACAAACATTCTAAATGGGTCTAAGTGTATTTCCTGCTGCGGTGTTTGTTAAAATCAGTGGCTGAGAAGAAATAAACTTGGACACAAGCTGTTCCCTAGCAACACAATTCCAGTGACAAGGTCTATTGAAGGCGTATACAAACAACAAGCTTCAAAAATGATTATTTGACTGACACACGCCCACAGACATCGACTAGGACAAGTACAAATCACCAGACATTTAGAATAAGCGTAATTATGTAATACTATTCAGTAGCTTTGCTCTCCAACACTTTCTTTGTAACATCTGTTCTGGAAAATAACCCATGCCTCGGCACTGGTTGGCAAGTGTTTCTCCAAAACCAAAAGCCCAGAACAAGCTGCAGAGCCAGTGTCGCTGGGGGCATTATGGGTTATTGACTATCCAAATTGGCTTTTGTGCCTCAATCTAAATTCATTATACTGCTGGGACACCAGTTAGGAACACATGCCCATTTGGTTATGCTATATCCGTTGTCTGAGTGCTTAGTGCATTAACCATTATCATAGTAATTGGAAGCCACTCTATGATGTCTGTACTATGCTGTCATATTGATGACATCACACACACACACACACACACACACACACACACACACACACACACACTCTGCCTGTCTGTCTATCTATGTGTCTGTCTGTCTGTTATCGCGTCTCCTCCCGGAGACGCTCTGACAGACCCGTCGGGAAACGCCTGGACTCGAGATTGTCGGCCCCTCCGAGCGCTCAACATCAGTCAAAATAAACAAAACCGTTTCACTACTCACCAAACCAAAGGTCGTTTTGCGCTGTTGAAAGTCTATTCTCCGCGGTGGTGAACCCCTCAGCACCCCACCTGCTCTGTAAAATACATTATTTTTGGCATGAAATAAAGTGCATCCAACTCGACCGCCGCTTATTTCCGGGTTGTGAACCATTGTATCTGCGGTGGCCGCTAGGTGGCCTGAGGTGTGTGCGTTTTATTTCATGACAAAAATAATGTATTTTACAGAGTAGGTGGGGTGCTGAGAGGTTTACCACCGCGGAGAATAGACTTTCAACAACTCAAAACTACCTTTGGTTTGGTGAGTAGTGAAGTAGTTTAGTTTATTTTGACTGATGTTGAGCGCTCGGAGGGGCCGACAATCTCGAGTCCAGGCATTTCCCGACGGGTCTGTCAGAGCGTCTACGACACACACACACACACACACACACACACACACACACACACACACACACACACACACACACACACACACACACACACACACACACACACACACACACACACACACACACACACACACACACACACACACACACACACACACACACACACACACACACACACACACACACACACACACAGTGAGGGAGAGAACATGACAATAATGGTGATATTGTGAATTCAAAAATAGTTTTCTGCGTAAAATAGGCCATGAAAACAAAGAATGCTGGTTAGGCTTTTGTTTATCAAGATTCTACAATAATCATTTCTTTGCATCTCTCACTTTGAAATGAAACTTTGCTGTGCTATTTCACAGCTACTTTACTTACTACTTTACACAAAAAACGGAGAAAGAAAATACACAAGTTACCAATATATAGGACAAACATCATAGCTGTATCCTGCATGCCTGGGAATGAGGGATATAAACTTGCCACAACAGAGACCATTAATCACTTATTGAGCTGCTATTGGATGCAAATGTAGTAGTTCTGGTTATAATTGGACAAGGCAGTGGACGTTAGACTCCCCAGGGGTGTAATTTATAAAAATGTGAGGGGATTCCAAGTATGTGTGTTCAAAAGACAGAAATGACATACCGGTATGCTCAAAGATAATCATATTCATAAAACTACATGCATATGCAGCTGTATGCAATTCTCCCATTATCAATCGCAAGCAACTTGAAAATGTGTGCACATGCACAGGCTTAAAGGGATATTTCACTTAAAAAAATAAATTAAAAAAAACGTTTGGTAATTTTATCGTCTAACCAGGCTTTTGGTAACACCCGGGACAGTTTTTGAATTTCTTGATTCAGTGATTCCTGGGTGTTCCCAAAAGCCTGGTTAGACGATAAAATGACCAAAAGTTTTTTTGAAAGTGAAATATCCCTTTAATATCCCACAGCGTTAACCATAACCATATTCTATCTGTCACTGTCACTGTCACTGTCACTTCACTATAACAACTATTTAAGTATTTCCCAAAATGATAGGGACTTACTCACACTGGCTTAGTATTGATTTTCCAGAAAGCTCAATGTATCTATACATTTACACAAATATTATAGCCTGAAGCATATCCTGTACCAGTGCTGGGCTGACCATCTGGCTAAAGTCTCCGTCAGTGATACCTAAAAACCTGGAGGCAATGTCCTCAGTGCTGTTGGAGGTAAACTGCATTCGGGTCTAACTGTTCAGAGGTGAGAATGGAGGCAAATGGGCTTCTTCATTGTATAAAAGAACCAGTGTTTACTGTGCATGCAGTGCACAGAAGCAATGTACAGTACAGTAGTGTACAGTCCCCAACAAAGACATATCACAACCCAATCATGTCACAATCAAATAAAATGGAGCCCATGGAATCCATATTTGGACATGCCTGGCACAGAACTCCATCTCGTATGAGCATACAAGGGACACAGACAGACAGATACAGAAATCTACACATATAGGCATAAAACAGACAGACAGACAGACAGACAGACAGACAGACAGACAGATATTGCATAATCGGGTGGGGCATGCATTTCCACTTGCATTGTTCCCAACGACACCGGACTAAAATTGAGGTCTGTTTCAGCGAATGCAAGGGGGAGCTCATTACCATATTGGCAGCAATGGACACCCAAGGATGAACGTTTCCTTGATGCGACATAATCGAATGGAAGAGGCCTCATCTATCTATAAATGCGAGAAGTCTCTGCGTGTGTGTTTGTAATCCGCGTATCTCGAGAACCGTTCGTCCCACCGGCTTCAGATTCGGCACGCGCGCTCCCCGCCGCGGCACGGAGTGCAGTGCCGGGCCTCGACCCGACCCGCGCGGTTTTCCCTAACCGGTGCGAAACGTTCGGAATCTCCTTATGCGGGGCTGATTGTTGACATCAGGCTGTTCCGGAGGAAATCGGCGCAAAATCGGTCATTGTGACATCACTGCAGTGCCGGGCGCAAGCGCTGACTCATTGTGACATCACTGCAGTGCCGGGCCTTGCCTCGACCCGACAGATATCTCCGTATATGGGCATAAGACTGAGAACTCCATATATGGGCATATGGGCAGATACAGAGATCTCCATACAGTATATGGGCATATATAGACAGATATCTCCGTATATAGGCATAAAAGGGACACAGACCCTAGACCCGACAGATATCTCTGTATACTGAGAACTCCATATATGGGCATCTTGCCTCGACCCGACAGATATCTCCGTATATGGGCATAAGACTGAGAACTGAAATCGGTGCAAGCGCTGACTCATTGTGAGATTTGTGACATCACCTCATAAAAGGCTCTGACATCACGTACGCCACATGAGTCAACAAAAAATCTCTGTGAGTGTGTATGTATGTATGTAATCCGCGTATCTCGAGAACCGTTCGTCCCACCGGCACGCGCGTTCTCCATATATGGGAATAAAATGAATGCCCGTATGCGGAGCTGATGTCTGACATCAGAGTTTTCCGCAACCGGTACTGTGTGTCCAGAGATCTTCATATATGGGCATAAGTGGACAAAGACAAACAGATGGTCAAAACGGATCCTATGACAACAGGTATATTGGGGTTTGCATTAAAGGGTGGGGCATTCATGGGATTTGCATTAAAGGGTGGGGCATTCATTCCCTATTTCAAATTCGGCACGCGCGTTCCCCACCGCAGCAGGTAGTGCAGTGCTCGGCCTCGACCCGACCCGATACACGATTTTCTATAACCAGCACGAAAGGTTCGGATTCTGATGTCTGACATCAGGATTTTCCGGAACTGACACTGTGTCTGCATAGATCTCCATATATGGGCATAAAATGGATGCAGACAGACAGATACAGATATCTCCATATATGGGCATAAATGGACACAGGCAAACAGATGGTCAAAGATCTCCATATATGGGCATAAAGTGGACGCAGACAGACAGATACAGATATCTCCATATATGGGCATAAATGGACACAGGCAAACAGATGGTCAAAACGGGTCCTATGACAACAGGTATAATGGGGTTTGCATTAAGTTTGTCTCCTCCTCCATCTGTTTGTCTGTGTCCCTTTATTCCCATTATGGAGATCTCTGTATCTGTCTGTGCCTCCGACTGTGTTGCAGACACAGTGCCGGTTCCCCCTTTAATGCAAACCCCATTATACCTATTGTCATAGGACCCGTTTTGACCATCTGTTTGAAAAAGCGACCCATATATGGGCATAAAATGGACGCAGATAAACAGATATCTCCATATATGGCATATATGGGCATACAATGGACGCAGAATCACAAAGTTCTCCATATACGGGCATAAAAGGGACACAGACAGACAGATACAGAGATCTCCATATATGGGCATAAAATGGACGCAGATAGACAGATATCTCCATATATGGGCATATAATGGACCCAGAACTATAACTGCAGTGATCTCTACATAAAATGGACGCCGACAGACAGACAGATACAGATATCTCCATATATGGGCATAAATGGACACAGGCAGACAGATGGTCAAAACAGGTCCTATGAAAACAGGTATACTGGGGTTTGCATTAAAGGGCGGGGCATTCATTCCCTATTTACATTGTTCCGAGTTGGCCAGGTCGCCGACTAGACGCTGGTCTATCTATAAATGCGACAAATCTCTGTCTGTTTGTTTGTTTGTTTGTTTGTAATCCGCGTATCTCGAGAACCGTTCGTCCCACCGGCTTCAGATTCGGCACGCGCGTTCCCCGCCGCCGCGCGGAGTGCAGTGCCGGGCCTCGACCCGACCCGACTCGCGGTTTTCCGAAACCGGCGCGAAACGTTCGGAATCTCCTTATGCGGAGCTGATTGTTGACATCAGGCTGTTCCGGAGGAAATCGGCGCAAGCGCTGAGTCATTGTGACATCACTTCATAAAAGGCTCTGACATCACGTACGCCACATGAGTCAACACAAAATCTCTGTGAATGTGTATGTATGTATGTAATCCGCGTATCTCGAGAACCCTTCTTCCCACCGGCACGCGCGTTCTCCAGATATGGGCATAAAGTCTGACATCAGAGTTTTCCGCAACCGGTACTGTGTGTGCAGAGATCTTCATATATGGGCATAAGTGGACAAAGACAAACAGATGGTCAAAACGGGTCCTATGACAACAGGTATATTGGGGTTTGCATTAAAGGCTGGGGCATTCATGGGGTTTGCATTAAAGGGTGGGGCATTCATTCCCTATTTCAAATTCGGCACGTGCGTTCCCCACCGCAGCAGGTAGTGCAGTGCTCGGCCTCGACCCGACCCGATACACGATTTTCTGGAACCAGCACGAAAGGTTCGGATTCTGATGTCTGACATCAGGATTTTCTGGAACTGGCACTGTGTCTGCATAGATCTCCATATATGGGCATAAAATGGATGCAGACAGACAAATACAGATATCTCCATATATGGGCATAAATGGACACAGGCAAACAGATGGTCAAAGATCTCCATATATGGGCATAAAGTGGACGCAGACAGACAGATACAGATATCTCCATATATGGGCATAAATGGACACAGGCAAACAGATGGTCAAAACGGGTCCTATGACAACAGGTATAATGGGGTTTGCATTAAGTTTGTCTCCTCCTCCATCTGTTTGTCTGTGTCCCTTTATTCCCATTATGGAGATCTCTGTATCTGTCTGTGCCTCCGACTGTGTTGCAGACACAGTGCCGGTTCCCCCTTTAATGCAAACCCCATTATACCTGTTGTCATAGGACCCGTTTTGACCATCTGTTTGAAAAAGCGACAGAAATCTCATATATGGGCATAAAATGGACGCAGATAAACATATATCTCCATATATGGCATATATGGGCATACAATGGATGCAGAATCACAAAGATCTCCATATACGGGCATAAAAGGGACACAGACAGACAGATACAGAGATCTCCATATATGGGCATAAAATGGACGAAGATAGACAGATCTCTCCATATATGGGCATATATGGGCATAAAATGGACCCAGAACTATAACTGCAGTGATCTCCATATATGGACATAAAATGGACACCGACAGACAGACAGATACAGATATCTCCATATATGGGCATAAATGGACACAGGCAGACAAATGGTCAAAACGGGTCCTATGAAAACAGGTATAATGGGGTTTGCATTAAAGGGCGGGGCATTCATTCCCTATTTACATTGTTCCGAGTTGGCCAGGTCGCCGACTAGACGCTGGGCCGCCCGAAGGGCGGCCCAGCTTCTAGTAGGAACAAATGGGCCAGTCAGAGACGACTGTCAAAACATCACAAAATGCTCAAAGCAATGCAATTTTGACTGGCCTTTGTATTTGGTTCTTCAGTCGCAACTTGTGAAGAGTCCTTCTCCACAGACCCCAGACACAGCATGCTTTATGCAAGGAAGCCAAAGGCTTGAGCAGCTTGCAGATTTGAACAATACGTCCCCTGCTAATCATTGGCTGGCACTGGCTTTGACTAGCTGAGCTCCTGAAAGGTTATTTCTTTTTACACAGAGAAATGATTCATTAAAATGTAGATGTTTACTGTATGGTTCAGAGTACGTATTGTTCTAAATAAAATAACCTAGGATGTCACTTCCCTAGACTACATCTTAATACAACAGGCATTTATCTTACATGTGTTCAAATATACATGCGTGTGTGTGTGTGTGTGTGTGTGTGTGTGTGTGTGTGTGTGTGTGTGTGTGTGTGTGTGTGTGTGTGTACGTGCGTGTGTGTGACTTGCTCTGGATTAAGCTGCTAAATGCCTAAAATGTCAATTGTACTTACTGGAGGGATAATGACGGCGTCCTTGTTGTAATATTTCTTCCTCTCGTACTTGTCACGAATGAAGACCTCCACCGCTCTGACACATAGGGGTTAAGGACTCATTCATTCATTCACCTTTATTTAAACATTTGAAATGACAGAGCTGGGAAACAACAATAATAAGAAACAAACAAAAAAAAACACTGGGGGGTGTGTCGACCAGCTAATGTAAAATCCCCGGTTGGATTTTGACTAGAGACCTGTTGCGTGTCTTTCTCAGTTTTTACTCTCAGCTGTCTATCAGGCAACTACCTGTACCTAAAAGCAGAAAGCATTCTACAGTCACATTTTTATAATTGGATTAAAGTTACCCAATATGAATGGACAACTGACAGGAAATATAGTCAAGTGAATGTAGAACTTACATTATGTGTAACCCATGAACATACAAACCTTGTCTTTTTTTTCACAGTCAGAAAGTGGTAAAAGAGTATTGAATTGTGAAGTGGCAAAAGTATAATATTTCGATGTGATGCTGTATGGACAGTCTGAACAGAAGGTTTTGAGAATAAATTGAAACTACTAGTCTATACCCGTCTGGGGATATGAGCACCGAAAGTATGTACAGTATGTAGACTTTGGGTTATGCGCTGTATTTCAGTGATGGAAAGTACATTTTTGTACTTGGTATCTGCAACAGTTCCAACACGGTCACGTGCGTCCCGTCACTGCGTCGCAGACCCACAGCGAACACACACACACACACACGTACACACAAGCACGCGGCTTGACACGTCACTCCCACAACCTGGATTAGAACATTGGGATGTGTTTTTGGAGTAGTCGTGAAAATGAACATACCTTGTATCTCCATATTTCAACTTTAAAGACAGGGTAGCAGAATAACATCTACTTTGTCCCAATTTAATTGTTAGGTAGTTGTGAAAATATTTGCCAATGCAACCATATAGTTGTCTTGCCTGTTTTCAGAGTTGTATTCAGACGGAGATTCCAATGTCCTACTTTTTCAAAACTCCTCCTCCACGAGCTCGGGAATGGCCGAGCAAAAGCATGACGTATGAAAGCAGAGCAACATCACGTGATCTCATTGAAAGGAATGTGAAGAATGTCTTGGAAATTACAATATTTTACACTCTTTCTAATAAAGTGAACTCTTAACTTTCTTAATTGACATGAACAACAACATGAATGCTATACACTTGCAATTTTTTATAAAGAATCAATAAGCCGTTTTTTCCGTATCCATTATATAGTGTAGCATGCACGTATTTTACTAGCCTGGGGGGCGTGTCTCTTCGCGGCCCCGGTTCTCTAGCGAGGCACTGAGAAACACCAAGCCGAGATGGGCGCTCGTTTCGGCCAAATGCTGGAGTTGCCTCGGTGTTTGACTGTGGATGTTTTTGTTTTTTTTGTTTTTTTTTCTCTCTCTCTCCTCCCGTTTTTTCCCCTGCCTCTCAGTCTCCATTCATGTGTTCTCTACCTCTGGACCAAACAATCATGACACGAGATTGGATTAACTCACCCAAAAGAAGGTAGACAAATGTATTCCACTGGAATTAGTTATTAAAAGGTGCTTCACAAACGCAAGTGACGGGGCCGTGGGCTGTGCGAGCCACGTGACGAGCTCGACTGAAAAAGATACTCATACTTAAGTAAAAGTACTCTCATATCATTCTCGCACGCATGGACAGTCACGCACTCACGCAGTGGCCAATCTACAGTACAAGCTCACAATTGTGAGCTTGCAGTACGGCTAGTTTCAAACAGCTAAGGTATAATAGGGCTAAAGTAGTTATTATCTGGTCCTTCACAAACGCGAGTGACATGGCCGTCGGCCGTTCGAACTCGTAATGGTGGAAAAGATATTTTACTCAAGTAAAAGTACTCTTATATCATTCTCGCATGACAGTCGCCTAGGACGTGACGTGCAGCTTGCAGATCGGCTAGTTTAAAACAGCCAAGGTATAAAATAGGTAGTTAATATAATTATGTTTTATATTATAATGTATTTCTGTTTAGATTGATTGAAGATTTTATTAGGAGTTTGCATAGGAAAAGGTACTGTAGTAACTAAAGCTTTCAAATAATTTTAATGGTGTAACCAGTATTTGCCTCAGAGATAGATGTAGTGTAGTAGAAGTGAAAGTATTGGAAATTGGAAATATCCAAGTACAAATACCTCAACATTGTACTCGAGTACAGTACTTGAGTAAATATACTTATAGTTACTTTACACATCGCGGTGATGTCCGGGCGTGCAGCGAGCCGCGAACACAAACAGTCACGCAATCAAACAGTCTGCAATGTGTCTCTACTACTGAAGTAGGCTAAAGTACACACAATCAGAACATTAAACAATTATTTCACTAATCGTTCACTCTCTCAGTGCAGACTGGAGAGTCCTGCAGAAACAGGCAGAGGGGAGGGGGGTGACTGTCTGTCTGTCTGCCTGTCTGTCTGTCTGCCTGTCTCACTGACTGAAACCAGAGCCCTAGAAAGGATTATACTGCTCTGACTGAAACGAGCCTCCGCTGTGACGGAACAGAACGTCACGGAAGAGGCGTGGTCCCGAAGTTGAGGGAAGCAGAAGGAAGTACAGGGTGTAGAGGGAGACACTGATTATAACTTCAAATGTGCCTATGTCTTTTGTGTTTTTATTTATTTTAAATTTATTTGGGCATCCTTAGGGGATCTTTGAGAGATATGCGTCATTATTTAGATAAAGAAATATTCCTGCTCCCCCTCCTTTAATGAATAATGAAAATGAATGCTGTAATTCATCAAACAAGAGTGTAGCACAAAAGCAGTGAAAATATCTACCGGTAGGTACAGTTTGGACGCACAAGATTTCCACCCAACAGCGACGATATATTGGCAGTTTGTAGAAGGGATTCATACCTTCAGCTTAGGGGTGGGCGATAATGGAAAAAAACATTATCACGATACTCTTCATGCTGTATCACGATACACGATATTATCACGATACTGTTTTATGCGAGTCTTTAGGTTTATTATGATTATTAGACCCACACAGATATTCTATTGATAATCCAATCATTTTTATGCTGCAGATAGAAAGATAGATAGCCTAATCTATGTTTTTTTTAATGATAACATACTTTGATTTTTGATTAAACAATTAACATTTTTTACCTCAAAATATTTACTAGTTGGTGTGATGATGGTTCAGGTCATTCATATGGGTCCCAGAAATGTTTTATGGGTTCCCTTAAAATGTTTTTTGAGTGTTGTGAGCTTGTAGATCGGCTATTTTCAAACAATTTGGCTAAATCATTTCGGGACCTCTCTGGGGGTCTCGACCCACAGGTTGACAACAACCCATGCCTTACCATTGAAACTTGGGGGAAAACAAATTACCCTACGACCAACCACAGGAAGTTTGTTATCATACAAGCTTTCTTTTTACAGAATTACTCCGTATTTTACAATACGGTTATCATCCTAGCTTTTAGCTTTTCTACTAACAATAATGGCATGGTTTTATAACTAAGCCAATTATGAAATAGACGCGACGATTTCACCGCGAGACACACGCATATCAACGGTGAAAGCATAACACAAAGCACTTTACAAATAGCGGCAAATAGCTACTTGTTTGTAGTTAATAAAAACAGAAGCATGGATTGACAAGGTGATCTAAATCACCTCATCAATACTGCCAGAACACACAGCTGTTGAGTGGAGACTCCAGCACACATAACGCAGTGAGATGGCTGATAGCGATAGCAGGACGGATAAAGTAGTTTGCGTCCTGTTAGTTTAATCCATCCATTATTAAAAATATGCTTCAAAGAATGCAGGGCAAGCTGCATCACTGCTTCAAAAAGTCCCGGACTCCCATGAAAGTGAAACTAAATGGACCAGTGTGCCGTGCTCGCTCTGTGCTCCGGCCAGTCACTGTAGAGTGTTGGTGTAGACACTCGTAGCCTGTCAGCCCTGTCTGCGCGCTGTGAAAGCAAAGGGACAGATCCTCAAACTATATGACACGTTGAGCCGCGACACGTTGTTAGCTTGTAGATCTGTTCTTTTTGGTGAATTACACCACCGTACTATAGAAGTATAAATTAAGCAATAGAGCTGCGACTCATAGAACATGCACTCGCTGTATCCAGAGCCTTTTCTGTATGACTGTTTGTATCACGAGAGAAACGATACTCTGAAATGGCATATCGTGGCAAAGCTGTATCGTCGAGACGATAATTATCGCCATATCGCCCACCCCTACTTCAGCTGCTAAGCTCAGCTAACGACACACTTAAATTCACGACACACACCATCAACACTCAACACCCAAATCTCTCCCTTTCTAAGCTCAAAACAGACACACACTCTCTCTCCTAATCCTTACTCTCTTATCTCCAGCAGCAATTCCACTGTCTGATCTCATAATAGACTTGCCAAGATTGAAAGATGATGACCACCCTCTCCGTGTGATGGACCGCTATAGATAAGCGGCTGCCACAGCTGCATCTCAAACAGGATGCATATGTATGACCCAGTACCACTGGAGACGGCACACCAGATATTACACCCAACCACTGGAGATGGCACACCACACCAGACAGGACACCACATTGTGACATGCAGTAGAGTGGATAATGTGCGTGTCGCCTCAAATTCCACCTCTCCTAAAGATGTCAGCAGGATGGATCGCCGGGCAATTATAGGCACGCACCACATGCTGCAGAATAACACACACACACACACACACACACACACACACACACACACAGTTGACTGGAAACATTACACAGAGAAGCATACTAATGCACATATTATTCATACACTGTTGCACATGCAGTACAGGCACCACCTAAAGACATGGAAACACACACATACTATTATGTGCACAAACACACACACACACCATACCAAAGGAGTGAACATGATGGTAAAAGGAAATTGCAGGGAAATGAAAAATTACCACCAATGGAGACACACACACACACACACACACACACACACACACACACACACACACACACACACACACACACACACACACACACACACACACACACACACACACACACACACACACACACACACACACACACACACACACACACACACACACACACACACACACACCTTCCATTAATATACGATAGGAGAAAACAAAAAAAACAAAACAATGGCAAATGTGTCAGGAAAATGAAAGCCCATTTCCTCATGCACACACACACACAAGAGTGCACACTTTACATACACTACGAAAAGCCGGAACTGAATGAAAACAAAAACGGGACACATGCACACTTATCATTAAACACACACACACACAATCTTCTAAGCTGCAAACGCCCACATGACATGCAGTATGCGTACGTTCTAATTACATACATTATAATCTAATCAGGCAGCATATCCGCATGTACACACACACACCATCAGGCAGCACCTGGCCTAATCCTGGGTGTGTTATCTGCTGTTTTCAGCCAGCGGCGCGGCTGTCAGGATGACTAATGCACTTCAGAATGACTCTAGACTGATGACCGCACGCACAGAATGGGCCTGCCAGAGACCAGATACCACACTGGAGCCGCATCTCCACCCTCCTGCTGATTGGTCACAACCTGAAGGCGGAGGTGGTGGTGGAGATGCTGGGTGGTGCCGTTAACAACACAGCTGTCTGGTGATGGAGAAGGTGTGACGGGGCCCGGGGGTGTTGAGAGAGAACGAGTTCGACAATTCGTTTCGGTTTCTGATTCACAAGGCCGGGGCTCACTGGGCCGTGAGGAAGTGGGCCTCCCCAAACATGGCAAAACACTACGGTTTTAATGATAAAATAACATAAAAAAAAAAAAAAAAAAAAAAAATATATATATATATATATATATATATATATATATATATATATATATATATATATATATATATGTGTGTGTGTGTGTGTGTGTGTGTGTGTGTGTGTGTGTGTGTGTGTGTGTGTGTGTGTGTGTGTGTGTGTGAGAGAGAGAGATATCCAAGTATGTATATCACAGTGTAATGTGTTAGTTCCATTGATCCAAGCCGGAGCACAATTCATAGATCAATCATTATAGACTGTAAAAAGAATGGACAACGTATCGCCATTGGTTTCTACAGTCCATAAAAGAAGCCTATTTTAAAGCGACTTCAAATCCGCGGGTCTTCACTCAGTAGGACCAGTAGAAAGCCTAGAAACATAACCTACTTTATCATAATTATTGCCAGACCCATGAAATGGGTAGGCCTACATAAGCAAATGTCGGTCCGGGTTTTCTATATAAAGGGTATATATGATGATGACATGATGATGACATGCCTACAAAAGGCATGATGTCATAAATGATGATGACAGACAGGGGGTCTGGCACAACCAGGTTGACCTGGTCTAGTTTTAATGAATGAGACCATAATTTACTAAAACTAAACGCATTTCATGATGATTTAAAAACTAGCGATTCAAAAGGCCCCACCACACCACAAAACACTCCCCAGGACTTTTTTGTGTTATCCTTTTAGCCCAAGTGTTACTGTACTTCCGTGCTTTTGTTCGACTAATAAAGTATTCAATCAATCAAACACACACACACACATAGAGAGGATACTGGTCCGTCTGTGGTCTTCTAAAGGTGTCGGGGAGGTGAGCTTCATACATCTGTTTGGCTCTGTTGTTTCCCATGTCTACCATACTCTGGAGAGAGAGAGAGAGAGAGAGAGAGAGAGAGAGAGGGAGGAAGCAAGTGTGAAAAGTGAATAGCAGAAAGAGAGACACGTGTGTCAGTAATTTAAGATCAGAGGAAGCAGAAGGAACATAAATCCTTTTGAAGACAGACACATTCTGAACAAGCTCTTTCAAACATCACATTTACATTCAAGTCAATTTTCCCTCAGGGATAGCTCCCTCTATCACAAAAATAGATGCATGTACTTGTACATTCACACATGCACGCACACACACACACACACACACACACACACACACACACACACACACACACACACACACACACACACACACACACACACACACACACACACACACACACACACACACACACACACACACACACACACACACACACACACACACACACACACACACACACACACACACAGCATCCAAATAGTCACATATGCCATATCTTTTCATAATCACTTTTCCTTGACGGAAAAAATCATGAGGTCAAGGAAAATGATATTAAGGACTGAGGACAAGAAACCACAGTGCAAAGATAATCTGGCTGCACTGGGCTACTTAATTATGCAACGCCAGTAGATGATATTGACATGGGTCTGCTGTAGTGAGACTTCAATATTCACTTGATGGACCGCAAAAAGTATTTTTTATTTCTGCTCAGACAACAATATACCGTGCATTAACTGTTTTTTTCCCATCTCTCTATCAATACCTAACAAGCATGAACAATCTCTTCAATACCTAACAAGCATGAACATGAAGGTTATTGTGGGTATCAGTCGAGAATGCAGGAGTCTATCCCCGTTTCAATGCACAAGACCCCTCTGCCAGTACTTACTGCACGACTTCACGCACCAAGCTGTGCTTCTCATACGCTGAGTTGGTGGTGGCCGGGATAATGAAATACCCATCACTATTGATTATATAAAAAAACTGTGATTGTTGTGGAAAATAAAAACAATCTGGCAAAAAATTTCCTTTTCCTTGCATTAATATGGCAAAACAGACCTGTGACAAAATGATAGGCAAT
This sequence comes from Nannobrachium achirus, assembly GCF_963921795.1. NCBI lineage: Eukaryota > Metazoa > Chordata > Actinopteri > Myctophiformes > Myctophidae > Nannobrachium > Nannobrachium achirus. Next base: position 23,449,664 of record NC_137833.1, read on the forward strand.
CTGATTACAATGCAATCACATTATCTCAGGGAGAACCTTGTAATGTTGGTGTGATTATGCTTTCAAGCAGTGCCCTTGTGGCCTTCACCGCCTAATGACTTTAGAAATGCCCGAAATGTGAGCTGCCTTTTTAATATTCTTGGAGGGAGAAATACCCATAGTGTAAAAATTCCTTTCCTTTCATAAAGGATGGTCCAGGGTACCCTATGCTAAAGGAGATAAGAAAGGAAGCATTGAAGCGCCATTCCTTAGCATTTAAAGAATTCGATTGGCTCTTATAATGGCTGCTGCTTAGATACTTCCAGGTCATTTCACTGAGTTACGGGGGGAAAAAAGACTACGGGGGGATGCACCCCAGTTGAGCGAAGAACACTGAGATAAATGAACTAGGGAGAGGAATCAACCATCCAGAATTAATTAGTCAGTGAAAACAAAGAGTCTCACTGCTCCCACCACACTAGGCTAACGCGGACCAGTTCGTGTAGGCAGATGGGCGGGCGCGGCGAGTCTCACCGCAAGTCTCCGACCAATAGCACGTGTTCTCCTCCCCCCTCCCCCCTCTGCTGCTCTGCTCAGCGCAGAGAACGCTGCTGCGTCATGACGTCAACACATTCGGTGTGACGTTCTCTGCACTCTGATTGGTTAGGGAAATTCTACACTTCCTCCAACAGTGATCATAACGCGATCGCCCAGGTTTCATTTTCTTCCGATCACCAAATGAAGCCTGGGTTTCCGATCGCCAAATGAAGCCTGGGTTTCCGAGGCTAGCTCCCACTGATAGGCACTACATTTCAAGACTTTACAACCACGCAAGTAAGCGCACACACACACACATTATGTTATACTGTACTGTATAAATAAGCAGCATGTAAGCATTTCTGTGCCTGTATCAGTGCATGAAGGCCATGGCCGCCATTGCCCCTCAGTTTGGCCTTGTGCCCCTCAAAGAAATGGCATGACAAGAGGCCTCAGTGGCCTTAAAGCCCCAGCTGACTGTAGTCTGTACCACTTTCTCCTCTGTCTCTTTCTTACCGATATGTAGACGGTAGACGCCAGAGTCTCTTTCTTGTCATGTAGAAACCAGTGTCTTTTGTTGAGATTCTGAAATCTTAACTTCCCCGAGTCCCCCATCTATTCTGAAATCTTAACTTCCCAGAGTCCCCATCAATTAACAGTAACACTGAGGATTTTGCTAAACTTGAGTGTATGCAAAATTTCAATTTTGGAAATGTTCAGAATTTCAATACAGCAATGCATTGATGTTAAAAACAATATATATATATATATATATATATATATATATATATATATATATATACACACAAGAACAAAAACAAAATGTACTTTGTAATTTGTACTTTTGAATACTTGAGTATTTAGTATAATGCTGTATTTTGTGGAACACTGTATGTTCTGTAAGTGTGTAATACCTGGATCTGCTCAGGGGTCCACTGGTCCAGGTTGACAGACTTGACTCTGGAGATGTGGACCCCCAGGTTACGATGGATCCCAGCACAGCGGATACACATAAAAACACCCAGGTTCCACGCCGCCCACCTCGGACCTGCGAACAAACACGCACACGCGCACGCGCACGCGCACACGCACACGCACACGCACACACACACACAACATTTTTCATTTGTCTATAGACACTCTTCCCTTCATCCCCAGAGAGAGAGAAATACAGACAGAGAGGCAGAGAGATAAGACAAACCGAAATGAGACAGTGAGTGACATAGATAGTCGGGGTCAGACAATGAGAGAGAGACTCACAGAGACATGGGAGGGAGACATGGGAGGGAGGGAGGGAGGGAGAGAGACCGAGAGACAGAGAGAAAGAGCAATATAGAGGTCGACAGAAATGTATTTGAGGTTTTAATCAGGGGGATCTGGTGGTTTGAGAAAGCATCCCATAACATTAAAGACACAATCAATCACATGGATTGCCAGCATCTCCCTGGCATCCTGGAGGAGAAGAACACACTCTGACCCTTCTCGGAAAACGACTAAAAAAAAATAAAAAAAAACAACAAACAGACTGATCGATGTAGTTGATGATAGTGCAAAAACAACTGCTGCTAGCTGGATGCTGCAGTCATCTGTGTCAGGGAAGATAGAAGTAGAGTGGATACTGGACTCTTAGTGTTAAATTAAAACAAGGGTCATTTTTGCAGCTTTTGGGGGTTTTGTGTGCACCCCACACAGTTGTTTAAGTTGCTTGATTCAATAGTTAAATATTTGATATTAATTTGATCAAACACACCTCCCTTTCTATATAAGCCCATTCCACTTCAAACTCCCTGTTGTAACATTGCTCCTGGTGACTGAAATTGTGCTTCTAAAGAATGGAGAGACCTTCATTTTTCATCTTGTTCATTTCCATTTAAAAGTTAGTTGCTAGAAACAATGACCTACTTTTTAAGCACAAGTCCACATGATATTAACAAAGAAATAACAAACTGAAAAATGAAGGTCTCCCCATCCATTAGAAAAGACATATCACCAGGGGGATGTGTGTTTTCAATGAGTCTAACATGGAGTTTGATGTGTGGAGAGGGATTATATATTGTAGGTGTTTGATTAATATCCAATATATAAATATTGAATCAAGCAACTTAAAAACTGTCTTGGACTTATACACAAAAGCCCAAGAGAAGTGTTTTAAAGTGAAATTCCCCTCAGAGGAGTGTCCATACTATCAGATATTCAGTAAAATCCCAAGTGTTAATTATTGATTGATTGATTGATTGACTGAGGGTAAGAATTTATAAAAGTAAAATAAATATAAATCATGCCAAGGATAACACGTAAAGTAATACTTATTTCCAGTGTGATCCTCTGTGATACAATAACTAGTAAGACGCCTCAGGGCGACGTCACGCCAATTCTTGGCCATCTGACCAGTGATGTATATCAGACCTGTTACCCATATATGGAGATCCCTGGTACCCATATATGGAGATATGCTGTGAGAGCCCAAACATGCTTACTCAGTTATTCATTAGGTGAAAGTCCTATGACGTCTATGACATCTGACATCATACCCTTTTATGCCCATGCATGGAGATCCCTGTCTGTAGAACCAGCCACACAGATATGGGCTGTCTTGGCCATCTGTCTTGGCCATATATGGATTATGTTAGTGTGGTATGTGGCCGATGTGGCCACCATATATGGGCATTCCCATATGAAGTCCTGTTAGATATGGGCTTAATATTGATGACATCAGGGAACTCCATATATGTATGGGCATAATAGGGAATATGTTAGTGTGACATCACAGTGAAGCCAGAGCATGGTGTCAGAATGTCAGAACGGAAAACCCATTCTGTTAACAACTTGGGTGCCAAACTCGTTCAGTAACGAGTTAAGGCCACTAGGGGTCACCCTGCCAAAAGGAGTTGTCTCGTTCCTGAACGGGTCAACAAGGGGTTAACTGTACAGCTCTACGTGCAGCTGCCTGCCCTCTGAATGACCCTAGTCCATACGTCACCCCGTAGCTCAGAGAGAGAGCATCGATTTCCATTCTACTCTGAAACATAAAAAGGGCTTTATCTATGAATGAGGTGAAAAGAACGCCAGGGAAGCAGAGATCTGATTGTTATCACGGCGACACTTTACCGCGATGGTCGGCCGCGGTTTGGATTTTAGTTTTGCGAGCGTTTGTAAACAAAATGGATTTTCTTCCTCAATCGTCAATGGACACCCACGTGCACACGCACGAAGCTTCCGAGGCTCTTCAAAATAAAGCGTGAGTGAACAGCGGCAGCAGCAACAGCTAGAAATGTTATAAACCTTAGCATCCCATGTGTTAAGTGTGGTTCCCCTGACATCACAGTGACATCAGAGCATGATGTCAGAGCGACAAACCCATAGAACCACAGTGTCAGGCGTGACAGACAGAGATACATACGGACATTCGGACAAGCTGTGACCGTTCACATACTAATCTGCAACCTACGGTCGCAATAATGTCTAAGTGCAATACAGTAAAAATGTACCCGTAAGTTACATTTTGAAATTTTATTCAGATGGTGTCTCGGTTTTAACTCATCTGGTGCCGATCCCGAACTAGTTCGGCTTTATTTCAATCCAATACAATCTTTTTTTTATTAATTCACTTACCCCGAGCTGCTTGTAGAGTCGTGGGTGGTCCTGGCTCGCTAGCCGCTAGCCAGCTAGCCGTTCTACTCTGTCCGACGATATATTCCATTAAAAATGGTTTAAAATACATTTTTGAGCTCCCCAATGTTCACCCGATGTTCGGCGCCGCTTCCGATGAGTACACGAGTGTGCCGATCCCGAAGTAGTTCGGCTTTATTTAATTAAATGAATAAAATGATAAGAGGCCTTCTGAAGCCTGGCTTGATTTTTGTAGCTACTAGCCGAAAGCTAACAACGTCCCGGCCGGCCGTAATTTGCGAACGCAATCGCCAATCTCCGCCTAATCCAATGAAAGACAGCATCTTTAAAGGCTTATATCTCTTTTTTGTGTTTTAGGAAAGCGGCGCGAGGTTTATTTACGGCGAAATCGCCCAAAAATGATCTTTTAGATGACAAAATGGGAATAGCCATTCTGTTAGCATCTTCATCCGGGACATTTCCATGCCGTGCTCGAACGTGAGCACGTCAGGTCCTGGAAGCTGAAGTCCTGGAAGCTAAAGCGCTCGCCTATGAGAGATGCGCTGGCATTCTTTGGCCCCTAGAGGGCGCTGGCGCTCAAAGAGTTAATAAATTAGGACCCGATTAGATGTCCTGAATGAAAAACAGCGGCACTCGCCTGGCTGCTCGGTAATGGAGTCTAGCAGCACTCACTGGAAAGATGGAGCGTGTGAGAGAAAGATAAGTGAAGAAGCTAGTGGTAGAGTACTGTTGTTGTTACTATTGTTATTGTTGACACATACATTGGTCTAGACATAGCAGTCACAGAGGAACAACCATGAAACTATCTCCACCTCCACCACAAAAAACAATAATGTCCTGAACCTTTCTGCCCACAATAGAACCCAATTATCCTTCCTCCCAGACTCCCAGCAGAGCAGTGATGGAGACGCCTTGGAAACCGCAGGCATGTTAAGGACCAACATGGAAAAACAATGTACCTGCTCAGTAATGCCTAATTTATGCTCCATCGCAAATAGCCGATCTACAAGCTCACAACGCGTCGTGTCCGCAACACGTTGTGAGCTTCAGCAATACTGTCTTACAATGAAGTATTTAAGAGTACACTAGATCAGTGGTCCTCAACCTTTTTAGGCCACGACCCCCAAAATAATCATATTGTAACTGGGGAGTTACACATTGTCAGTGGAATATTGCTGATACACTGACATCAGGAATGCCACATCAACAGCAATAGTTTACTGTAGGTTCAAAATACTTGGGAATCTGAGGAGCACTCATGGGAGATGTCCTTAGCGCCCTGCATGGAGCTCTAGAAGCACTGAGGTGGCTCAAAGTAGCTGACAGAGTACAGCATCTTGCAATGGGCCTGGTGTACAAGATACACTACACCTCCAAGATACCCATGTACCTGTCAAACTACTTCCTAAAGGTCAAGGATGTTCACGATCACAACACCAGAGGTAGCTCCACCAATCATGTTCAACGTAGATTTAAAGCTATACTGTGTAAGGTGCTCAACTAGTGGTCAGCCGCGGTTTAGCAAACCGCGGTCACCTCTGCTTTTTTCGTCCGTTTTTCGCCGCGGACCGGGCCTTCAGACCACCGCATCCGCCTCGCAGAGCCGAGACGTATCCGTAGAGGTCTCTCGTGTGCCTCTGCGACCAGGCGCTGGGGAGTAATAGGCTAGACTCATAGACCAGCATAAACACTGCTGTTGAAGCTAGCTACTTCCTGAAGAGACGCAAGACGCGCTGTGATTGGCCGGCAGTGTATGATCTGCGCTGTGATTGGCCGGTAGGGAGACACGTATACAGAATGATGCAGATGACGTAATTTTGCCGGGAAATGCAACCCCCCTCACGGCCACAAGGGTTCAGTAGAACACATAAAGAAAAGGCTTTTGGGGCTGAAATTAACAGAGTGGGTGTTCTAAAACTTTAGCTTAGTTAGGAGAATTTTAAGATTGTTTTAATTAAAAAAGTTACATAGTATAGCTTTAACACTAAACAAGGCTCTAATTCGTTCTCCTGCTATACCACCAACATGTGGAACGCCCTTCCGCAAGCCTTAAAGGAGAGCAAATCCCTAGCCTCCTTCAAAATTCGTATGAAAAGTCACCTTCAGGCGGCTGCTACTCGTGACTTGTAAATAGACTAAGCCCCCATGCTCCCACCCCCCCTTTTTTCCTGCCTTTGTATTTGATGTTATACTTTTTCTGCTTTTGAAATTGATATCCTAGATAAAGTACTATGTTCTATCCGTCTGTCTTTCAATGTTATATGAGATACATAAAGTGTGGTTCCTGTGGAAATAAACCGTAGAGCTTTCTAGGATCTCCTTTTAGTTGACCTTGTACCAGTGATTTGTGCTGTCATGAAACTGTACTTTTTTTCTATTGCAAACTTCTAATAAATTCTTCAATCAATCAATCAATCAATCAATCAACCAACCAGTCAACTGTGCCAGTTTACTCAAACCAGAGGCCACACTACAGTGTAAAGGTCTGAATATAACCACGATAAAAATATATACTGCATTTTTCTTTTTTGACTTTTGACACTTTTGACATTGAGGCAGAAAACATTAAACATGTTAAATCTTCCAGCCCCTTTAGCCAACAGCCTCTCCAGCCGCATGCAATCTGGAAAGGTCTCATGGGATCACCAAAATGAATATGGTAAGTTACTTACACTTGGGTGCGTGAATGTGCACAGCAAATCTTTACAACTAAGATCTGCATGTGTCTTTATTCCAGATTTTTTATATGAATTTGAAGATTGGCAGTGATGCTATAAACTAGAGGAAAGGTTACCAAAATATATATATTCCTCTCGAAAGCAACAAATCTACAAAACATTTTTTTTTTTGTTGGTCACGAACAGACAGATGTTGGAAAAGTTACCTCCTTGATGTAGATAACAAAACACTTTATTATCATGATCTGGACACAAATCACATACACACTACACACACCCAGGACTTGAATCTAGAATGCAGAGGACATAAAATGACTGTTTAGGGCCAGCCAATCCGGTTAAAGAGCTTCAGTCTGATAGTGTAGTGCTAATACAGTACAGTCCTACAGTGGTATTAAGGCAAGGATGGCCGTATATTAATCCTAAATCAACCAGGCTCAGCCGGTATAAGCTGGACTGTAATGGATGCGTATCAATATTATGGATTTGACTTCACACACCCTGCTTTGCTTTTTGATGAGCCCCTTACAAATGCATCAATAGTGCCTGTGATGATGCTCAGACACTCATTTATGGAGGTTCTGGCCAAGGACTGAATGCCACCAGAGCCTTCTCTCCTGTGCCTTACCGTCCCTCTCTGCTGTCTCTCCCTGTAAAGGACAAATGCAATAGGGAAAGTGGACTGGTCTCACTAGAAAAGAAACATCAGCTGGAAGTCTATAGGAACAGCTGATTTCTCACAATTAATCTATTTAACAATAACCATAAGCACTAAGCCAGCGTTCCCAAAAACATTTTATGACAGGCACCCCATTTACTATTCTTTTCTTACTTGTTCAATCTGAAGAATATAAACAAATATTCCTGGCCAAATATTCTCTTTGCTTTTGTTTTAATCACCTCAGCTCATCCAGTAGCCTACCTTTGTGTCCCTGCACACTTTGGGAAACACTGCACTAGACCAGACAATAATCACTTTGTCAGCAAGCACACAAACACGCCCTTCACTCGTCTCACACACACACTCACACACACACACACACACACAGTAGACATTATTATCTCTGGACAAGGAAGACTCAGGAATCTTATTCACTTAAGATATTAACTATGGAGTATGATATTACCCAGAGGTTAATATTACAGCATGATGTTACCCAGAGGTTAATATTACAGTATGATATTAACCAGAGGTTAATATTACAGCATGATGTTAGCTATGGGTTAATAACACAGCATGGTATTAACTAGGGCATAATTAAATAACGCTGTATTAACTCTGGGTTATTAAAAGTTTCCGTAGCTGCTGAATGTTTCATAATATATTGGCCTCTTCACAATGAGACATGCTTGCCTTTTTACTGCATTCTGAGTCTTTCTATTAAGAAAATCAATTTAGCAGAGCGGCAGGCTCCAATTCTATTTAGAAAAGTAAATGACTTGAACAAATTATGCACTGGAAATAAAGTAGTCAATTATTGTACGGGGTACTCTAATACGCTTTTATTCTCTTTTTGGTTGTTTTATTGCAGGCACACACACACATCTCTCTATCAAATGTATCCATCTATCTATCTGCGCAGTATATCTATATAAGGGAAGTTATCAAACGGAACAAGGGATGACACAGAGTTCTACACCAATAATTTAAAAAGAAAATGTTTTCAGAAGTGACTTCAGAAAAATATAAGAAAATACTAAGAAAGAAACCCCCTCGGAGCTTAAGCTCCTCATAAAAAGGTACTGCAGTTGTCAAAAAGCACATTAGATCCATTGTCAAAGTGTACCAGAATCTAGGATCCATTCCAATAGTAAAATGTAATGCAATATTATGCTCTTTCAGTGCTCGAGTGCTGTGTAAGTGGCTGTAACCAATGCACACACAAACGCCTCAGTCAAACAGAGAATTAGAAACAAATAAAACACACTCCACACACACACACACACACACACACACACACTTTACTGTGCGCTAGCACCTGACTGCAAACAAATAACTACTTTTTTTCTCTCCACACACACAAAACATGCATTCTGCAAACATACACATCCAAGCAAGTATGAATGCCCAAACAAAAACTATTGTAAACACTCTCACACACACACACACACACACACACACACACACACACACACACACACACACACACACACACACACACACACACACACACACACACACACACACACACACACACACACACACACACACACACACACACACACACACACAAGCTGATCTACAAGCTCACAAAGCTGTTGATCTGCTATTTTCACTACTTCTTCCTTTTTTATTTTTTGAATTTCTTTGTTTTCTTATGCAAGAAGTTCTTTTGAAAAATGTTTAAATGTTCACATTTAAAATAATTATGATAATTCTAGGAAACAAACAAAGGGGATTTAGTTGTGACCCATAAAAATGGGTTCCCGACCCATTGTTTAGGAACCACTGTTGTAAACTAAGGATTATGTGTGTGAGTGTGGCCCAAGCAGAGACACACTGCACAGCCTACAGTAGATGAGTGACAGCAGAACTTTCCCACTGGGGAGTTGGGAATATTTAAAGTTTGTGTGCGCGTGTGAGTGTGTGTGTGTGTGTGTGTGTGCCATTCAAGCATGAAATTAAGGCCCCAACTGTCATCCCCAACTGACTCAAATTCTAAAATTGAAGTATTAAGTGTGTGTGTGTGTGTGTGTGTGTGTGTGTGTGTGTGTGTGTGTGTGTGTGTGTGTGTGTGTGTGTGTGTGTGTGTGCGGCTGTGCGCGCGTGTGTGTGTACACGCTTGCATGCACCCACACACGCACATTTATCATTTATACCTTTGTGTGTTTGTCTATGTACAGTGCATGCAATCATATCCATACATTCACAGTTTATACAGCACATTTGTGTGAGTCTGCATGTGTGAGTGTGTGTGTGTGTGCGTGTGTGTGTGCGTGCGTGCGTGCATGTGCGTGTGTGTCAATGGGAAAGTGTGACAGTGACATTGAGGAAGACGACAGCAGCAGACAACCGTGTCATCCCTCAGACCTGTGGCCTTTCAGAGGCCTGTCAACACGTTTACCAGGACCCGCCCTGATGACTGTCAGTGGTAGGGCCGGTGAAATGCTCAGCCTTCAAATGCTCAGGGGGAGGAGAGGAGGGGGGGGCATCTGAAATGTAGGAGCAGTGAGCACTCTCTGTTTGCAAGGGCATTCAAGGTGCAATTTGTGCCATGTGCCTTGTCCCTGAAACTGCCACAATATCATTCCTGATAAGAACTCTATGCCACGATGGCCATCTGCAGTTGTTTTTGTCCTTACTCTATCTTTTTCACTTCTATTCTCTATTGTGCATGAATGGCAAACAATTGAAGAATACAGACTTGTCAATAAATCACTTCTGAATTCTCTGGAACCACACATACCTCCTTAGTCTGGCCAGTAAGCCTGAGCCAATCCCACCAGAGACATTTCTCTCGTCTCTCCCTCACACTGTCTTACTCTCTTCTTTTTGTCGCTCTCTCAATGAGGAATAAAATTCAAAGAGGAGAGATTTGATGTAGAAGTACACCAAATAAAGAGCAGGTCAAGTACAGCTGTGAGAAATTTGCAACTCAAGTCTGCATCACTAGGTATACCGTAAAAAGGGTTTGGGCGGTAAATTAACCACACTAACCATAGTGTGGTTAATTTCCCTTTTCTGGGGTGAACATTTGGCAAAAATAGCTCACAACGCAAACTCACAAGCTTGTTAGATTTGAGGGCCTAGGAGACCCTGGGGGGAGGCGTCTAGAGCTACAGAGACACTAGTGCTTTAGCTAGCTTAAGACCAAACGCTGATTAAACCAGTTTATAGAAAAAGCAAATGAGAGACTACTTTTTTTTTTGTTATCAATTATTTTTATTTTCCAAAACATGAAATTAGAGACATACATATGAATAGAACAAGAAAAAGTAAAACATTGATCAAAAGAAAAATGCAATTAACAGACAAACAACACAAACAATAGCAAAACAAGAAAAGGAAAAGAAAACCCACCCACCCCCTTTCCCCGGACCAACACGGAATGTACAATAGTGCATGCCTGTGCTAGGCTGTTACCACTATATAGTGATTTCTTGAATCATAGCCTTAAGCTTATCTGCAATGTCCGACCACATATTAATGTTTTCTTCTTTTGCTCCGTGTAACCTTGCTATCGACTGCTCTAAATATACTATATCTAGAAAGGTCAAGGCCCACTGGCGGAACGTTAACGTATGAGGAGGTTTCCACCGCGTAGCTACCATCTTCTTCGCCGCCGTTAATCCAGCAAAGAAGATGCGCTTGCGTATATTGTTTAGTTGCAACTGTGAGACGTCATTTAATAAAAATAAAGAAGGAGAAGATATGATATTAATACTAAAAATAGTTGAAAGTTTGGAGGCAACCATATTCCAGAATGACGACACATTTGGGCATTCCCAAACCATGTGAAGGAAGGTACCAATACTATTTGAGGCGCAGAGAGTGCAGTTGGGATTATTCAAAATCCTCATAGCACATAGTCTGCGGGGAGTTAAATAAGTCCGATGAACAAAATTTAAATGAATTTGTTGATGGTCTGGATTTCTAGAAGATAGCCTAATGTTAGACCATACTGTGTCCCAACAAAAGTCAGGGTCCAAATTTGGTACATCATTCCTCCAAACAGTATCAACAGATAGGGGCCCATAACTACAGTCTAATAAAAAACCATAGAGGGTGGAAACCAAACCTCTTGTTCTGTTACCATCACAGATAAACTCATGGAAGGGGTGCAATCTAAGGGGAGCTTGCCATGGGACCCCGTAGGTCCTCATGGACGTTCTCAGTTGGAAGTAGAAAAAAAGGGTATTTCCAGGCAGATTGAAGATGTCACACAAATCTCGAAAAGGTCGTAAACCATTTCTATCAAATAAGTCCCCTAATGTACGAATCCCCTTAGCCCTCCACCTTGGAAAGCGAATGGGGCGATCCTCGATTAAAAGTCTTTGATTATTGAACACTGGGGAAAATAAGTTCCATTTACAATCAATCTTACACATCTTTTCAGCTGCCCTCCATACTGCCACTAAATGAGAAATGATAGGTCCAAAGCGAACTTTGCATTGATGTGTAGTTATGTTTGAATAGATAAGATCTCTCAATTCAACAGGCTGCACTAAACTCTCCTCAAGCTCTCTCCAAGAAACCTTATTTGCTGGGTTAAACCAATTTAAAAGGGGGCGGAGCGTGAAGGCCCAATAATAAAATTTAAAGTTGGGCAATGAAAGGCCGCCATCATCTCTAGCACGTTGTAATAGAGAAAGTTTAAGACGAGGGCGTTTCCCTTTCCACACAAACTTAGATATCGAAGAGTGAAGCTTATTCCAGTATTGCGGCGGTGGTGGCAAAGGGAGCATAGAGCTTACAAAGTTAACCCTAGGAAGAACATTCATCTTTATGATTGAAACTCGAGCTTGGAGAGAGTTGGGCAAAGATGACCATCTATCTAAATCAAGACAAATCTTATTTAGAGTGTCACCATAGTTGTTCTTAACAATAGCCTGAAGAGAGGGGAAAATATCTATGCCAAGATATTTGAATTGGCTTACTACTGGGATTATGGGCGGCAGGATAGCAGATCTCATCTGATCATTTAGAGGTAGAAGGGCTGACTTCGTCCAATTAATTTTGTAGCCGGAAATGGAACTGAACTGATCAAAAATTTGAAGGACGTGAGTAAAATGAGAGACTACTTGAATGTGAATTGTCTCCATCATAAATGAAGGTCTCATCCATCTCAGAGCGTTTTTTTTTGCAAACAGACCGATCTTACTAGACACCTAGGCTAATCATTATTGTAATAACTCACAAATAATGCAATTTAATGTGCAGTATTTACAGTAATGCCTGGATGCCTGGAGAGGATACATGGATGAACGGGACTGTGCCCTATTCAATCTTGCACAAACCTATTTTGTATTTAACTACACTGTGACAGTATTCGTCATAGATGAGCTGCTTAAACACATTCATACACAGATGGCAGAGGAAACCATGGAAGGCACCAACCAGCACATCGGGATCGAGCAATTAGGGGTTCCGCGTCTTGCTCAAGGACACTTCAACACCAATTCTGGGGGAGCCCCGTGAAAAAGTTGTGTTTCTGCAGAACACTGGAGAACTCAGCATCAGTATGTTTAAGGAGACTGCTACTGCAGTTCATTCAGGTCAGCCCATACAGTCACTAAAGAAAAGTTGCCTTGTAGCTACAAATTTCAAACTCATTATCAAATTTAATGAGATGAATGGAGCGACGCCTTATAGCTACAAAATTCTATCTCGTTATCGGATTTAATGAGATGAATGTAGAAACAATTTAAAACCAATACATAAATATGGAAAATGGGGAGTGAGTCTGCAGTTCTGACAAGTTCTGGCAAAGAGGAGTTTGTTAAACAGCTTGGGAGCCAGCTAGGAGGGAGAAGATTTTAAAATATGTGGACTCAGTCTGTATGGAGCATTGGCCAGGATTCTTTTTGGGAAGGTTTTAACAGGTTAAGTAAGCGGAATGGGCTTTAACTTTGTCTATTCTACAAAAAAAAAATCTAAATCCTATTCTAAAGTTGGGTCATACTCATTACTAATTCACTAGTATGACGCTTATTAACCCATACACTACAGCAATTAAAAGACCCTGCAATTAAGTGATAGTTACAACTTCAGGAAAGTGAAGGTCAAATAACAGTTTTACGGGTGTAAAGCAGTAGGCCATTTTCTTTGGTTATTTTTCGTGTGCACTCCATCCATAGATCATATTTATTGAGTGCTAGAACAGGAGAATAACTATACTTGTACTATACCTTATGAGGCCCATACTGAGAAAAACACATTGAGATCGTAATTTATGTACAACAACAACTTCCTCCTTACTATTAATGAGTGGCAATTAGAAGGTTATTGAAGGAAAACTCAAATGATAATGGCATAGTACAGGAGTTAGAGGAGTAGAATATGGTCATGCAGAATTAATAAGGCATTAAGTGCCTCATTATTATTGATAAAGAGACAATAATGCTACCAATGGTGAAGAATGGTGAATGTGTGTACCTTAAAACGAAGTGTTATTACAGGGGTGCAATGGTTAGTCAAATAACCGATTTAATATTACCACAATAATCGATTTGAATAAAACAAAGGGGGGGGGGGGGGGGGGGAAACTGATAAGCTCACTTGCATGCAGGCTTGTTGTGTGCGGTTTCTATTTTTTGTGATTCATTTGCCCATATAAAACAGCTATAGCAAAAGGGCAACAAATATGCAATGAAAAGATTCAAGGAGTGGCTCTAAACTGGTTTTGAGCTGGAATCATATCAGGATATCTTGCAACCTACTTTTGGTACCAACCCCTCTGGCTGATAAACGCTGCTTGAAGGGCTGAATAAAACATTACTATGCTGAAATTAAGTGCAATCCCCCCCTTTTAATGAAGGTTAAAAGCTTCTTTCCAATTAATAAGTGCTGCTCTTGGACCAAGTAAATCACCCCCAGCAGCCTCACATCTTCAATTAAGGCTGAGAAGCACCAGCCAGGAATCCGTGCCAGGCAAGAGGAGAGGACGCTTTGTGGTTAAGTGACGCACTGCTCCCTGGTGGCCACTAGGCGTACTGCATGGCTGATATAATATAGGGTCCTTTGCCAAGGAAGGACAAGATCTCATTTCACAATGCAGTGATTTCCACACATGCATGTATGTAGCCATTAGCTAAGCACATATTCTCTCACACACACACGCGCACACACACAGGTGATATACACACACACACACACACACACACACACACACACACACACACACACACACACACACACACACACACACACACACACACACACACACACACACACACACACACACACACACACACACACACACACACAGACACACACAATGGTGCATTATCATTTAACTGATAATGAATACATTACACACATTTGTTATAGCACAATTAGACAATTACAATTTACAATTTAGGCATTTAGCAGATCGTTGTCCTGGGTGTTTTAGCGAAGGTTCTGTCAGCTGACCTTCCACGGCCACCGGTTTATTAACAGAACTGTACAATAATCCCTTACACTGCGAGATAAGATATTCCTGTAGCCATTCTTGTGAGCAGAAATTAAGAGCCTGAGGATTACAGCACCCAGATCCCTGAGCAATGATTCCTAAACTCAGACAGATCAACAGAAAGTAAGCTAGGCATGCCACCTGCTGGTGATGAGAGGAACCACAGGGGAGCCAGACATTGTAAATACAATACCAATGGTTCTGAACCACCAGCCTGGGGACTCTCTGGTTTTCAAATCGCAAACTAATTAACGGTAATAATTAATGGTACAGAATCCAGATGGACCAGTTCAATACCTGGTGGAGTCGAACACACAGCAGCAGTCTGGAAGTAAGGACCGTCCATCACAGAGGATGACTCAGAGAAATAATTGTGTTTTGGGGTGCCTGGTAGCTCAGCCAGTTGGTACACAGACCATATGCTCCTTGTGAGCGTGGGTTAGGGTTAGTTTGAATCCAAACTCTGTCATCTCAAAGCGCAGCTGTATTCATAGTGCAAATAGCCAATCTATAAACCATGGCATGCAGCCATTTCAGATTTGTCTGAAACAACTATGACAAGAAGGCAGCCACTAAAGACAGTTCCAAACAACACTCTAGCACTTCAGATCGATGATATAATGTTAGATAGAACATATTTAGGAAAATCATCAAAATGCACAAGTGAGGGGGTACTAGTACTGACATGAAAAAACTGCTCAAGAGGACAGGGTTACACAAGACAAAAGAAAAGTTGGGAATCACTGATCTAGAGGATTAATGTTGACTTCATAGATAAACAAAAAAGTACCAAAATTGTGTCACTTTTGACACAAACCCCAAAGTCATGAACTTGACAGGCTCACAAAGAACAACTCTAATAGAAGCATAGAAGTCTTGACTTCATGTCACACCATTTGAGTCCCACTGCAGAAAGCTGATTTTTTTTGGGATATTTTTGCATCCTCTTTTTAAAAGAAAATCTTACAAGAGAGTGAAGATATAATATTTCACCCAAATGCAACTCTAACCCTAAACCTTAACCTCAGTGAGGGAACATAGGGTTGAGGGAACATAGGCATGACCCCAAATAAACTGCTAGCAGTCAGTCTCATTCACAGCTAAATCCTATTTATATATTTATATAAAACAAACACAATTACTTCTGCCCTTCTGACACTCAGCACAGGAGCGCCTCAAGGATGCGTTCTGAGTCCCCTCCTCTACTCCCTGTACACCCACGACTGTGTGGCCCTGTTCAGCTCAAACCAAGTGATCAAGTTTGCGGACAACACCACAGTCATAGGCCTGATCACAAACAACGATGAAACGGCCTACAGGAGAGAGGTGGAGAACCTGGAATCATGGTGCCAGGAGAACAGCCTATCTCTCAATGTGAACAAACAAAAGAGATCATCTCTGACTACAGGAGGCCTCCTAGAGACCACTCACCCCTCCAAATCGGAGGCGCTGCAGTAGAGAGGGCAGTAAAATAATTCAAATTCCTGGGAGTGCACATCTCTGAGGACCTTACCTGGGCAGTGCAGACAGAGCGGGTTGTCAAGAAAGCACAACAACGCCTCTACTTTCTCAGGAAGCTGAAGAAGGTTGGGATGGGCCCCAAAGTCCTAAGAGCTTTCTACAGAGGCACCACAGAGAGCATCCTGACTGGCTGCTTCACTGCCTGGTACGGTGGCTGCACAGACCTAAACCGCAAGGCCCTGCAGAGGGTCGTGCGGACAGCCGAACGCATCAGCGGATGCGATCTACCCCCAATCCAAGCCCTGTACGACGAACGCTGTGTCAAAAAAGCCCAGGGAATCATCAAAGATCTACACCATATCCCAACCACAGTCTGTTCAAGATGTTGCCGCATGGAAAAAGACTACGCAGTCTCAAAGCTACTAGCAACAGACTGCAAAAGAGCTTCTTTCCACAAACAATCAGGCACATGAACAAACTGTCAAAGACGAGAACGGTCCAGAGCAAAAGGAATAGCTAGCCCATGCTCTGATGTCACTGTGATGTCAGGGGAACCACTCTACCAGAATGGGTTTGCCGCTCTGACATCACGCTCTGGCTTCACGGTGATGTCACACTAACAGAATCCCTTTTATGCCCACATATGGAGTTCCCTGATGTCATCTATCTATAAATGCGAGAAGTCTCTGCGTGTCTGTCTGTCTGTCTGTCTGCGTGTATGTAATCCGCGTATCTCGAGAACCGTTCGTCCCACCGGCTTCAGATTCGGCACGCGCGTTCCCCGCCGTGGCGCGGAGTGCAGTGCCGGGCCTCGACCCGACCCGATGTGCGGTTTTCCGAAACGGCGCGAAACGTTCGGAATCTCCTTATGCGGAGCTGATTGTTGACATCAGGCTGTTCCTGAGGAAATCGGCACAATCGCTGACTCATTGTGACATCACTTCATAAAAGGCTCTGACATCACGTACGCCACATGAGTCAACAAAAAATCTCGGTGAATGTGTATGTATGTATGTGAATCTCGAGAACCGTTCTTCCACCGGCACGCGCGTTCTCCAGATATGGGCATAAAATGAATCCCCGAATGGGGAGCTGATGTCTGACATCAGAGTTTTCCGCAACCGGTACTGTGTGTGCAGAGATCTCCATATATGGGCATAAGGGGACAAAGGCAAACAGATGGTCAAAACGGGTCCTATGACAACAGGTATATTGGGGTTTGCATTAAAGGGTGGGGACAAAGGCTAACAGATGGTCAAAACGGGTCCTATGACAACAGGTATATTGGGGTTTGCATTAAAGGGTGGGGCATTCATGGGGTCCGCTCCAAAAAAGAAAATAAAAGAGACAAAGACAAACATAAGACAAGCGACAAAGTGACTCATTGTGACATCACTTCATAAAAGGCTCTGACATCACGTACGCCACATGAGTCAACAAAAAATCTCGGTGAATGTGTATGTATGTATGTGAATCTCGAGAACCGTTCTTCCACCGGCACGCGCGTTCTCCAGATATGGGCATAAAATGAATCCCCGAATGGGGAGCTGATGTCTGACATCAGAGTTTTCCGCAACCGGTACTGTGTGTGCAGAGATCTCCATATATGGGCATAAGGGGACAAAGGCAAACAGATGGTCAAAACGGGTCCTATGACAACAGGTATATTGGGGTTTGCATTAAAGGGTGGGGACAAAGGCTAACAGATGGTCAAAACGGGTCCTATGACAACAGGTATATTGGGGTTTGCATTAAAGGGTGGGGCATTCATGGGGTCCGCTCCAAAAAAGAAAATAAAAGAGACAAAGACAAACATAAGACAAGCGACAAAGCGTGGGACTGGGAGGATGACTTGAATGATGCAGATTTAAGCAGGCTGTGTATTCTGCTTAAAGAAGAAACAAACAAAAAGCGACAGAGATCTCATATATGGGCATAAAATGGACGCAGATAAACAGATATATCCATATACGGGCATAAAGGGACACAGACAGACAGATACAGAGATCTCCATATGGGCATCTTGAATGATGCAGATTTAAGCAGGCTGTGTATTCTGCTTAAAGAAGAAACAAACAAAAAGCGACAGAGATCTCATATATGGGCATAAAATGGACGCAGATAAACAGATATCTCCATATACGGGCATAAAGGGACACAGACAGACAGATACAGAGATCTCCATATATGGGCATAAAATGGACGCAAATAGACAGATATCTCCATATATGGGCATATGGGCATAAAATGGACCCAGAACTATATCTGCAGTGATCTCCATATATGGACATAAAATGGACACAGGCAAACAGATGGTCAAAACGGGTCCTATGACAACAGGTATAATGGGGTTTGCATTAAAGGGCGGGGCATTCATTCCCTATTTACATCGTTCCCGAGTTGGCCAGGTCGCCGACTAGACGCTGGGCCGGCCCAGCTTCTAGTCAATATTAATGATGCCCTGTTAGAGAGATCCCTGTGATGCCAGGGGGGACAAATCCCTTTTATGCCCATATATGGAGATCCATGTGATGCCAGGGGAACAAATCCCTTTCATGCCCATATATGGAGATCCCTGATGTCCACATTACCGCTTGTCACCCTGAGGCGTCTTACTCATGTATTACTATTTTTGTGTTATTTTCACGCTAATTGATTGATTCATTGAATACATAGGACCACAATGGAAAGAAGACGCTAGGACCTCTTGTGTTATCCTTTAAGCCTAAATGTCTGACTGTATATCATGCTGGTTACATTTCTGACTAATAAAGTAAGAAAAGTTCTAAAAGTGTTCTAAAATTACTAAACTGTATGCATGGGAGTGTTTTGATAGATTTCTTTTATTAAGTGTGCCTGCCATGCAATGGCAAAACACTTATTGTAATCCGCCATACTTAAGTCATTAATTAATTAGTTAGTTTATATGGGCATAAAATGAATCCCCGAATGGGGAGCTGATGTCTGACATCAGAGTTTTCCGCAACCGGTACTGTGTGTGCAGAGATCTCCATATATGGGCATAAGGGGACAAAGGCAAACAGATGGTCAAAACGGGTCCTATGACAACAGGTATATTGGGGTTTGCATTAAAGGGTGGGGACAAAGGCTAACAGATGGTCAAAACGGGTCCTATGACAACAGGTATATTGGGGTTTGCATTAAAGGGTGGGGCATTCATGGGGTCCGCTCCAAAAAAGAAAATAAAAGAGACAAAGACAAACATAAGACAAGCGACAAAGCGTGGGACTGGGAGGATGACTTGAATGATGCAGATTTAAGCAGGCTGTGTATTCTGCTTAAAGAAGAAACAAACAAAAAGCGACAGAGATCTCATATATGGGCATAAAATGGACGCAGATAAACAGATATATCCATATACGGGCATAAAGGGACACAGACAGACAGATACAGAGATCTCCATATGGGCATCTTGAATGATGCAGATTTAAGCAGGCTGTGTATTCTGCTTAAAGAAGAAACAAACAAAAAGCGACAGAGATCTCATATATGGGCATAAAATGGACGCAGATAAACAGATATCTCCATATACGGGCATAAAGGGACACAGACAGACAGATACAGAGATCTCCATATATGGGCATAAAATGGACGCAAATAGACAGATATCTCCATATATGGGCATATGGGCATAAAATGGACCCAGAACTATATCTGCAGTGATCTCCATATATGGACATAAAATGGACACAGGCAAACAGATGGTCAAAACGGGTCCTATGACAACAGGTATAATGGGGTTTGCATTAAAGGGCGGGGCATTCATTCCCTATTTACATCGTTCCCGAGTTGGCCAGGTCGCCGACTAGACGCTGGGCCGCCCGAAGGGCGGCCCAGCTTCTAGTCAATATTAATGATGCCCTGTTAGAGAGATCCCTGTGATGCCAGGGGGGACAAATCCCTTTTATGCCCATATATGGAGATCCATGTGATGCCAGGGGAACAAATCCCTTTCATGCCCATATATGGAGATCCCTGATGTCCACATTACCGCTTGTCACCCTGAGGCGTCTTACTCATGTATTACTATTTTTGTGTTATTTTCACGCTAATTGATTGATTCATTGAATACATAGGACCACAATGGAAAGAAGACGCTAGGACCTCTTGTGTTATCCTTTAAGCCTAAATGTCTGACTGTATATCATGCTGGTTACATTTCTGACTAATAAAGTAAGAAAAGTTCTAAAAGTGTTCTAAAATTACTAAACTGTATGCATGGGAGTGTTTTGATAGATTTCTTTTATTAAGTGTGCCTGCCATGCAATGGCAAAACACTTATTGTAATCCGCCATACTTAAGTCATTAATTAATTAGTTAGTTTATATGGGCATAAAATGAATCCCCGAATGGGGAGCTGATGTCTGACATCAGAGTTTTCCGCAACCGGTACTGTGTGTGCAGAGATCTCCATATATGGGCATAAGGGGACAAAGGCAAACAGATGGTCAAAACGGGTCCTATGACAACAGGTATATTGGGGTTTGCATTAAAGGGTGGGGACAAAGGCTAACAGATGGTCAAAACGGGTCCTATGACAACAGGTATATTGGGGTTTGCATTAAAGGGTGGGGCATTCATGGGGTCCGCTCCAAAAAAGAAAATAAAAGAGACAAAGACAAACATAAGACAAGCGACAAAGCGTGGGACTGGGAGGATGACTTGAATGATGCAGATTTAAGCAGGCTGTGTATTCTGCTTAAAGAAGAAACAAACAAAAAGCGACAGAGATCTCATATATGGGCATAAAATGGACGCAGATAAACAGATATATCCATATACGGGCATAAAGGGACACAGACAGACAGATACAGAGATCTCCATATGGGCATCTTGAATGATGCAGATTTAAGCAGGCTGTGTATTCTGCTTAAAGAAGAAACAAACAAAAAGCGACAGAGATCTCATATATGGGCATAAAATGGACGCAGATAAACAGATATCTCCATATACGGGCATAAAGGGACACAGACAGACAGATACAGAGATCTCCATATATGGGCATAAAATGGACGCAAATAGACAGATATCTCCATATATGGGCATATGGGCATAAAATGGACCCAGAACTATATCTGCAGTGATCTCCATATATGGACATAAAATGGACACAGGCAAACAGATGGTCAAAACGGGTCCTATGACAACAGGTATAATGGGGTTTGCATTAAAGGGCGGGGCATTCATTCCCTATTTACATCGTTCCCGAGTTGGCCAGGTCGCCGACTAGACGCTGGGCCGCCCGAAGGGCGGCCCAGCTTCTAGTCAATATTAATGATGCCCTGTTAGAGAGATCCCTGTGATGCCAGGGGGGACAAATCCCTTT
>NC_137833.1:23473909-23506409 GCF_963921795.1 Nannobrachium achirus
CTGACAGAGAAGCACTGGTGATGGAAGCACTTCCATCACCAGTGCTGCCGATGACATCATCTGCATCGGAGAAGTCCTCGGACACGGACCTGTACACATCATTTGATTTTGGTGCCGCCTCTTCTTCCTCCGTCTCTACCTCGCCCGCGTCCAGGGCAGGATCGGGCTGGTTCGCGACGGGAACCAGAACTAGAGGCGACCGGTGAACCATGGCTAGCCGTCGGGCGCTTGCTGTGCCCGGCCGGGGCCTTAGGCTTCCGCGGTGAGGGCATGAAACCCGCTCACAAACAACGAAAAAAGAAAAAGAAAACTACACGAATGAAACTATAGGATTACTGATCTACTGACACTAAACGGCACTGGAATTATCTGTCTCTCTCTCTCTGTGTGTGTGTTACACCAACGCTCTCCTCATCACACTGAGGTAAGTTCATGTTGAAACTTTTATAACATTTTGAGTGTTGATTTGTCAATGCTTTCATCTGGGAGGTGTTGCTGTGTTGTTGATGTGTTTGTGTTGGCTTGAGCTTCACCGAAGCCATTGTCGAAGCCTGGTGCACCCCGCGACCCACCCAACCCCTCTGGCCCGATTCTCGGACTGTGAGGAGGTCAGCCCATGTCCCTGAAAAGATACCGCCCAGACCACGAAGGAGAAACCCTACAAGGGTCTGCTAAATCTGCAGCAAAATACACAAGAAAAGGAGTGAGACCTCATTCTACTGCCATCTGTGTCTTGTGCCTTTGCACAGGAGGCTTTGTTTCGAACGGTACCACGCAGAGATTGACTATGAGCATGCAAGCGGTGCTCGACATCGATGATAGACAGACACATTTTGATGACATGAGTGTAGACATACTGTGTACCGATTTGCGTGATTTTAGGGCAAATTCTGTAGGAGCAGTGTCCAAAAATGTGTTTGAAAAAATCGGCCTGATGGTGGCGCTATATGGGACAGATCCATTTTGATGACATGAGTGTAGACATACTGTGTAGCGATTTGCGTGATTTTAGGGCAAAATCTGTAGGAGTAGTGTCCAAAAATGTGTTTTGAAAAATTGGCCTGAAGGTGGCGCTAAATGAGAGCTCCATGTTGATGACATCAGTGTAGAGCAAGTATGTACCGATTTGCGTGATTTTAGGGCAAAATTTGTAGGAGCAGTGTCCAAAAATGTGTTTTGCAAGAATCGGCCTCAAGGTGGCGCTAGAAGAGGGGCATGTGAGAATTGATGGGTGGAGGTTGTAGTTTGGCAGGCAAGGAGTGTGTGTGCAAAATTTGGCATGGATCTGGGCAACGGTTGCGGAGATACGATGTGACGTGCAAAAGTGTGACGTGTGACGGACGGACAGACAATGTGCCCATTACACTGTAAGAAAATATTGTTTTGTTTCAGATCATAAAGTAAGCATCTCATGTAATAAATAAAGAGCTGTGAGTAAAAAAAATTAGTTGTTTGCTTGAAAAGAGACCATTCACAAAAACGTATTTTTCTCCAGTTGTTATTCTGAGAGGGCTTGGTTTTGGTGAAACAAGGGTTTTCAAATGGCTATAACTAAAGAAGTGTACATGATAAAAACATAATTATTTTTTCTGTGGAAACTAGAAGTTATCCTCTTTCATCTGGGCCATGGCATGACATAGTCATCATTAGACAGAATTTAAAAAGAAATGGTAAACATGGTAAGAAATCAAGAAATGCTTGGCAACCTAGCTTGATAGTTCACTTTTAATGGTGGCAGTCAATGAGTTAAGTGTGCCTGCCATGCAATGGCAAAACACTTATTGTAATCCGCCATACTTAAGTCATTAATTAATTAGTTAGTTTCGCCACAAAGTTCGGCACGTAATAAGTGCCGCACGATTTACGCCACCGCCGCAATATATACATCAAAACGTGCGGCTCGGCCGGGAATGGGGTACTATTACTTTTCTAAGAGAAAAGTTGTATCGT
The DNA here is from genome assembly GCF_963921795.1 of Nannobrachium achirus. Taxonomy (NCBI): domain Eukaryota; kingdom Metazoa; phylum Chordata; class Actinopteri; order Myctophiformes; family Myctophidae; genus Nannobrachium; species Nannobrachium achirus. The sequence continues at coordinate 23,475,860 of NC_137833.1, forward strand.
TTAATTGATATTAATTTATTCGTGAATTAATTTTACCCATTGACTTATAATGGGAATCGCAAAAACTCACATTCAATATTTTTTTTCTCGCAAACCATAGGGGCTACAGTTTCAAAACTTGGAGAGGAGATTTATAATGATATCAAGGATTAAATAAAAAATTATTTCGTCAGTTGGCCTCATGGTGGCGCTATAACAGTCCACTTTACTTTTCAGCCTGTAACTCTTGAACCGTGGGTCGGAAAATTAAAATTCCTTTTTCCCTGGATTCCTTGGGTCATGACGCATCTCCTCATATAGGCCACGCCCATTTGCGTCAGGATAGATTTTCCGCCATTTTGAATTTTCTTCAAAACACACTTTTTGCTCCTTTTCCTACATATTTTCTCCAAATGTCACAAAAATCAATACACACGATCTATGGACTCATGCGATAAACATATTTAAACGATATTTTGATAGTCCATACCGTTCTTCCGTAACAGGGTTCCAAAGTTAGCGGGAGGAGCCCGTTTTGTAAGAAGTAGCCATAAATCACAAACGAAACATCCAGTCAACACCAAATTTTAACCACAAGTGGGGGGCGCTATACTGAACATATACCCAAAAGCATTTCCACTTCGACCCATAGGGGGCACCACAAACGCGCAAAACTTAACCGTTTCATGCCAAAACGTGTTTTTCAGGGGGAACGACCCTCTCAAAACGAAACACTAACACCAACCGCTACACAAGGTTGCACAGACTTAGCGAGCTTAAAATTTCTTAGAAATTTTCTTTTCTAGTTGAATAATGTATTTGAACAAGTTTGAAAAACGTACAGCAGTACAGTAAAAAAAGAATAATGCAACCCCCAGGGGGCTTGTTTCTATTGTGGTCCATTGTACTAAATTCACTCAAGTAGACATATAATACATACATTACATAATCAAGGTGTGTCTTTTATGTCAGGCTGTGGATGTCTGTCATTAAAGGGACAGGCAGTAGCTGGCGGTGGCCAAGCAAGTTTGGTCGGCTTTCGGGGCTTCCCTACAACTTACGACCCGACAACGTTCACAACGCCCATTCGAACAACAGTGTGTGTGTGTGTGTGTGTGTGTGTGTGTGTGTGTGTGTGTGTGTGTGTGTGTGTGTGTGTGTGTGTGTGTGTGTGTGTGTGTGTGTGTGTGTGTGTGTGTGTGTGTGTGTGTGTGTGTGTGTGAGTGAGTGAGTGAGTGAGTGAGTGAGTGAGTGAGTGAGTGAGAGAGAGAGAGAGAGAGAGAGAGAGGGCAGTGTGTACTACACAATCCAGTAACTACAAATCCTTTCATGCTTGCTGTTAGTGGTGTGCATTTCAAATCACATGGGAGCGACAAGTTTGTGTGAAGAGCGGAAGGTGAAAATATGAAGCTAAACTGAGAAGAAGCTATAGGGACTTAGCTATAGGATCAATAATACTATCATGATAATGAAACAGAAAAACACACACACACACACACACACACACACACACACACACACACACACACACACACACACACACACACACACACACACACACACACACACACACACACACACACACACACACACACACACACACACACACAGGGCATTGTGCAGACGGAGTGGAATTACAGCTGAGGAGCTCAGGTGAGTCACCACACTGCAGTGGTCAGTACAGAGACGCCACACCCAGGTGCAGGGCCAACTCTGAGAGTGTGCAAATGTAACACTTACGGGTCCATTTGGTTACATCTTGTAGTCTTACTATATAAATTAACACTGACAAAGTTTTACATTTACATGCAGCCTTACAGTATTTACTGAATTTAGATAGGTCTTTTCACAAAAGAACTGCGTTATTGCTATTGCCTGTATGTGCCTTTAGGCCAGAAATAGCTAGCATGTGACAGAACATGTGATTCTTGCGGTGAGGCAGGCTGAGTTCCAGCTTATCAAGGGACCCTCCATGAATAGCAGTTATACAGTTTATAGACCACGAGTTGCGTTACATCACAAGCTTGGAGATCTGCTATTTTCACTACATTTGTTCAATGACAATATGTTTCAAAATGTCCAAAGGGAGGATGGGGAGGAGGGAACACGCCCCCATCACCCCCGGCGGGAATCAAACCCAAGACCTTCTAGCTTGAAGTGACAGTGCTACCGAGGGTGGCATATAACATTTCTATTGTCTTTAGTCTTTGGTATGACTCAGATCTGTTGCTCTGCACTTTGTTACTTACTCCCCTCAGATCCCACTCTGAACCAGCTTCCTCTGCCCTAGCCTCTGTTACAGACTCCAACTTCCCCTAGCTAGCTGGCCATCTTCTCAATGATCTGCAATAAATATCTTTCACCTTATTCCGGTCTCCTCCCCTGTGTCTGCACATGGGTTCACCTGTTTTCCAGCACCACATACCGTAGGTATGGTAAGATAATGTTACCATTCTAAACATTGCACACACAAAAGAAATCACACTGAGAAAATAGTGCTGTAGTGCATTGCGTGCCATGTTACAATATAAAGTTCTTGCATAACAGCTTTTAGCTGTCTTTAGTAGAGATGTACCGATACCCGTTTTTCCTTCCCGATACCGATTCTGATTTTCTACAGGAAATAAACCGGTGGAATCAGCTGCAATGGCACTGTGACCTCAGTCGAGGCAGATCATCTTTTTAAACGAAGGACATGTTCACACGGTAATGATCAGAGCAGAAAGCGACAAAGTGTCGTTGCGTTCTCACTTTTTATTTAGCATTTACATGAATGGTGATTGAAAACGCTGTAGTGTGCATGCTAGGTGGTGGTGTGACAGACTGCCAGATAGACCAGTCATAGAACCACTTCCGTTACACACATGATCTCTATAATAGTCATGTGATCAAGACAGATTTTTTCATATTCCATCCTGATTGGCTAAGATTGACATTTAAAGTTTGCAGAGGAGAACCATTGTGAACAAAATGTTGCAAATTATGAATGCAGCATCTGAGTGCGGTGAAACTGTGCACGCATATTTCCATAAGGCTGAGGAAGAAATGCCACTTGAAAATGTTCAAATCAGCCACATAGTGCGCTATAACAGGATGAGTCGCGTCTTGACTTATAACTGCACCGACCTGCATAAATCGTTGTATGCACACTCCCCAGAAGCCAAGGAAAAACATCTGGCCTACATTTTTCTAATCTGCCTTTTATAGAGCCACCAGGAGGTCGATTTCTTTATTAGTCCTTCAAATGTTATCTAAATATCACGCAAATCGGTACAGATTATCTTTTAGGTATGACATCTGAAGTTTGCAGGTGTGGCGTGTGGGCTGTTTTGAACAAAATATCTTTTTTCATCATCCTGACCTGGCAGAGACCTATGCTCGGAAGAGCACTTTTTCTAGTTTCTAGTTTGTCTATGTTCTTTTTTAGGACTAGGTATTTTCATCCTTTAAAATGTTCACTGTGCAGGTTGTAGAGAGAAATTTGTTTAGGCTACATTTGTGGAGCTGCAAAAGAACGTAGAAGTGACACTACACTCTGTTCTATCCCTGGTTCACTTCAAATGTTCCTACAATTTACTATAGATTGATATCTTACAATATAAAACATTGGACCAGCTTAGTTGAAACATTTCTTTAAACCTGGGGAGCAGTCCTGATCAGTCCAATAATATTGTTTTAGTGTTTGTCACATTCCTAAGACAATAAGTTGATTACAATAAATGTACCCCCATAGATTACTATAATACTATTATTTTTTTGTCACAGGAATGCGACAAACACTAAAAAATATTATTGAACTCAAGCCTCCATGGCATTAGTAATCAATTGGAAAGAAAAGTCATTTTGGGGGTGAACTATTCCTTTAAGATAAAAGGAAGATTGTGTAAGGATTAGGACTGCTTGTAAGGCTAATTAGTAAATTAATCAATTAGACTACTTTAGACCATGGAATTATGGTAAACTAAAGTCATTAAGTACAAAGTGATGGTACTGTAAGTGTTGAACAAAGGTTATCTGAACCCAGACAGACATTTAGCCAGCAGTCAATTACACTTTTAATTCTGGAACCAAGACAAGCATTCACATTTTTACAGGATGCATCAATAAACCCATTAGGCCTATTTGTCTAATTTCATACATTTTCTGTTTAAATTGATTCTCATCAGATATACCAATTAATAATTTTCTCTAAACTTGTACCAGTGTACCACATTCTAGGAATTTAAGCTTAGACTATTCTGCAGTGCTCTGGATGAGTGCATCAGCTAAATGCCTAATATTATTTAAACTATATGGCTGCCAAACTTTTAATAAGCAGAGGGAACAGCATAAGCCAGGTCATTAGTATGGGTGGCACACAGTCACACTCTGGGTTATATAGAGGGTACTAAGGTAATGATCAGGCAGAGTTATTTCCTCTCGCACTGTGGAGAGAGCAGAGCCTGGGTACAGAGAAGAAGAAAGACAAGGGATGGGGACAGGGGTGTCGCACCAAATTCTGGGCCCTGGGTACAAGGATTCACTGCGGGGCCCCCATGAACATTCTTCATAGGGGGAGGGGGTTTGACCCATTTAGACAGGGAATGCATTATTTGTTACACATTATTTTGTGCTTTAACTATTGAAAAATAGCAGATATACAAGCTCACTCGGTGCTTGTAGATCTGCTATTTTTTTTTAAACGTGGAAATGTGTCTTTGAATATTTCAAATCCTTTCTATGTCAGTGGTGCTCAAACGTTCATGTGAAGGACCCCCAAAATTATATGTATTTGGCCACGGATCGCCATCTCAAAATATTTCGTTCCAGGGACCCCCCAGAAGCAAAATTTTAGTTACAAATGTTTGCTTAAAAAATAAATGTTCATAGATTTGCACACATTTTCACTACTTTTCAAAAATAGAAGATCTACAAGCTCGCAGTGAGTGTGAGCTTGTATTATCTGCTATTTTTCAACAGCTAAAGTATAAAATAATTAAGGCCCCTCCACCTTGGGCCCTAGTAACTCAGTCCCACCTTTCCCTCATTGTGACGCCCCTGGATGGGGAGAGTGGGAGGGAATAATGGCGGGTTGACAACATGGAGAGAAGAGATAAGCAGCACCTTTCTCTCTGCACAAGTGAAGTCACACGTGCCCATCATCTCTCCCACCCTGCCACTTTCACCCGCACATTCACCTCTCTTGGCAAGAACACTGACACTGTACATGTAAGCAGCATATGCCAAGCTCCCACCACCTCAGAAACACCCACCAACACACTTATTAAGAAGGATTAATAGGACTAATTCCTATCACATGGTACAAATAACCCACTCAAGAGAATCACACAAACACAAGCTAACAAAATCTAATATACAACCTACATGAAAAACAATGATAAATAGTAAATACTATAGTAAGCCGCACTATTATCACAATCACTGACCACCTGTCACCAATAACAGTGTAGCATTACACTGTAATCCGAAAAACATCCAACCCCAATCTAAACACTGCACACACAAAAATCACACAGAGAAAATAGCGCTGTAGTGCATTGCGTGCCATGTACATTTCACAACAAAAGAGTAACATAAGTGGGGTGTGGCATACACAAGTCTTTACAAAGTAACCTGTAGGCCTACGGGTTGAGCACTTGGAATTCTGGATAACAAACACTGCCTGGACTCCAAATGTTTATCAAACAACAAACTTGATAAACTAGTCAGATCCAATAGCCCTGAGCCCTGTCAGTTCGGAGCATTTGGCTCTGAGCATTTCATACATTTAACCAAATTACGCCGGCATCTGTAGTAAGTGAAATTTAAAACAAGTTTGAGCGTATTTTATACTGAGTCGTTGTACTGAGTACATCACTGTAGTACCACGTTTCCAGAAGGTGTCTGTTTCACTGTCTGTTTTTGACAGATGGGGACCAAAAACTTCCAAATCAACAGTGAAAACACCAAACAGAGCAAGAGGGAAATGTGTTCAATTTCTGCAGGTTTAAGCTTTTTAATGTTTGGTGAACACATGGCAAATGCCTTTAACACAAACACACCAACTCTAAAAGACAAGTTCACTGTCAAGCTGGAAGGTATGGAAGCAAAAACCTGCCATATTTTAAATGAAATGGCAAATGCGAAAATGAAATTGAAATAACAGAATCGCTTTTTAATTTTCAGGAAATGGACGCATTTTTGGAGACAAAAATGAATGTAAAATGCAATGGTGTTTACATTTTCCATATACAGGTGCTCATTCTATGACTAAATTAAAATTATAAATAAAAGATCATTTGAATTTTTATTTAAAAAAAATGACAGCTAATTTGTTGACAATATTAAAATGAAAATGCAATTTTGAAAATGAAAATGAAATACAGAAACGCTTTTTAATCTTCAGACAATGAAAGCATTTTTTTAGACAAAAATGAATGTATAATGCAATAGCATTTCCATTTAATGTACAGTTGTGCTTATTCTATGACAGAATTAAATGTATATATAAAAGGTCATTTGATTTACCATTTTCAAAAAATGCCACGCTAAATAATAGACAATATTAAAATGAAAAGGCTATTTCGAAAATGTAATTTAAATAAGGCGAATGCTTTTTATTTTTAAGCTAATAGATGCATCTTTTGAGACACAAATGAATGTATAATTCAATAGCATTTACATTTCATCTCCATGTGTGCTCATTCTATGACAGATTGTAAAAGCAAACGCAAACCACATTGCTATTTCATTTTCAAATTGTAGACGCTCATAACATGACAGAATTCAAATGGTCCTTTGGCTAAAGTGATGGCGCAGGAAAGTGACGTCATAGGAGTAATCCTTCAACGCTGCCTGCTTATAACCTTGACATACCCAACCCGTACAGTAGGTGGCGACTGCACTCACTCACTGACAGACACTCACCCAGTGGAGATCCAATGGTCATAGTAGACGGATCTTATCTGATACATTGCAAGTAAGAATCAAACATTTTTCCACCTCTGCGCCTCATGTGATTTAATTTATCCCTGCCCAGCTCAACAACTATGGAATATCAACTTGGCAGAGCAGTGGTGTAAAGTAACTAAGTACATTTACTTAAGTAGGCTACTGTACTCAAGTACAGTTTTGAGGTATTTGTACTGAGTATTTCCAGTTTTCAATACTTTTACTTCTACTCCACTTCATCTCGGTTCCAAATATTGTACTTTTACTCCACTACATGTATTTGAAAACTTTAGTTACTAGTTACTTTGCAGATATACATCATTATATTATTAATTATAAAACATACATAAATGCACTTAGCCCTATTCTATACCTTGGCTATTTGAAAATAGCCGATCTACAAGCTCACAACACGTCGCGCGCGTCGTGAGCTTGTAGATCGGCTATTTTCAAACATTTTGTACTTTTATTTTTGCTACTTTAAGTACATTTTGATGCCAATACTTTCATACTTTTACTCAAGTACATATTGAATTCCAGACTTTTACTTGTAAAAGAGTACAACTTTTACTTAAGTACAAGATGTGAGTAGGCTACTTTTTCCACCACACCACTGTGGCAGAGCAGTTAACCCCATTTTGCGCGGGGGGGGGGGGGGGGGGGGGATTGTCGCGGCGGTCTTTGTCGCGGGGGGGGGGGGGTCACGGCGGTCGTTGTCGCGGGGGGGGGGGGGGGGGGGGGGAAGCGTTGTGAGCTTGATTCCTGCACGTGTACACTGTACACTGTCTGCCACCTTTTTCTTTTTTTTTTACACTGTCTCTGTCTGCCACCTACTGTGTTGAAGGTTTACTCCTATGACGTCACTTTCCTGCGCCATCACTTTAGCCAAAGGACCATTTGAATTCTGTCATGTTTTCAGCAGCTACAATTGGAAAATGAAATCGCAAATGGGATTTGCATTTGCTTTTACAATCTGTCATAGAATGAGCACACATGGAGATGAAATGTAAATGCTATTAAATTATACATTCATTTGTGTCTCAAAAGATGCATCTATTAGCTTAAAAATAAAAAGCATTACCCTTATTTAAATTGCATTTTCAAAGTAGCTTTTTCATTTTAACTCATTTAATGCCACCCTTTCACCACTAGAGGGGGCCAAGTGTGCCACAGACAATCCCATAGAGATATGCTGGTATATGCAGAAGCCCTGCAGCCATGACTTGCCTAAACACTTTCCTTTGTGCATGTACAGGAAGAGGATGAAGTTAGCTTGAAGTTAGCTATTGGCTACCAAGCATTTTAAAAGCCTTATTTTCGTCAACTTAGCCATGATTAAACCTTGCACACCTCATGCATGGGAAAAAAACAGAGAAGAATGAGCTCTAAAAAATCCAATGCAATCCTGGATTGCATTGTTGTGGGTTTGTGCAGTTTGTTCACAGCTTTCAAACAAAAAAATCCGATTGGAAATCCGTTCAGGCATTCTTGAGATAATAGCCATTATGTTTTACACTGTTGTGAGCTTGGAGGTCTGCTACCTGAGTTGTATGGGGGTTGTATGGGGGTTAAACATGCAAAATCGCGATTGAAATCATGTTCACTAGTTTTGATGGGGTCCAAAAAAAAAAATTCAAAAAAAAAATTTCAAAATTTTTTTTTTTGTTTTTTTTTTGTTTGTTTTGAATCACGTGTATACACGTGATTGGCACTGTGGGATGCGCTAATATATCACGTGTATACACGTGATTGGCACAGAATGAGTTAATATTGTCAATTATTTAGCGTGGCCTTTATTGAAAATGTTAAATCAAATGACCTTTTATTAAATGGAAATGCTATTGCATTATACATTCATTTTTGTCTCAAAGAATGCTTTCATTGTCTGAAGATTAAAAAGCATTTCTCTATTTCATTTTCATTTTCAAAATTGCATTTTCATTTTAATATTGTCAACAAATTAGCGGTCATTTTTTTTAAATTAAAATTTAAATGATCTTTTATTTATAATTTTAATTTAGTCATAGAATGAGCACCTGTACATGGAAAATGTAAACGCCATTGCATTTTACATTCATTTTTGTCTCCAAAAATGCGTGCATTTCCTGAAAATTAAAAAGCAATTCTGTTATTTCAATTTAATTTTCGCATTTGCCATTTCGTTTTAATTACGTCAGGTTTATGCTTCCATAGGAAGGAGTCCACATGAGCCTGGAGGTCATAATAAATCATGGCAACATAAAAATGACATAACATGTGTAAAACTAACACAGTGTGAAGGAAGGCCACGTCATTCTATGCGAAACAATTGATTGATTGATTGATTGATTGAAGGCTTTATTAGAAGTTTGCATAGGAAAATGTACAGTTTCATGACGGTACAGTTCACTGGTACAAGGTCTACTAAAAGGAGATCCATGAAAAGACTAAGCTTATTTCAACAGGAAACCATTTAAGTATCTCATATAACATTGAATGACAGACAAATAGAACACAGTACTATGCAGTAGATATGTAAAGAAAAGGGGAAAAAAAGAAAACAGTAAGTCTAAACAAACAGTAAGTATATACAAGGAAGGGGCAGGGGAGGGTAGGGTTGGGCTAGGTTTTTACCAGTTGCGAACAGCTGCTGCCTGTAAGTGGTTTTTCAGGGCAATTTTAAAGGATGCTAGTGATCCACACTCCTTTATGGCCTTCGGTAAGGCATTCCACATTTTTGTGGTATAGCAGAAGAACGAGTTTGACCCTTTCTTTGAGTTGACTCTGGGTTGAACGTGATCTGTGGCACTGCCTCTGGTGTTGTAATATCCATGTATAACATGGGACTGGGCATGATGCACGTGACGTGAGAAACGGATCAAAGGAAATCCACAGAGATTCGCCACAGTGTGATCCGCAGGAAACCCAAGGAAGATCAAAGAAGGAACGGACACCAACGTCATTTTCGTCATTTCAGGCTCCATGGGACGCCGCCATGACACTTTGGCCACCCAAAATTAACATTAGCGTCTATGAGCACTTCGTCACTTCCGCCACCCAAAAGTGGCCACCCGGCGTGCCAACTTCCGGGTGTTGTCTGTTCCTTGTAGATATTCCTTGAGGAAACCGTAGTGAAAACACGTCACCACAGTATGATGACGTAAAACTCTAATCTCGGTCACAGGTGATGAGGGGGCGTTTGTTTTCCCAGCAAAATATGTAATAAATAGTGTGTGTGTGTGTGTGTGTGTGTGTGTGTGTGTGTGTGTGTGTGTGTGTGTGTGTGTGTGTGTGTGTTTAATGCTGCTGACAGCTCTGCTTCATTCATTTCAGCACACACACACACACACACACACACACACACACACACACACACACACACACACACACACACACACACACACACACACACACACACACACACACACACACACACACACACACACACACACAGCGTTTTCCGTTCATAAATAAAACAGTCAAGGACATGACATGCATGGATACTGGATACTACTACTAAAGCAGCAGGAGGGATGCGATCGTGCACGCGCGCGCACGCAAGCGTCGCACACACCGCACGCACACAAGCTGACCATGACATTGCTGGCGTTGCGAGAGACTCACTATCACTACACTGACAACTGCTACACCGACATTGGTGACCTATCGAATTTGGGGACCCCACAGGCTTGCCCGTTTTGCAATAGGGGGGCGGATGCTTAGCGTGGAACACGTTTATATATTTTAGATCTGGTAGAATATTTGTTATGCTTTATTATCAAATGAATACTGGGGATTAATGACGAGGAGAAAATATGGTACACATGTTAAAGGCTGCAGAAACCCTTACAAAAACTATCTACCAGAAATGACTTTGCTACAACAGCTTAACTATTAACAACAAACCAATAAAACCCAACACCAATAAATGGACACAATCGAAACACCAGTGGCGTCTCTGCTCACCTTTGGCCTCGCAGTCGGCACAGTGCTTGTTGTCATCCTCCCTGAGCATTTTAGACAGAATAACCTGGTGCTGCTCATTCAGTTTCTGGGCTTTCTCTCTCTCTGAGCGCGTCGTCATCTCTCCACAGTGTGTGTATGTGTATGTGTGTGTGCGCAGTGCACGGCCTCGGCAGCAGGCTGCTGGGTTAGTTAGGAGTACTGCACAGAACACACTGACACCTTGCCCGGATCAAACTTGGTCATGTATTATAAAAGCAGGGACATCATCATCATGCATGCAGATCATTCACACAGCAGCAGCCAGCTTGCATTCAGCTTTGTAAACTGCCAAAGGAATATGGTTGCCATGCATCGACCGTTGCGTCACTTCAAGTTCATCTCACTGGCTTTTCAAAGTAAAAGTCCAAGTCCACGCTTTCGTGTTGCACGGCTCAGGTAAACTGTGGTAATTTACTGTGGTAAATTTAAACCTGGCGTCCCCTATTTTATTAAATAATGTAATTAATATGCAAAAATGTACTAAATAATAATAATAATAATAGGCCAATAACACACCAAACCACTGCGTTATATAAGCAATATAGGTAATCATACATTTTATTCCTATTTTATTATTTTAAACGGCTAACAAAAGTCATCAATGCATGTTAACTAAAAAGTGACCTGCTATGTGCCAGCATATTTAGAGCAAGTTTTGGGCAGTCCCCAGAGCCCACGACCCACTGACCTCAGATGCCCTCAGCTCAGAGTCCAATCTTAATCAGTAGTGGAAGAAGTACTGACGTCATTGTGACATGTTTTACTCTGTAAAAGTATCAATACTGCAATGTAGAAATACTCTGTCTGTTTGTTACAAGGTAAAGTCTAGGATTCAAAATTTACTCAAGTAAAAGTTCAAACGTATTTGGATCAAAATGTAGCCTACTTAGATAGGTAGAACGTAGGTCTATACTTATTTTGCAGAATATCCCATTTCACAAAATGTATAAAAATCTTTTGAAAATAGCAGATCTACAAACTCACAAGCTTGAGCTTTAAGTAAAGGTATTGGAAATTGGAAATACTCCAGTAAAGTACAAATATTGGACATAAGTACAGGACTCAAGTAAAAAATACTTAGTTATACAGTACTAGTAAAGACACCTCAGGGTGACAAGCAACTAGGTCACGCCATGTCTTGGCGATCTGGCCAGTGTATATTGCACCAGATACCCATATATGGAGACCCCTGGTACCCATATATGGAGATCCATGTACTGTATATGGAGATAGGCTGTGAGAGCCCAAACATGCTTACTCAGTTATTCTTTATGTGAAAGTCCTATGATGTCTATGACATCTGACAATCCCTTTTATGACCATACATGGAGATCCCTGTCTGTAGAACCAGCCACACAGATATGGGCTGTCTTGGCCATGCATCTGTCTATGGATTCTGTTGTGGCCTCCATATATGGGCATTCCCATATGAATTCCTGTTAGATATGGGCTTAATATTGATGATCAGGGAACTCCATATATGGGCATAAAAGGGATTTTGTTAGTGTGGTTCCCCTGACATCACAGTGAAGTCAGAGCGTAATGTCAGAGCGGCAAACCCAGAGTGGTTCCACTGACATCACATTGATGTCAGAGCTGCAAACCCATAGACCGGAAAAAGTGTACACGTCGAGACAGACAGACAGACAGACAGACAGACAGACAGAGTCAGCATGTGCCGTCTCACATACTAAACTGCGACCTTCGGTCACAATAAACTGCGACCTTCGGTCGCAAATTACACCATTGATCTTAATCCATTACACCAGTGGTTTTCAAACATTTAGGTTTAAATTACCTGGTCTGTATGGACCCGTGAAGTTTCATTTGTATACTGTCAAGAGTTACAGCCTCATAAGGGTCCTAACTTTCAATCATTTTGCTGGGGACCCCCCGGAGCCCCCTCAAGGACCCCTGGGTGTCCACAGACCCCACTTTGGGAACCACTGCATTACACTACCATTTAAGGCACAACAATAAGGAACGATACACTGGTTTGGTTTGCATGGTAGACACACAGGAGAACATGTTTAATGTTCAAGGACAGCGGTGTGTTAGACATAGACATGGCACAGGCAGAATCTGTAATATTCCTAATCATAATTAAATAACTGCTAATAAAATACCACAAAAATACAGTACAAGTATGTCTAACATAAGGCTTTCAGGAAATGTAGCCTGAGAGGAAAGAATTAAAAACTGCATCATAGGAATAATAATAAAAACAGATCTGACACCAGATCAGTAGGAAATCTGAAATGGAGTAAAAACGATACAAAGAAAATGTTATAACAATTATAATAAATTAATGGCATATATAATACACACACCATGTAATGTGCCATTACAGGTGATTGCAACAGATAATATTCAAGAGGTTTTGTTACTTTATATAAAAGATATTTGTGAAATCTCAAATGATGGCGACACCATTGCATGAGGAATAATCAGACATCGTATAACTGAGAACCGAATGAAAAGCTGATAGTAATATCACCTCATCACCTGTATTCTTCTCATTACCTCCTGTTCATGCTTAATTCTTCAAAATACTTCATATTAAAATCATTGTTTAGCAGTAAATGATTAGTAGTTATCACTACCAGTCTTCTTGTGAAAGATAAAGTGCACATCACAGACCTAGATCAAATAGATATTGAACAGTATCATGCATGTGGCATGTTCAAACTTCTAAAGCGGTCCAAACAAAATCCCAGCAATTTTACAAACACCTGCAAAAATTTTGCAAAACAACACACACAGCAGCATCCTGAGTGTTAATTTAACCACACCACGCTCACAGTTAAATGAACACTAAGGATTTTACTGTGCATGAATCCACAAAAAAATACTAAACTTGCTCAAGACTGCAGGAACATTGTATGGCATCTTGCAGCTTATAAACAGAGTACAGCTTAATGCCACAAGGGGGCAGTAAAGACCAACACTATTGGTATAAGTCCTGCATCCTCCAACAGGAGAAGAACTTTGGCAGCATCCTACAAGTCAGGGTCAACAGGTTTTACTCTGGCCAGGTGGGCTAGAAGTTAGACAGTTTCATAACAGAAAATTTAAAAGGTTGATCCCACTGGACCCATGCGTCCTTGAAGGCGAAAACAACACACTGCTGAGCCCGTTGAACTCATTGAAAGTCTCTGGATAACAGTCAGTGTAAACTGTAAATACGTATAAGTGTAAATGTATTCAGATGTAGATGTACAACAAAACTGGTGAGTTGCCTTGTTGAATGAACTTAGGATTGGTAAGAAGGTGTTTCTTGATTGTGATTTAACAAAAAGTTCGGACTGAGACAACATTGTAACCAACTCAGACTGGAGTTCTACAGTATTTTGGACCAAATGGGGTACCGTATTGGTCATAGTTTAACCAATGAGACTTGGGCAAATTGACCCCAGTACTATTATTATATTATATTATATTATATTATATTATATTATATTATATTATATTATAAAAATTATATTATATTATATTAAAAACTGTAATTCCCAGTGTTCTGAGCATTTTTGATGAGTGTTTACTTGCAAAGCTGTATCCTGTAACAGAATACAAAGGAATTAATTATCTTGTTATAGATTATTTGCTGTGTACACAGGCCCAGAAATACATAAAATACTCCTGTTAATTTAACTGCAAAATAGAAATGAAACCAACAAATGGAACCAAATGGATCAACAGGAAATCTCAATAAGAGATTTTGGCTGTTATGTTTTGGCCTTAGTTGGAATACTAAGACATGCTGCTCATTCACTTTGTACAGTCCAAATTCTAGGTTTTCACTCCAGGCCAGTGTGTCACTAGTTCAATGGGTCATATGTGGCTTGTCTTACACATGTCACAGGTCAGATAAGGTCCTAGCCTAGTCTTGTAAAGGGTTAATGTTTCACGTCATGCGGGCAGACTGAACTCTGGCTGCAGCTTGTAAATATCTCTCCAGTCTATCATATACTACAATGTAAGATAGTGGAAATGAGAAAAATGGCTGTTGGTATATTGACTGATAATAAAAAACTAAAACACTAACTAAATCGTTGCACCATACATACTGCAGTTATGGCACCTTTGTTGTTGTTTTCTTTAACCTCAGAATGACCTAGCTGCAAGACAACATGGTTGTTGTCTTGCCCATCAGCAGTGGTCTCAGAACCATAGAAAGGTAGAAAGTTTAGGCGGCACGAGAAAACGAAAAAGTAACGACACACACGACGACGACAGAGTTCACAGGACAGATTCGATGGCCTCCGGCGTGGCCTCCAGGGCCTTGGCGTGGTGCGTGACCAAAGGTGAGGTCTCCTGCTCGGCCAGGGTGTTGGCCACCGACTCCACCCTGACCTCTTCCAGCTCCTCCTCGTCCACGGAGAGCTCCTGCTGCCGTTTCTTCATCTCCTGCTGGTTGATGTGGTGGAGGATCCCCGCGCCCAGAGCGTCGCCTTCCACGTTCACCACGGTGGTGGTTCGATCCCTGCGCGTGTGTGGGGAATAAAAGAGAAAGGAAATGCTCAAGCAAACCAAACAACATAAACACGCGCACACGCGCGCACTCTCACACGCGCGCACACACACACACACACACACACACACACACACACACACACACACACACACACACACACACACACACACACACACACACACACACACACACACACACACACACACACACACACACACACACACACACACACACACACACACACACACACACACACACACACACACATGCATATTCTGTAAGCATCTGCACTGTACTTTAATGTCTGTATGTGTGTCTATACCTCTGTGTATACTGTATGTGTGTGTGCACATGTGTGCATCGTGTGTGGGCACTGTGTGTGTGTGTGTGTGTGTGTGTATGTGTGTGTGTGTGTGTGTTAAGGAAGAAAGTACAGTATGTCGCTGGCTTGCAAAACCGCGGCCTTTGCGATTCGCTAATCGTGAGATTTCAAATCGCGATTTCGGTTTGAAAACGATTAATCATGCAGCACTAGCGTGCGTCTACTCACACTATCCAGTCCACAGCCAGCATGAGTGACAGGTCATTGGTAGGAAGGCCAATGGCCTCCAGGATAATGGCTATGGTGATTATTCCTCCTGCAGGGATACCAGCAGCTCCAACACTGGACGCTGTGGCAGTCACTCTGGAATAACATGCACAGAATGAACATGAATGATATTAGCATTACTTAGGCTACTGTTGTTGTGGTTGTTAGTAGTAGAGGTGGTCTTAAGTTCAAGTCTCAAACGGGTCCATTCATTTTCATAGAGATAACAACAAGAGCACATTATACACAAACGTAAAAGGTACAAGCAAGTTGAAGGTACAAGCAGTTGAAGTCTGTTTGTTTAGTTTATCCCTAACCTACAACTTGAAAAGAGAGAGACTGAGAGAGACTACTCACAGAGTGAGAGACACATACATCTCTTATTATTGTGACCTACATTTAGGGTGAAAGACTTGAAAGTCAAGTGTCCTCTTGCTGTCATTGATAAACCATAAATGTGACCAGGTATTATAATATAAACACACACATACAAAGGATTATATAAAACCTGTGTTAGGAACACGTCAAGCTGGAACTACCAAGATTAATAGTCTCATTTTGAGTTTGACTTTAAAAGCCCCTGGTGTGTTTTAAACAAGGGGTCCACACCCCAACCCTTATTACAGTGCATGTTCCAGACATACAGTCTGCTGACTCCTACAGGGCCCAGGCTGTCTTTTTAAGATACCATAGCCTCCCTGGTACATGCATGCATGTGTGTGTGTGTGTGTGTGTGTGTGTGTGTGTGTGTGTGTGTGTGTGTGTGTGTGTGTGTGTGTGTGTGTGTGTGTGTGTGTGTGTGTGTGTGTGTGTGTGTGTGTGTGTGTGTGTGTGTGTGTGTGTGTGAGAGAGAGAGAGAGAGAGAGAGAGGCCTCCAGCAGAAGTCATAGATCATGGTGTGGTGTAAATGGAGACACTGAAGTTGACCCGCTGAGTTCTGCAATATTGACTCTCCAAATTCTACTGCTTCAAAGACATGCACTGACATGTTTATCCAGTGCATGACGTCTTTATTCAGCAGTGGTAGTACTACCAGTAGGAGTAAAAACAATAGTAGTAGTAGTATAGTAGTAGTAGTAGTAGTAGTGGAGGAGGTGGATTTGCTGTTGTAATTCCCCTCCCAAACCTGTGCAAGCACAGGTCTCCGCCAGGTCAGGTAGGTTATTGTGGCCTCCTGGTGGCGCTATAATAGGCCAATGTGAAAAGGGTGCAATGCCTTCTTTGGCCTTTCACAGCAATTTGACTTCCAAAAATGTGTTTCGCAAAAGTCGACCTGCTGGTGGTGCTATAACAGGACAATGAGGGTTGCATTTGTTCCTCAACCTAATGTGTGTGCAAAATTTCACAGAAATTGCACCCTGCACAGAAATCATATCCAGGTAGTGTTCGTGCACAGTTTCGCTGCCATCGTGCCAACGCTGCCAGAAATTAACTGTCCACAAACGGAAGGACGGACGGACAGACGGACACGCAGACTAACGGTCTGTCACCATCTCCGCCATGCCTTGGCCTCGGCGGCCTGGCGGAGACAAAAACCAAACATACAGTGAAAACAGGTAGAACTCTCCTTCCACCCCCATCACTCACAGGATGGTGAAGATGTGTCCGGCGTTGAGCGGAAAGTTGTTGAGCTGGGCGATAAAGACAGCAGCGACGCACTGGAAGATGGCTGCCCCATCCATGTTGACGGTGGCACCGATGGGCAGGATGAAGCGGCTGATCCGCTTGTCCACGCCGTTGTTCTCCTCCACACACTTCATCATGGTGGGGAGGGTCGCTGAGCTGGTGGGGGGGAGAAAGGAAGGGAGTGAAAGAAAGTTACAAGAGGAGAGAGGGATGAGGAGCGGGAGAAAGAAAGTAATAAAAGGAGAGAGGTAAGAAGAATGAGAGAAAGATAGTGGAGGGAGGCGGGGAGAGACAAAGAGATAAATGAGTGGGGGAAAATGAGGGAAGGGGAAGAAGAATCAAGGTGAGAGTCAGAGGAAGATTGACGTGAATTTCTGTTACTACATGTATCTTGTGCCTTATGTATCACCGTATTGCCTTATTTATCTTACTAGAAGCTGGGCCGCCCGCTAGTCGGCGACCTGGCCAACTCGGAACAATGTAAATAGGGAATGAATGCCCCGCCCTTTAGGATCCGTTTTGACCATCTGTCTGCCTGTGTCCATTTATGCCCATATATGGAGATATCTGTATCTGTCTGTCTGTCGGCGTCCATTTTATGTCCATATATGGAGATCACTGCAGTTATAGTTCTGGGTCCATTTTATGCCCAGATATGGAGATATCTGTCTATCTGCGTCCATTTTATGCCCATATATGGAGTATCTGTCTGTGCCTCCAACTGTGTTGCAGACACAGTGCCGGTTCCCCCTTTAATGCAAACCTCATTATACCTGTTGTCATAGGACCCGTTTTGAACATCTGTTTGCCTGTGTCCATTTATGCCCATATATGGAGATATCTGTATCTGTCTGTCTGCGTCCATTTTATGCCCATATATGGAGATCTTTGACCATCTGTTTGCCTCTGTCCATTTATGTCCATATATGGAGATATCTGTATCTGTCTGTCTGCAATCCATTTTATGCCCATATATGGAGAACGCGCGTGCCTGTGGGACGAACGGTTCTCGAGATACGCGGATTACATACATACATACACACTCACAGAGATTTTTTGTTGACTCATGTGGCGTACGTGATGTCAGAGCCTTTTATGAAGTGATGTCACAATGAGTCAGAGCTTTCGCCGATTTCCTCCGGAACAGCCTGATGTCAACAATCAACCCCGCATAAGGAGATTCCGAACGTTTCGCGCCGGTTCGGGAAAACGCGCGTCGGGTCGGGTCGAGACCCGGCACTGCACTCCGTGCCGCGGCGGGGAACGCGCGTGCCGAATCTGAAGCCGGTGGGACGAACGGTTCTCGAGATACGCGGATTACAGACACACACACAGACAGACAGACAGACACACACGCAGAGTCGTCCTTGTCCCTTGTATGCCCATATATGGAGATCCCTGATGTCATCATTATTAAGCCCATATCTGGGAATGCCCATACAGTATATGGACATATTGTGTCAGTCTCTGTTGTTTCAGCTTCTCGCCCTTAGGGCGTCTTACTGGTGTAGTAGAAGTATAGAAAAATGGAATGTAAAGTAAAAGTACCTCAAGTACATTACTTGAGTACATGTTAGTTACTTTCCACCACTGCTATTCTGTCAGAGGTTCAACTTCAACTCCAGCCTCTTTAATTTTCTTATTTAACCTTGAATCTTAGCCTCAGCCTCAAACCTATTGCTACAGGTGAATGCTATTTCTTTCTAAGTTTAGGTCTAGGTTTAGGTTAATTTACTGCTAACTTCAAAGTCAAACATAAACACAAAGTTCTGGCCGAAAAAGGTGATATATTTGCTTACATTCTGTCAACAGTTCATTGACTTCTCTCTTCAACGTCATAGTTATCCAGCCTGCTCAAGGTGTACGTGCTGGTGTGCCTGTTTATTATCTACTCACTGTATTTGTCCTAACTCTAGTTTGATTTGTTTTATCCTTTTTTACATATTTGTTCTAAACAGTGTTTTTCAGCTGTGTACCCCACAGCCTATTTTGACCTGTGTAAACTGATGTAGTACACACAGTACATCTATCTGTAGCAGTTTAAAGTTCAAAGTGAATGTTGTTGTAGCAGAGGATTCAATGGGTGTGCTACTTCACCGAAGGGGTGTTGGTTCTTTAGGGACAAGTCACTCTGTCCAAATCACCTCTACTAGAGGCTACTACAGCTACAGTATACAGATCGGGGCCGGTACCAAGGCCGGTACCACTTGAGCTCTTATAAAAAGTAGACCCGTTCTTCAGTATATCTTACTGTATATGTTTTATATTCTTCAATCTATCGACTTTCTCTTCTCAAAGTCTGGTATTTACTGTAGCTCTTGAAGCTAAAGACAAATTACAAGAATGCCCCAATTTCCACGGTTGGATCACGTTTGGCACAACAGTGCCTGAAGCCCCAAGCTTCAGTCAAAGTTCCAGAAAGACTTGAGGGTGAAGCAACGGAGCAGTGCACATACGAAACAGGACTGAAATAGAACCGTTTAGGATTAGTTATGCAGGTCAGGGTGGTCTTGACTGACTGTTTACATTAGTGTGTGTGTGTGTGTGTGTGTGTGTGTGTGTGTGTGTGTGTGTGTGTGTGCGTGCGTGCGTGCGTGCGTGCGTGCGTGCGTGCGTGCGTGCGTGCGTGCGTGCGTGCGTGCGTGTGTGCGTGTGTGCATGTGCTTGTGCTTGTATTGTTTGAACTCTTCTGTGAATTATTTTGTTGATTCTTTCCACAGTGTTTTCCTAGCCTGATTAACCAGGTGTTCTATTAGAAAGCATGCACAGAAAGCAACAAGCTGAAGCCATCTTCAGACTGATAAATATCCTGGTAATTGTTGAGAGAGAGAGAGAGAGAGAGAGAGCCCCCACAGAATTAGTTTCAGCTCTAGCACAACATTATAAGCAACAAGGTTAGAATG
This sequence comes from Nannobrachium achirus, assembly GCF_963921795.1. NCBI lineage: Eukaryota > Metazoa > Chordata > Actinopteri > Myctophiformes > Myctophidae > Nannobrachium > Nannobrachium achirus. The sequence continues at coordinate 23,496,345 of NC_137833.1, forward strand.
AGCTCGTTGAGATAGTATTCTCAAACTATGGGTGGGGACGCGGGAAGGTGCCGTTGCAGTCGCGTATTGGCAACCAAAGAAACTGTAAAAAAACGGCAACTTGACTACACAATCCGCCTCCAACACCGAAGGAGAAGCAGAAACACAAGACACACACTGCAGAGGAATTACAGTATGTTCAATGATAGGGTGATGGGGTTGCCAAAAAGGTTCACTAATAATATGGGGTCGTGAGATCAACCTCTGCCCTAGAAGATAGACCCAGTATAGCAATACAGTTGGGGGGGTTACTAAGTTACCATAATATGTACTAACTTACCCCCCACTTTGTCTACATATTTCTTCCTTTTTACCCAACAACTGTACAGTAGTTACCCCCAATTTACAATTACAATTTAGGCATATAGAAGTCACTTTTATCCAGAGCAATTTACAAGTGCAAGATCAGTAGCAGAAACACTTTCTATACTCTCACCTACTTATCTGCAGTACACAGCTAAATCCAGACTGACTGACTGACTGAATACTTTATTAGCAGTTTTGGCAGTACGGCAGTACAGTTACAAAAGCTATGCTAAAAGGACAACACATGTCTTACATACTAACATCCAACTTGCTTACATACTTATTTATTAACGAGGAAGAGAAGGATGACGTGTCTGTACCTGGAGCAGGTGGCGAAGGCGGTGGTGAAGGGCGTGATGAGTCCCGACAGGAAGCTGAATGGATTCTGCCTGGTGAAGGCGAAGTATATGAGAGGCAGGACGATGCCTCCGTGGATGATGTGACCCAGGATGGAGGCGAAGATGTACTTCCCCAGGCTGGTGACCAGTAGAACCACGTCCTCCATCTCCACGATCTTACTGCCCACCAGGAACATGATGCCCACGGGAACATACCTGACAGAGGAGGCACGCCGGTTAGGAGCTTTCTCAAGTATTCTGAGAGAGAGAAAGAGATAGGGGAGCGGAATCCAAATCCAAAAAAGGGATATAAAGAAGATGATATGATAAACATTTTGTAATAAACATTTTTGTTTTTGTTTTTTTACTCATCTACTGCCAAAGACGCAATATGACGTAATTTATTTATTTTTTACGCTAGATGGTGCTCTTTGCTAACCTATTAGTCACCATTTGTTTCCGAGACTCTCTGGACTCTCGTCCATGCAGGGATCATGTGATCGGAAAAAAATCACCTGATTCACTCCCATGGTATTGGATTGACATTTTATGTCATGTATCATTCCTCTTTTGTTTTCCCAGAAACTAAGCTCCTATCAGCTCGCCATAACTATGGAACTGTCCCAATTATTTTTCTCAGATTCTCCGAGACCCTACTTCGAGTTTTACAGCGATTCGTATGTGGATCGTTGTGAAGAACAATATTCTATGATTTTTCAAAGGTTAGTGAAAAATTGAACCAAGTTTGAAGTGAGCGGTGGATGTGAGCAGTATATTTCGTTAATCTATACAATGTGTGTGTGTGTGTGTGTGTGTGTGTGTGTGTGTGTGTGTGTGTGTGTGTGTGTGTGTGTGTGTGTGTGTGTGTGTGTTAGCCTAGCACAGCTAAACAATCCACCCATGTTAAAACAAGGTGGGAATGTACTATACTATACAACAGCTAGTTAGCTGCATTCGTATATAGTCTGGCCAAGCCAGGCTGTGTGTGTGTGTGTGTGTGTGTGTGTGTGTGTGTGTGTGTGTGTGTGTGTGTGTGTGTGTGTGTGTGTGTGTGTGTGTGTGTGTGCGCGCGCGTGTGTGTGTGTGTGTGTGTGTGTGTGTGTGTGTGTGTGTGTGTGTGTGTGTGTGTGTGAGACTCAAAAGCGCCACGTGGTCACCAGCAGTATTGCAGCTCATGATACAAAGTTACAGACATACTGTACATAGTTACTCAGTCATAGACAAAGTTACTCTTAGGAGACGGTGTGACCGCCGCTCAAAAACTCTGAATCCTGGCAGGGGCAGAGTAGACAATGTTTTAACTCTGTCAGTTAAAGGGTTAAAAAGACAGTCCAATTCCATTTTTATTTTAGTTGAATGTGCTTTTTTGCTCAGCTTGGGTGTGTGTGTGCACATGTGTGCGTGTAGGGCTGTCACAATTATTACATAATTGTCTAATTAAAAAAGAAATAGTGGGAATAGATCTACAAGCTCACAACGCGTCGCATCGCTTGTAGATCGGCTAGTTCCACTATCAATGTTTTTTCTTTTAATATAAAGTTGTCAAAAATGTCAGTAATCTCTTTGTATATTTAGGTTATGTGTTATATCTACCATGTGCAACTAAAAAACCTAAAAGCCAAACAGAAATGTAATTGAAAATGACAAAAACACAATTAAATCGTTAATCACAGTTATTTGAGTGACAATTAATCGTCATGTAAAATGTCATAATCGTGACAGCCCTACATGCGTGTGTGTGTGCATGCTTGTGAGGCACTCACCACATGATCCAGGACACCAGGACCATGGTGGCTTCGTTGAAGGCGTTGAAGAAGCGGATAAGCTCCTCCCCCTCGTCTCCCAGCTTCCTCAGCGCCACGCCGAACACCATGGCGAACAACACCAGACCCAGTATGTTCATACCGTCCGGCTCTGTCCCCACTGGCACCTGGAGGACACAACATATTAACAATAATAATATTAATCATAAAGATGCATTAAGTTTTCTTTTTCTTTTTTTCAGGGACCGCCCTGGAACCCTCCACAACAGGCACGTGCACACATATACATCAAAGGGGGCTTGAGCCCCTGCCCTTTTACCCTTCTGTTAAAAAGTGCCCTCTCCAGACCATGAATGCAGTTTTTACTATGCTGAAAGAAATGCAAATGCCCTCTTTCCATGCCATACCTGAAAGCAGCATTCAAGAGAATTGCCTTGTCCAAACTCTCCTGAACTTGAATGCAGCATCTTATGTTGAAAGAATTGCCCTCTCTGTGTAGAAATCCATGTGGTTATGCTACATCTCCAGTATTCACATGATTATGCTTATTTCAGTGTGGTATCAAGCACCGCGTTGTGCGCGACGCGTTGTGAGCTTGGAGGTCTGCTATTTTTGATATTTTCACCAAAAAGGCCCTTTTAGAAATGTCAGCCCGTGCCTCTCTAACATTCTCTGCACGTCCCTGCCCCACAACTAGGGCTGCCACGATATGACATTTTACATGACGATTAATTGTCACTCAAATAATTGGCGATTAACGATTTAATTGTGTTTTTGTCATTAACAATTAATTTCTTTTTGGCCTTTAGGCTTTGAAGTTGCACATGGCAGATATGACACAAAACCTAAATACACGAAGAAATTACTGACATATTTGACAACTTACTACTTAAAAAATAACATTGATAGTGGAAATAGCCGATCTACAAGCTCACAACGCGTCACGATGCGACGCGTTGTGAGCTTGTAGATCTGCTATTTCCACTATTTCTGACATTTTTTCATCATTCACGATTATGATAAAATAATTGCGATAATGTCAAATAATCACGATTAGACGATTTAATATGTAATAATTGTGACAGCCCTACCCACAACGACCCCTGGGGCTCCCCGGACCCCACTTTGAGATCCACTGTGTTAGAGGAACCAGGTTTAGTGGATGACATGATGTGAGAGCAGAGAGGACAGGAACAAGCCCAGACTGAGTCCCCTCATTGTCCTGAGCTGTCCCAGTGTATGCTAGCTTCATCCCTATCCCATCCCCAGCTAACATCCCACGACAGCCTGGACCGTTAGTTGTGTACATAAGAGCCAGTGCCAAGAATGTATGGCACAAGCTACTGCCTCATTCTAGGTCAATGGATGGTCACGGATGACAGTATTAGATTTTATTGGGATACTATGGACATTGTTGGTAGCAATGGATTCTTGGTCAGCAACCTCACAGAGACAAATCAGAATCCGCTTTATAGCATCATCGGTGGACGTGTTCTTTATGCAAACTGCCTAGGTCTAGTGAGGCAGGTAGCGCCAAGGTGTGTACCGCCTGCCACGTGCCCCTGATGTCGCCACTGCTGAATTGGTCTTCCATCTTTGCAGTATATAGGGATGCAACGATACAACGATATATATCGATCCGATCCGATATACATTTGGATATTTCCCGATACTTTACTGATACCCGATACAGTAGGCTACATAGCAAGTATAAAAAAAAACATTACCTTTCAATTAAAGCCTAAATAACAGAGTGCAGTCAGTGCAACTGAGTGCAAAATGCAATGGCAACACGTGTCTCGTCTCAAGAGTGGAGGAGCGACGAAAAAGGTTTGCTGGATAAGATTAATATTGTTTATTTAATATTTAATAATTATAAAACATTTGTTCGATATCCGATATCCCAATATGACTTAATTAAGTCATATCGGGACCTGATACTGATACCGATAAAGGCGATAAGATAAACCAGTGTCCTGTTCTACTCGATCCACAGTTTCTGATTGTGATAGATCCGTAGTTCTTTTATGGAACTATGTGTCAGTCTCAGAGTTCATTGATGCTATTCCCAGCAGCTTCCTTAAACATCTCCTGTCAGTCTGGGGATTTCTCTTACCAGCCAAACATACCTGCCAATTCAAACAAGCCCCATCAAACAAAATGGGGGTAGAGCACAGCTGCCCATAAACCTTTTTCATGGCAGCCATATTGACATGAAATAGCAGGGTAAACAAGGTTCCATAGTGCAGCAGAGCCTTTCCAGTGAGACAACAGGCCCAATAACAGCACCCTGACTCTGTTTACACAAGCTCAATTAGTATAACACCTGTATTGACCCTTCAATTAAATGCCAAGCTTTCCTATCTGTTCTTAATTCCTCTTGTCTATAACAGTTTTTTTAAAGCTCTTCTTGTACTTTTCGTGTTGTAAAATGATGTCCCTGTTGTGCAGTGCTGCTAAGGTTGTAGCTACAAACAATAAGTTGTTCTTAAGTGAACAACATTTTTACTTGACCCTTAAAAACAGGTCCGCAACCCAATGTTTGGGAAACACGGCTCTAACAAACACATCACATCCTCATGCCAAGCCCACCCTCCGCTATGTCTGAGTGCACCGGGACAAAAGCCCAGTGGTCATTTTGGCATTTTGGAACGGGTGCCCAGTCCTGCACTGGACACACAGCCGGCTGGGCAGCCCGTCCGGCACACTGACAGACACACGCACGAACGCGCGCACACACACGCACGCACACACGCGCACACACGCACACACGCACACACACACGCGCACACACACACACACACACACACACACACACACACACACTGTCTGTCTGTCTGTCTGTCTGTCTGTCTGTCTGTCTGTCTGGCAGATAAATCCACAAATAGAAAGATGTGAAAAAATATTGTTTAAGAAGCAGTGCAACTGTAATAGGCCTATTACCTAATATGACCTGGTAGCATGGTTACATATCTGTTTTTCTTTCTTCCAAAAACAACATTTATAAGTTACAAAACCGTATTGTGGACCAAAGCACTCTCGCTACCCGTCTCCCTGCTTTGCAAAATGAAAACAGTGATCTTTTCCTATTAGTAAAACAACAATGTTGATCAGCTGACGTAACTAATATTGTTTTAATTTTTATTGAGTCATTGTGTCATTTCCTTTGCTATCATTTGTTGGTATGGAAATCTTGGCGTTAAGCAGAAAAAATGCCCTTAATGGGGTTGTGAGGGGGGCTAGCAAGATTTTGGGGGAAATATTCAGCTGTCTGAGCCTTATATATGATGAGCAGGTGCTTAAGAAAGCATCATCTATTAAAGCCGATAGCTCTAATCCCTTTTATTCTTTATATGAATTATTGCCTTCCGGCCAATGGGCAATGGCTAAAGGCCCCAGTAACAAAGAATACTTCTACTACTACTAATACTACTTCCATAAGGGCCATCAATAAAGGTAGCAAGAGGAGGTAGCTGAGGTAGTTGTTTAGACACATACCGTAGATGGTTGTTGTTACACTTGTACTTATCTGGATTTTGTGACCATGTCTATGTCTGTCTATGTTCTTGTTTATGTATGTGCACTGTGTTCTTAGAGTCTTTTACCATTTGCTGTAACACGAATTGCCCAGTTTGGGACATAATAAACTTGACTTGACTTGAAGACATTTGCTGCAACAAATAGAGTTTTAAATGCATAGATTACACAGATTATCAAGATGTTCCTCATTTTCTTCACTATACAATTCCTGGTTGAGGTGTATCACATCAGGTAAAACATGTATATTATTCTGAACAACGTGATTCAATAGACTTTATTTGAAGTCTATCAAACTGGTGCCAGCCATTTTCAATATATGTTTTACATATATAAATATGTGTATGAGAATAAAGATCTCCTCCTCCTCTTTCCGACCAAATAAGTTGTAAGTGTGTGTTATGCTCCATTCTATATTTATTGGCTTGAAAAGAGCATTCGCTAAATATGCATTTATATTAATATGCTTCAATCTAGATCAGGGGTCTTCAACGTTTTCAGGCCAGGGACCCCTTAGTTGAGAGAGGAGGGGAGAGCAGGGACCCCCCAAAACCTGTTTCCATATAGTTTAATCATTTGACAGCACAATCATCAGTGTATTTTGGAATCATGTCAATTTGTGTTTTCAGATATTTAACCACTTGAACCATCAATACTTAAAAAGTAAGACCTTTAACTCTTACTTAGTCTGCTCTTTTTCCCCTCTACACCAAACCTCTTTGCCGAAAATAGCCGATCTACAAGCTCAGTACATCTACTATTTTTGGCTTAAGTTCTCATTATATGGACGTTAGGGTTCAAGTGGTTAATATAAAAAAATATAATAAAAGTTTCTATCACACAAGGATTTGGAAGACCCCCTGTAGTAACTCTGAGGACCCCCTAGGAGTCCCGGACCCTCTGTTGAAGACCCCTGATCTAGATAATAATAAGGTGTCGATCGCCAATTAACGACCAGAGGTCGGTGTGTCTGTGCCTATGTGAGCCATCCAGAGGACTTGTTCACCCCTGATCACCCTCCCCCTCCCCTGGCTAGCTAACAGCAGAAATAGCATTCATAGCAATTCTTCCCTAAGCAATCAACGTTGGCATAAATGCACGTGCGTGCGCGATCGCGCTATGAAAGTGCGCTATGCGTGTTCCAGACGTTCCACACTCTTCCACACTCTTTCCCCCGTCCATTTTGAAAAAACGGTTGAGGAGCTAGAAGCCCGAATGTTTATACCAGAAATTAATACAAAACTACAATAACATTGACTCGAAACCGATCGGCACTTCCGGTTTCCGGTTCAAAGAGTATGATCCGCGAGTAGAGACGAACTGGGCACTTGTGGGCCCTATTTCAGCAAAAATACGTTTTTGAGTTTTTTTATAACCACATTAACAAAAAGACGATTAATAGCACTATTATAAAAAAGAAGATTAATACGCATTTGGCATTCAGTGTTAATATTAATGTGATGTGGAGGTACATGGTCCTGACACGTCAGAAGTCCTATCTATTTCTAGTTGTTCATTTGCCAGATAAAATTGCAGATTGCAAAAAACAAAAATCTTTTTTTGGTTTTTGTCACATTCCCGAGCCAATAAAACAACAACACATATTTAAAAGAATGTCTTTCTTTCTTTTTTTCCCCTGGCCCTGAATCATCAGTAGGTTCATCAGTGATTATATTTTGAGAGTTTATTTTAATCTTTTATATAGTTTAATTTTGGTGTCCTACCGCAGCAAAGTCCTCAACAATTGGATCAGGAATGAGACAAAAACAAACAAATCCCCATGAATTCTAGTCATTAAATATTCCTTAAAACACCTATCTGCCTATAAGTCCTCACTGCGGTCCTCATCCATTACCACCGCCCACAACGTGCTTATTCAGTGTATTAGTACCCATGAGTGACTGCACACACGGCCTCTCCTCTGTCTATTTACACACTTTTTAACACCATGTCACCTTGTTCTAATGCTCTACCAAGCAGACAACAGGGTAGGGAAGAGACCACAGAACAAACACAAGCTGTCCAAGGGGCTACATTGTTAGTAACTGTCCCTTTCCGCAACTGCATAATGTAGTTATGTATTATTATTATCTATATGTTTATTACGAGTGAAGAAGCCATACAATTTACACATTTGATTTACTGTACATATTTATAATATAACTATGCACAATCTTCATAACAACATATTTGACCTATTTTATGTTGACACACAGAATGTACTTAACGTAGATCAGTCACTGTATTGATAATTTGTCAAAAAGTTTGAGAACCACTATGCATTCAGGCTTTCACCTGTTGAAGGCCAACTGTGGCCGAAACATTGTACCATTGTAATGTTTTCTGTGTTTTAAAGTAAACTACACTCTGTTGTGCACACTTTTATTCTTTTGAACTGTCACTCCGTGTCCAGCACCCGCAACGAACTGGATGTATGCAACCCACTGTTCTGAACTATTTAATTGCTTCAGTCATCAAAACAATTTAAGTAGGCCTACTTTTAGCTTTTTGATTGACAAAATACAGACATTTGTCCTATTCTAGTAAAGCCAGATAAATGGCCAAATTCCAAAAACGAATACAGGAAATTATATCTATTATTAAAGAAAATGTGCATAATTATGCGTGGGTGCGTATGCGTGCCATGCATGCGAGTGATGTCACAACAATAAAATGTTTGATGTACAGTATGTTGTGGGCAGGTTCTGTTCCATACCTTTTGGTAAAGCGTGGTTCCATTGGTATCGTTTCCCACGGCAACCATCTTGTAGTCTGTGGCGTACTGTATCACGAAAGAGAAAGAAAGGGGACCGAACAGGACATCAGTTTTATGTAGTTTCACTCTGCAAACATCCACCATTTGAGCACAGATCAACACCATGTTTACATTTGTCAGGCATGCTCTTCATTGGGAATGGTATTAGTAGAAAGAAATGGCTGAAATAAAGGTCAGAAATATAATATATATAGTATATTTAACCTGTTTCCGCGGGAGTTTACTGGAGATTATTTGGACCTGTTTGGACCACACTTCCGGTTTAACAGCAGACATACAAGCTCACGTCGCGTCGCAGATGCAACCGTTGTGAGCTTCACACTCGGCTGCGGCGCCGGAAGCTCGGTACAGCGTCTGCGCAATGCACTATGGGGCGTTGGAAAGTCGTGGATATATATCATTGTTGTCGGGTGGAAATCTTGTATGTCCAAAACCGTTTGTTTTGTATTTATCACTTTAGAAATCATTTAAACTAGTGAAAATAGCTGATCTACAAGCACACAACGCCTCGCGGTGCAAGGCGTTGTGTGTGACGATATATACTGTATATATTTTTAACCATATTTCGAAACCTTTAAATTCAACTCTGCATTTCTAATGTGACCCAAGTGCCCAAGATATGGTTGGACAGACAGAAACGTCCTGCTGTGCTTCTATGCCAATCCGTTGAATGGGAATTTACGGAGAGGGAACTTCAGTATTTGGGCATGCAAGGAAACACACGCTTATGTAATTATGGAAATGACAACACACTGGCATGCACATGTAACAGCGGGGATCACCGTTATCCTCCACTTTTCCAGTCACAAACACTCACAAACATTATTTCTGTTCTATCTATCTCACTCCTTACGAAACTCACAGATCATAGTCACATGACGAACAACATACGATACAAGCATGATATACATGCCTCAAGAGGGGCCTTTTTAATGTCCCTGAAACAGCCGCATGTCATCTTATATAAATATCCCCTCTTTTCACCAGTCTTGGACTCATCCAATGCTGGAATCCTGCAAGCGGAATCTACCACTGTAAAGATTTGGGGGGAGGCACGAGGCAGTGAACTCTTTGGCCTCTGTGAACTTTGGCACTTGATTGCTCCATTCTATATAAGAGTCACTCTGAGTACGTGAGCATTCATGTGTTTCTATGCCTCCATGTGTATATCAGAATAGATGTAGATACAATGTATGTGTGTGTGTGTGTGTGTGCGTGCGTACGTGCGTGCGTGCGTGCGTGCGTGCGTGCGTGCGTGCGTTCATACTTTAGCGTGTACAAGCTTGAGTTCACTCATGCGCATGAC
>NC_137833.1:23508909-23546409 GCF_963921795.1 Nannobrachium achirus
AGAGAGAGAGAGAGAGAGAGAGTGAGGAGTGAGTGAGTGAGTGAGTGAGTGAGTGAGTGAGTGAGTGAGTGAGTGAGTGAGTGAGTGTGTGTGTGTGTGTGTGTGTGTGTGTGTGTGTGTGTGTGTGTGTGTGTGTGTGTGTGTGTGTGTGTGTACGTACGAGTGTGTGTGTGTGTGTGTGTGTGTGTGTGTGTGTGTGTGTGTGTGTGTGTGTGTGTGTGTACGTACGAGTGTGTGTGTGTGTGTGTGTGTGTGTGTGTGTGTGTGTGTGTGTGTGTGTGTGTGTGTGTGTGTGTGTGTGTGTGTGTGTGGTCTATCTATTTATTTACAGTATATAATGTATAGTACTCAACAATAAAGACAGTAGGGACTGGGAGTAGTGGAGTAGTGAATGAGTGAAGGATCTCGGACATGGCCCATGTGATTCCTTGGCTGTTTAGAATTAAGCAATGTTACATGAGATAGTGTGCTTTACCATGAGAGGTTGTGCTTTATTGGATGATGATCATTGGCATGACAGTGAGGTCAGGAAGGAGGCGGTGCAACACAAACATCACTGAAGCCCCCTCCTCTCTCTAGTTGACGGTATGGTTATAGATTAATAGCCATACCATAGATTATAATCTATAACCATATCATAGATTATAACCATACAGTCAAATAGAGACTGATCGTCATTGTAGAAGCACTCCCTCATTCATTTGCACTGACTCCTGTCTATGACTCCTATCACATGACAAGGGATCAGGCGGATTAATCTACTGGGAAACTAGAATTGTGAGCCAAGCCAATGTGGTTTTCCCACAAGGCCTGTGTGTACTGGAGCTGCATGGAGGTTTATACAACATATCACAATAGACCTTGAGTATTTATCAATATTTATCAAATACCACTAGACTCATTGCGTCATTACAGGACAATAGCGGTCTGGCATTTTTAGCTCATTGACTGTGCGTATACTTGACATTAACGATATGCTTTCCCAAAGCATATCATAGTTTGGGATTTTGAGGAAGCCACTAGTCTAGATTACATTAATTTCAGTAAGGTTGATATGAAGATCTACTTGTAGACCTGCAACATGTTGGAGATGCAGTAGGTCCTCCTCCCTTCATTTTTGTCAAAGTTACAATGCCATTGCATTTTAAGCATGCATTGATTGGAGGAGACTAGCTGAAAATAGTCCCTGAAGAAAATATTCAGGGAAAATATGTATGAATTTTATTCAAACAGCCATGACTTTTTAAACATGCAGCAAGCTAGGTTTAGCCTAAATTGACTTCATTAATCAGTTAAGTCTGGTATTTTTTGAATGACTGCAGGGAAATGTACTGCACAAACTCCAAATCCGGCATGGGTACTTTAATTAAATTTTAGTAAAAAGCATACAATTATTTCTGTGATTTTGTAATTGATACATATCTTAAATTCTTATTTACACTCTCAAGTTAAAGGTGATGGTTTTGTTTTGTAAAATAACAGTTAAATAGATATTCTGACAGTAATCATATACAGGTACGTACAGAGTGTCTCCCTGTCTCTCCAGCTCTTTGGTAAACAGAACATATTTTGTTGTGTTTAATCCAATCAGGAGAGAGAACTCATACGGGATACAAAATAAACAAGTGGAATGGAAGTGATGGAAATAAAAGAAATTAGGAGACAACATTGGAAATCTAACACAAGCTGATAAATCATCTTTGTGTGGAATATAGAGCTTTAAACAAAATAAATGCAGTTTTAACTTAAAACACAAGCCGTTGTCTGGCCTACAGTCGATTTCTCCACCAGATAACTAGTCTGGGATCACTTCACTTTTCGGGCTTGTAACCGGTCTGGAGCAGAAACCACAAAACGTCATGTTGTAGTACTCAAAGGACTACAATTTGCCGGAAAGATCAAACCGGATTCAGTTTTAACCCAAAATATTCCCCTGCGCTCAAGGACACACTTTTAGGGCCTACCTAATAAACTCCTTGATGCGGAGTAGTTTTGCTTTTGAAAAATTCGTTTGGTATGTGCATCTTTTAGTCCAACTTTTAGCGACTGGCAAGACTACACTAGGCTACTCAAGCATTTTAATAGGGATTGGGGAAACAAACGGAGGGAACCAAATCAAAGCGACGCCGCTTCTTCTAGTAGTTTCCGCGCTCTAGGCGGAAACCAAACGGGCTGTTGTGAACGAACACCAGGCTTTTTCTCTGAGAAAGCCTGGTGGGCGAGGTTACCAGATAACAGACCATCCCAAGGGAGGATAACGTGGATATCGGCTGCCTCAGAAGATAACTGCTCTTTCTAGTCTGATTACAATTCCCATTCAAACAGAGTCATCATAAGTGTGGCTCTTAGCCATAGCCATTATCATCTATAACATCTCTCAAATAAATGTAAAAATCTTTTTTTATTAGCTTTTAATTTGTATCATTCATTATGTCTTCTTTAATTAAGTGAGATAGATTATTGATCAGTACACCATCCTCACTCTCTGCACATTTGAACTTCCTCAACTGCAGCCGTGTCTAAGCCGATAGGTCACTTTCACAAGTGAATCGTCTCTCCACAAGTGCTAGTTATTGATTCATTCATTGTGGACAATGAGTATGTGAACTATTATCGTGCCCTCCAGAAGATCTGGCCTGCAATACATCCTGCATCTTTGAATAGCTGAGAGATTTCCTTCGAACTGTCAGGCTGTTCTATGAAGAAGTGTTTGCCTTTAGCCAGTCTTACAAATATGTTGGATTAAATGGGGGAAAGGGAGAACTGTGTACAGCACTGCAGTAGCACACAAGGTTATACTGTATCATATGTGCTATCCAGCCAGTAATTCAGAAAGGAAGAAAGAGGAAGGACAGGGGGAGGCTTGGGGTATAAGAGAGTGTCCATGTGTGTAATTGTAGACGTTGATCCTGAATGCACTGCCCCATCCATTAGAAACAGAGCCCTCCCCTTTAAAAACATGTCATTCATGGCACTCTGGCAGACCAGGCATGCGCCGAGGCATCCATGCATGTGTGTACCGCTAACCTATATTCTTATTGCCAGAGGAGAAGAGCGAGGAGAGAAAGAAGCATGTGTATGATATTGTTGTGCCATGTAAACATCATGGCTTGGCTACAGCTTCTACAAATGTAAGATTAGTTTTCAATTATGTATTTATGCATTTAAATAGCCTTCTATTTTAGATCAAACACACTGCGTCAGGTCTATTAAAATGAGTATCTTGGTCAAATCTCGAGACCCTCTCAGTGCCACCCCTGTGTTTAATAAAATACAATATAAAATGATCATAACAATATAATAAAATATTAAATATAATAAAAAGGAAAGGAAGACATAAATATTAGGCTATTCATCATCATATTGGCAGTGTTGGAAAAAGTAAAGAATTTTTACTTTAAGTAAATGTATCAATAATGCATTAATTGCTCTGTTACAAGTAAAAGGCCGGAATTCAAAATGTATACAGGCTACTTGAGTAAAAGTATGAAAGTGATGCCATCAAAATGTACTTAAAGTACAAAAAGTAAAAGTAGGTCTACACGTTGTGAGCTTGTAGATTTGCTATAATAGCCTATATAGGGCTAAAGTGGTTTATGCATGTTTTATAATATTATAATTTATATCTGCAAAGTAACAGGTAATTAAAGTTTTCAAATAAATGTAGTGGAGTAAAGTACGAGATGTAGCCTAGTAGAAGTAAAAGTATAGCTAGGCCTACTGGAAATTGGAAACAAGTAAAGTAGGCTACAAAATTGTACTTAAAGTAGCCTACACCCTAGAGTAGACCTATACTTGAGAAAATGTACTCTAGTTACTTTACATCAGTCAGTGCATATTGGGGACATTACCTCGCCAGGTCTAAAAACGAGTCAGCGGTCTCCTTGTTGGTGCTGAGTTTCTCCAAGCCCAGGTTGTTGGTGTTCAGGGCACCTGCGCCCACGCCGGGCTTGATGATGAACGCCAGCGCCACGCCGATGCTCGAGGCGATGAGGGTCGTCACCAAGAAGTAGGCGACGGCGATGCCCCCCAGCTTGCCCAGGGAGCGGGTGTCCAGGCTGGCGGCGCCGGACACCAGGCTGCACACCACCAGGGGTAGGATAATCATCTTGAGCATCCTCAGCAGCATCTCGCCGGGGAAGGCAAAGTAAGTCATCTGCGCCCTGGTGAGGTCCATACTGCGCACCATCATGCCCAGCCCGACGCCCACCAGGACCCCCGACACCGTCAGGATCACCACCAGGTTCCGCTTCAGGAACAACAGCAACTTGGCGTTGAAGCCTTTCTTCTCCTCTTCTTCTCCCTTCTCCGACAGGATTCGGTCAGTGGACGTGGATTTTGGCATGGCGTGCCCGTTGATGTCGATTTTGTTCTCCATCTCTCTCGCGCAAAAATGGTAACACTGTCCGTGTGTGAGAAGACTTGTGCGGTGTGTCTGTGGGCTTCGTGTGACGGGCTGCAGCAGCGTGGGTGTGCGTGGCTGTGGAGGAACGGCCGGCGGATCACTCCTGCTGCTGCCAAAAGCAACGTGCGTCTCTGTGCCAATGGAGAAAGAGCGGCAAGACATTAAAGGGAATAATCTAGATCCCATTCACTGAAGAGACGATCGCTAGATGATTGGCTAGTTGGTTGTCAGGGAGACAGTAGCTACAACTACAACTGCTTTAAGTGCAGTAGTAGCATATAGCTAAATGGAGCTGTAGTTGTGGATGTTAGGTGCACGCATGCACTTGACTTACCCCTCCTCACACACACACACGCACATACATACCCATACATACGTGCGCACGCACGCACGCGCACACACGCACACACACACACACACACACACACACACACACACACACACACACACACACATGCACCTGTCAGATAGAGATCGATGTTATTCTAAATGTCGATAGGCCTATCTACAATATCAGTAGTAGCCTAAGCTAGTCGACATGTTCATGTTGGACATGATATTCCTCACAGACACAAAACACTATAGGCCTACATTAGCACAAGACATATTGTTTAGTGGTGTCAGTAGTTGCCTGACAACCAACTATCCAGTCACAGCATAACGGCCTTATAGGGTATGGGACTGAGGAAAAACAGCCAGTAGCCACCAGGGCATGCGCACATTCTATGGCATTTTATAGGAAGAGCAAATGATGCAACAGTGGCAGAGATTGCTAGGGTCTCTATCAGTATCCCCCAGAGAGGGCGGGGGACCGGCTAGGCCTATTATAGGGCAGACCAGGACAATACAGGCTCTTGAATTTTAAGAGAGAGACCAAGAAAACCAATGCATTACATTATGTAATGCATTGGTTCTGGGGGGGAGTTGAGGGAGTTCCAGGGGGTCCCCAGATAAATGATATGAACCAAATGGACGTTTATAGATCTGTAGGCCTAACCTTGTAACTCAGAGAATCTATAAAGGGTCTATTTGGTTCCATTTGTACCCTATCAGGAGTTAAATCAGCATTGATTTTACATTATAAATTGGGTAGAAATGCCATTTCAGGAGTAGTTCACCCCTAAAATGACTCCCCCCCCCCCCAAATGGGGGTCCGTGGGATAATAAGTGTCAATTTGGGAGTCATGAAAAGGTTTGAGAACCACTGTTTTCCATGTAGGCCTACAGTATATGCCTTCATTTTGGACAAGTGCTAAAGGTAGGCCCTATACTGCTCTGATTTAGACAGCTCAATGTTCTCATATAAACAATAGGCTCATTAGACTTATTTCATGAACTGATATGTCAGTTATGATAGCGATCTCATCTCATCTTAACCGCCTCGAGCCTGTTGCGGCCAGACATCACATCATAAAAATACTTTGCTCCCAAAGTCCCAAAATAACCACAGCAGCTGCCTAAAAGTAGAGAGAAGCCCTGGGCTTACCTCGCTGTCTGTGCTATTCCTATAATCCATTCAACACTGACTAGCCTTTTAAGGTCTCATGAGGACTTACAGTTACCGCCAGTCAATGCAATTAGTTATCTAGTGGCACTGAAACGAGCAATAGCTGAATTCCCAGCACCCTTCATTACTTTTTTTCAAACACCTTAAAGTCAGGTGTCACTGGTCAGCACCATGGCCAGCGCTCCGTCTCACAGAGGGCGCTATAACCTCTCTTTTTAAAATCAGGTTAGATACAATGCAATGACTAAAATGAAAAGGAAAATTACGCCATTAAAGACCTACACGAAAGGTCTTTATCCAAGACACGACAGAAATGAGCACACCAATACACACCTAAGACCCAAGTGCCTGTGTCTTTGATATGTCCTACATCTGATTGTCGTATATCATTATGTTGAAGGCAAAGAGAACAAAATATATTTTTAAGACAGGAAAGGGACAGCAGGACACACGACATATAATCACACTCTTTAGATTTAAGATTTGACATGTGGACACTTAATCGTCAGTAGCTATATTTCTCCATCACGTGTTGTCATTATGGCCTTGCCTTAATTGCACTCCTTACAAAACGCCTCTAGATGGCGAGTTTGTGAAGCTATTTGACTTGTAGCCTCTCCTAAATGTTTCGCCTCCTAGTAGGCATATAGGATATAGCTAGTAGTGCACTGCATACAGTTTTGTAACTCACGAGTAAGGAGAGCGAGAAAGAGAAATGCATATAGGCTATAATACTTGGAATTAATGTATTAAGGCCAATAAGAAATTATTGAATAATTAATATAGCATGGGTTACGATGACTGCAAACTGGATTTGGTTGAGGCTACTACAACTGACACTTTGGGGGGAAGAATAACTTGCTTCAACAGGAGAGACAGTCACTTACTATCCAGCCCCACAGAGCCCCTTCCCCTCACAACTGCATGTCCCGAGAGCTGGAAATAACCGGCGGCTAGTGGAGTATGAGTCATTGTTTAACGGTGGCAAATGTTGGCTCTGAAGAGAGAGGGGAGAGGGGGAGACGACTTGCTGATTTCCACCCCCAATAATGATCCATTCAAGTGCTTTGTAAAAAAGAAAAAGGAAAAAAATGGAGGGTGGGGGGGACACAGACAGTCAAATCCTCAGTAGAAGCTCTGTGTAGGCGCCTAATATGCAAGTCCAATTTGTAGTTTAAAAGGGTCTACTGACAGCTGACTTTTGACATACTTGAGAAGCGACTCAAAGTACAAGATCAACAGATAGGCTAAAGTTGATTATAGCTACAAAATGTGGTGTTTTCCAGCCCAAAACCCAGAATGTATCCAAGTATCACAAAGTCAACAAACAACTTAAATTCATTTTTAATTCAGTTTATTGTAAATTATATATATATATATATATATATATATATATATATATATATACCCACACACACACAGTATATATACATATACAGTATACATACTGTATATATACATATATTTATAAAACTACAAAAGTAAGACTGTTTCAAATTCATAGACACCCGTCCATTTCTTATTTTATATATATATATATATATATATATATATATATATATATATATATATATATATATATATATATATATATATATATAATCTACAGTCCACACTTGGATCCCAATACAGTAATCAGCTGATAGGGTTCTTTTCACTTCTCTCAATCAGACGAGTGTGTGTGTTTGTGTTAAAATTGCATAGAAAAAGGCACAGCACTAAGGTCTGTGAAAAATACAGCCTTCATATTTGGACAGAGGGGGGGGAGTGGCCACAGCTGCAGACTTTAATGTGGTGCAGCAGTGTCCCATTATACACCATGGAGGACCAAGCTGACACTAACAGTGGGGACAGGTGAGACAAGTCCTCCAAAAGTAAAAACCAACTGGCTTCTTTGTCCGACACAATCATTTCTGTATCCATTAAGAATCAATACATTATTGCGGTGAACAAAACGAATCTAGTCAAATGTTAATGCATCTGTAGCCTTCGGAACTACTGGTGAAGTTAGAAAATGTATGCAGGTTTGGTGGTTGTTGTTTTTTCAAACACTAAACCACAACATTTCACTAATTAGTCCCCTACCCCTATTGTGTGGTTGAAATGTATTGATGAGCAAAATCACCTGTAGTGTTTGGTTGGAGTAAAAACCTGCATGCACTTAGCCCTCCATGATACATAATAGGACACCACAGTTATAGTGGCTGGTTAAACCAGCCATACGTTTACCACTTTATGTTAGGTAGCTGGACCCATTCGCTCAGCAACGTTGTTGAAGACAGCGATAAAAACAGAATTGGTAACAAACACTGATCAAAAAGTCTCAGGAGTCACTATCGTCATTCATACTATGTACATTACTTTTGGCATTGACGGAGTCTATGACAGCCTTTGGGAGTTTTGACATCTGAAGTTGGGGTTTTGTTTTGTGAGTATTGCTGCATAAACCGCCATTCCGCATAGAAAGAAATGCTGAAATCACAAACAAACAAACAAACAAACTAAATAAGAGGTGGACGTGTGTCGACTGTGCACAGGTATGGTTGACACATCCCAAAATTCAGAAAAACAAACAAACAAACCAAGATAAAAGGACTACTTATAAAAAAAGATGGCTTCCACCCACAATTCCACTCTCCTCATACATTACTATCAGGAGTACATTCCTACCACACATTCTGTACACGCATTTACAATCCAAAAACATTAACTTCACGTCAAAAATAAATATATTTACACAGGAGAGGGGGCAAAAATCAAAGAATAAATAACTTCATTGATAAAACAATCACTCCAAAATTCAAAACACTGAAAAAGAGAAACAGAAAACACAATATCATCTGTGAATCATTTTAGTCGGTACTGTTGTCCATGTGGCTCGCACTCTGACTAGAATTCAGTTGGACGTGTATTAGTGATGCTCATGAAACTCTTTAACATACTGTGGTCAAACGCAGGCTTTTAGTTTGGAAATGTAAAGTATCTGCATGAAGGTACATAGCTTGGAAGTAATTTCTGACATTGCTAAGGCTATTCTTCCATTGGAAAGTGAGCTATACAATGTAATGCAAGCCAAACTGAATTCCAGACAAGAAACTCTGTCTCAGTAACTAGTTGGTGAGACAGCTACTAATTAGTGACAATTAATTAGTGACAGTATTTAGTAGCTGAGTCATAAGAACTCGGGCACGTGCTAGGAGAATCATATAGTAATTCTGACATTATTTTACCCAGTAACAATGATGTGAACAACTATTTTATATTTTGCAATCTCTGTGACATCTTAAGTACTTTTAGCTGTTATTTTTCATTGCTATTTGACCCTCTTAGTTGTTCAGTCAGTTTTGTGGTTTATAATGGAGTAATTACTATTATTCCATTGTAAACCATCCGCAGGTTGCAGCCAAATCCCATTGCTTTTAAGCCTGACCTTGGCTATGAAGTCAAGTGCAATAAGTAATTGCATGTGTCTAACGCAATGCTCCTATTTCAGCTGTTAAGAACAAAGCACATGTTATGTGACATATTGTGTGCGTTGAGTTTGTTGTGGTATAAAGAGTCATTTTTGTATGGAATGAGAAGATGTAAATCGTGGAGCCTCAAATACAATAAACGTGTTGATGATGTACTAACTGTTGTGGGAACTGAACCAACAACCTTGTAGTTGCTTAGCAAGGCTGCCTGTCCAAAAGTCTACGCTGCCACCTTTCAGGAAGCATCAGCTGTACATCCTGTCTCTTGTAAATGAGAAAATGATGTCCGACTCAGAATGTAGTAATAAAATAAAAATAAAAATCCCTCAAGTGGACACAAAACACTGGGTTGATAAACCAGAATTTCCCATGCTAATAAAAAAAACCCATTGTGTGTTATCTGGAAGTAATACAAATGTAAAGGCTCTGTATCAGGACTCTCATTTACAAATTTGCAGTTAGCAATAACATTGTGGTGGTTTCGGTGCTAGTTAGCATGCATAGGCGTTTAGTGCACTTGCTGTGCAGGGGACTAGTGTGTTGAACTTGAAATGCTGGGGCATTTTGCATTGGGCAGGAAGTGCTGAAGTCCCTGGGTTGGGATTCCTACTATAAAAAGTGAACTGTTCACTAAACAAATGTACTGTTTTACAACACCTTGGTTTCGGGTCAAAACTAACACTATAGCAGGGTGTCCACTACAGTATTGAGTATAGAGCCCTGAGATTTGGGTATTTGTTCAGATTGTGAGCAAATGTACAATGCAAATACGGGTTGTGTGCGGTGTTAAACACATCAACTAGAGCTACTAGACTGTAATCAATCTGCCAGACCACATGTTTGCTAAAACAAAACAAAAAAGGTCTATCCTAAAAAAAAAAAGTTTTTCTTCCATTTCTTTTTTTTTTCTGGGGAGGGGGGCACTAACAACTTTGACAGTTGAAATTCATTTCAAGTCACATGGACCCAAAACATTAAATGTGTTTCATAAAAAAGATATTTTCAGGACCAACTTGTTTGGATGCTACGTCTCTCATTCAGCTGACTTTGCAGTTCCTGTTTATGACCAGTCTAGGAGGCGGTATTTGGAGCATC
Source organism: Nannobrachium achirus (assembly GCF_963921795.1). Lineage (NCBI taxonomy): Eukaryota > Metazoa > Chordata > Actinopteri > Myctophiformes > Myctophidae > Nannobrachium > Nannobrachium achirus. Next base: position 23,519,390 of record NC_137833.1, read on the forward strand.
CACTCCAGCACCTCTTCCAATGTAAACAAGTCAAGCTTTCCCCTGTACGTAACTCATTTGAATTCAGCTGTCACTGAAGAAAACCATACCTGCTACTATAAATTATGAAGTGAGGGATTTAAAAATAACAACACTGCAATTAACAGAGACCCACCAACAACTAGGTCGTAAAGGGTTCACAATGCTATGTTCTTGGTAGCCATTATTATTGACGCTTAATTATATAGCCAAGATAATGTGTAGCACACTAGTAAAAAACAAAAAAACAAAACAAATAAACACATTGATATCCTTGTACAAAGGGCATAGGCTTGCTTTACAAATTCAAAAAACAACCTGGTATAGGATAGGGATTAAAACACAATCAGTTATCATTATTTGATCATGTAAAATTACCTTACTTAATAATAACAATCATCTTAAGACAATAAATTACAAAAGGAAAACATGTAAGGAGTGACCTCTCCTAGCTGTCAAAGTGAGAAAGACAACATTGAAACACGGACTGTATAAGATGGGAATTGAATAAGTGGTCGTTTTTGAAAGGCACTCATCTGCAGAAAGCCACGGATCCGTTGTGTGTGTATGTGTGTGCACATGCACGTATCTATGTGTCTTTGCTTCCCGGGTTGCTTCATTTCCTGTTTCTTTTTGGAGGGGGAAAGGCGAGCACAGAGCATGCACAGTGTTGTAGTTGTAGTAGTAGTAGTTGATGTAGTAGTAATAGTAGTAATAGTAGTAGTACTGAGTGACATCACCGTTGATGTTTACAATTTACCGGCCTTGTAAGTGTATGAACCAGCGACGAAAAGAAACATTAAAACAATAATATACTGTATAAATCAACCCCATATTCTATTCCAGTCAGATCTCCTTTTGAAAAAAAAGGGGAAAAAAAGAAATTATTCTTATGTCTTTGAGGTGTTGTGAGTCATGTCGGCAAGTCACGAGCCCACCAGCACCTCCATAATGTGGTCCAGTTCCGTCAGGTCGATCTTAAAAGGCTGATTGGCTGAGACCTGTTGGGCGGGGCCACCGTACGGACACGCCAGCGACTTGAGCAGATCGTCCGCCGTAACCACGGGCGACAGCTTGGACAGTCCGCTCCCAGGTCCCGCCCCCACCGCTACCCCTGCCGCCGCCGCCGTCACGACCCCCAGTGTTCCCCCTGCGGCGGCGGCGGTGGTGGCGGCACCGGTCGCCCCAGAGGTCGTGCAGGGGTCGAAGTCGTACATGGACGTGTCGATGTCGGCGAACAGAATATCGTCCAGCGCCAGGTCAGAGAGGAACCCCGCCGACGGGGAGGAGGAGGAGGGGGGAGAAGAGGGAAGCGAGGGAGAGGTAATGTCCGCCAGGCCGCTAGTGGGCACAGGGGCATGCACGGGCACGTGCGCGGGCAGGACGTCCATCGGTCTGACCTCTAGTGTCGACACGACGCCGTGGATTTCCGGTCTTGGGGTTCCTATAGTTCTGGCACTGCTGTCTCTGGGGTGACCAGCAGCGGTGGTCAAGGAGGGTGGGAGGGGGACGAGGGGAGGGGTCTGTGCGAGCGGCGAGGGACCGGGGGAGGTAGTAGTAGTGGAGGTGGCGGAGGTAAGAGCTGCTGCCGAAACCGTCCTGGATAATATGGCTGTGGGCGGGTCCAGCTCCATGTCAGTCGGAGTGGAGGGGAAGCCGTCATTGGACGAGGCGGGCGTGGGTTCCCGGGGTGACCCCTGGCCGAGGAGCAGGGAGGACAGAGGGGCAGGAGGAAGCGGAGTCAGAGCAGAGGGGGGGAGGGCAGGGGGCGGAGGAGGAGGAGACAGGGGGGGAGTTGGCGGAAGAGAGGAGGAGGCGCAGAAGGCGGAGTCGCCATCCTCTTCCAGCAGGGAGGCCGGGGTGAGGCAGGTCTCCAGGAGAGGGGCGGCACTAGGCTGGGATGACAGGCATGTGGCGGGAGGGGCCAGCGGGTGAGGCGAGGGCGGGGCCAACACCGGCATCAGTAGGCCCGACTGCGGCTGGTTGGACGGCTGGACCGCCACTCCCCCCGCCGCCGCCACTGACGACAGCGCTCCGAAGGAGGAGGGCGGAGCCTCCCGGAAGCCCTCGTCCATGGGGTCGTCGGGCGGCGGGGAGGGGGGCAGGAGCAGCGGCCGCAGGCTGCCCTCCTGCTTCAGTTCGTTCTGGATGCGACGCAGCATGTTGTTGATGAGCACGCGGCGCTCCAGGCTGGGCTCAGTGAGCGGACGCTGGCTGTACAGTTTCATCAGGGAGATGTTGAAGATGGTCTGGCGCTGCAGGGTGTAAGACACCTTGGACAGGCCCTCGGGGACTGACAGGCCCTCGGGGCCCCGCACAGGTTCCCCCGCCGGCGACGCCACCGGCGACGCCAACGCTTCGCCTTCCAGACCCTCTTCATCCTCATCCAGCTTCCTCTTCGCGCCTTTACCCAACATATATCTGGGAGAGGAAAAGCACAGAGAGAAGGGATTAATACAGGTAAATGTAGAAGCAAAGGAGATGATGCTGTCAAAGGCCCCATCTAAGGAGCCCAGGCTAGTTTGAAACAGACACCTATTACCTATGAACCTGCTCTGTGTTTTTTTGGATTACAAAGTTGCAATCTTAAGTTTTGTGTGTTTTTTTTTCTTCCCATTTTGTGCTTGACTTTAGATAACGATACTCAAACAAATAGAGCATATTTAGTATTTCAATTACAACAGGTCAACTGTTGTATAGGCCTATCTTCTTTCACAGCATATTATTTATTTATTTATTCATGTATATACCGGTACATACATACTGTGCATGCTGAGGAACGTCTCTAAAGGCAGTGCAAGGGGTTCCAGAACAACACATACGTACATTGAAAGCAGCTGTGGAAAGCTTTATCGCTGTGCAGTGCAATCCACACAATTACACATACACACGGATGTATATGCATTGGGACACACACACCGACACGTTTGCATAAATGCACGCGCACACACACACACACACACACACACACACACACACACACACACACACACACACACATATACCTCTACAATGTCTACATGGATACACACACACACAAACACACAGTCACACACACACAGCCGAGCGCACACACTACGTTATGTAATAGTAGCATTCCTGCTGGATCATAGGGCAGATTTACAACCCACCCCTCCCCACTCCGGCGCACGCATATGCACAAACACACACACACACACACACACACACACACACACACACACACACACACACACACACACATGTTCCGGTGCGCCATGTTGGAACAGTACATCGAGTTACATGGAGGACAATCATTTAGACCATACGGGGACCGATCGGAAAGGGCTCCAGCTTATAGTTGCCCTCTGCACTTTAATAATTTAGCAATAATGTGAATGAAGTGTACTGGACCTAAATTAACTGAAAGAGAGGGATAGAGACATGGACTACCTTAATGTTAATTGAACTCAGAGCTCTCAGAGATGAGTTAACACTCGCAATCTTGCAGTGTACTGTATGAGTGTTAGCGGGAGAGAGAGCAAGATCACCACACAGACTCACAGAGCAAAGAGGCGAACACACAGAGAGAGAGGGGGGGGGGGGGGGGGGGGATGGCCGCGGAAGAGAGGAGGGCAATAGCAGAGAGAAAAGGAGAGAAAGAGAGAGAGAGAGCAGAGAAGGACGCAGGCATCGCTGCAGTACGTTTTGAGTCTAATCCAGACTGACAGGCTCAGGCACCCAGTCCCCTGTCTGAACACACACACACACACACACACACACACACACACACACACACACACACACACACACACACACACACACACACACACACACACACACACACACACACAGAACACACACAGAACACACAGAACACACACAGGATGGGGGCAAATACACGGTTACAGTTTACAATACATTAAAAATAAATCACTATCCGTTAAGGTCTTATTAACCAAATATTTTAAGGAACATTATTAAAATATTAATACATTATTAATATAATTTAAATACTGTGCTGCTCTAGCAGTGCAACACGTTTGCTCACTTTCACTCAGTGAAAGTTGGCAGATCCCAGACTGGATTTGACACATTTGTTAACTTTGTAGAAGTGCATGGTTCTATTATGTGATGCACAGAGCTTTATCTATCACAGCGCGGTGTCAAGTCAACATGCATCACTAGTAGAGATGGTTGAACCAGTCTACTTAGTCCTGAATCGCAGGGCAATGTTAAAGTTAACTTAAACTTGTTAGATTCATCTTAAAATAAATGCGAGAAATTCGGCACGCGCGTCCCCCGCCGCGGCACAGAGTGCAGTGGCCGGCCTTGACTCAACCCGATATGCGGTTTTCCGGAACCGGCGCTAAAGGTTCGGAATCTCCGTACGGTATGTGGAGCTGATGTCTGACATCAGGCTGTTCCGGAAACCGGCATAAGCGCTGACTCATTGTGACATCACTTCTGCTAACTCATTCTGACATCTCTCCTGTGCAAATAGACGATTCTTCCACACTTTCACTTTGCACTCTACAGTAGGTCAAGTATGCGGAGAAGATGTGTGGGTTTTCCGGAACCGGCACTGTGTCTGCAACACAGTCAGAGGCACAGACAGATACAGAGATCTCCATAATGGGCATAAAGGGACACAGACAGACAGATACAGAGATCTCCATATGTGGGCATAAAATGGATGCAGACAGACAGATACAGAGATCTCCATACACGGAAAGAAACACTGTTCACCTTCTAGGCTCTGTGTGTAACGAGACGGTTGGCTTTGTCTGCTGCGTTCAAGCACTGATTTTAGTTTAGCTGTATACACGCTATATACTTTTTGATAATATAGCTGTGTCCAAGGCTTGTGATGTTATGTTCGGGTGTCCGGGTCATGCAGGGGTAAAGTACCTGCTTACCACCACTGTCGACTAAGGTTTGACAGTAAATGCAGATGGGAAGCCAGCAGTGTTGCTACCGGTATGTCTGCTTATTATAAGCGACATTGGGCTTCTTTTTCTGTAAAGTAGCATGTCAATATTTGGTAATTGTGGGGTTGTGTTTTTTGGGGGATTGTTTCCAAAGTATAGTTGCTTATTTGTGCTTGCTTCCAATTTCTTTATTTATTATCATTTAAACCAGCAGTTCCAATGTCATGGACGCCCAAATGAATTAATAATTATGTATTTGTCACTGACCCCCCTCTGAAAATGTGTTGTGCCACGGGGCTCCATATCAGATTTGCTTTGTTCGAAATCTTCGAAATCTTTATTGAAGATGTTTTGAAAATAGCAGATCTACAAGCTTACAACGCGTCGCATCGCAAGATTCGCAACACATGGTTTTCTACTCCCTCGCCAGACCAACAGTAGGGGTATGACAATGACGGGATCTCAAAATATACATGGGGGGATGCATGGCATAGGGCCTACATTGGGGAGAAAATGAAACCGTTGATATAATTATAGCCACAGTCTTCAAATGTACACCTTTACAAAAGAAATGGCCAAACACCCATCCGTAACACACACACACACACACACACACACACACACACACACACACACACACACACACACACACACACACACACACGTGTGTGCACACACACACACACACACACACACACACACACACACACACACACACACACACACACACACACACGTGCACACACACACAGGAAGTGAGTGCTGCAGGGCCAGCCACCACGATGTTGGTTGCCATGACAAACAGAGTCAGCTGGGAATTTGAGACGACAAAGATGGAGGAGGAGAGAGAGAAGTGTGTGTGTGTGTGGGGGGGGGGGGGTTAAAGTAAGAAGAGTTGGAGGGCTAAATGAGAGAGGAGGGAGAGAGGAAGAGAGACAAGGGGTGAGGAAGAGGAGTGAGGAGAAAAGGAAGGAGTGGATGAACAGGCAAACATTCAGTTCAGGCAAGAGAGAACAGGAGACTGTGTGTGTGTGTGTGTGTGTGTGTGTGTGTGTGTGTGTGTGTGTGTGTGTGTGTGTGTGTGTGTGTGTGTGTGTGTGTGTGTGTGCGTGGGTGCGTGCTAGGGCATTCACCAAATATTCAAATATTCAAATATTCAAATATCAAAGTCAATATTCGACATTGTTCACCGAAGTCGAATATTCGCTTATTTTTATTTTTTTATTGTTTTAAAATATATTGTTTATAAAGCTTGGCTTTATGAAGTCATAAGAATGAGTTGTTAATGCCCCTGGTGTTGCTGTTTCAAATATGTTCATTGAAAGCCTGATGTTTAGGGAGTCCACATAAAAGGAGACATAAACATAAACGACCGTCACGTGGCATACACAAACTTTAGAAGGCAATCGTAGCCAATCAGGAGGGAATATGGATGCCAGATCCATGTTGATGACATGACTTTAGAGATACTGTGTACCTGTGTACCGCTTTGCGTGATTTTAGGCCAAAATCTGTAGGAGCAGTGTCCAGAAATGTGCTTTGCAAAAATCAGCCTGATGGTGGCGCTAGAAGAGGGCCATGTGAGAAATGAGGGGGGGGAGGTTGTGAGTTGCCGTCCAAGGAGTGTGCGTGCAAAGTTTGGCATGGCCATGGATAGGTGCAACGGTGCTGGAGATAAGAGTAGGGCAAAAGTGTGATGTGACAGACAGACAGACAGACAGACAGACAGACAGACAGACAGACGGTGGAGCTTTTCATCAACAACACCAGACCAATTATATACAAAAAACGAATACAAAAGACAAAAGAATACAGTACATTATTCATAAATAAATAGATCTTTCAGTTGTTCCTATTTTAGGGATAGGGAAGTAGAGGACGCCATTATTTTCTCAAAATCAAGCGTGTCCTTCAAACCAAATCTAAAAGAGTTTGTGGGTCTGCTCTGCAGCAGCTGCGCATGTCTGAGTCACTGACTCATGGTACAACACACACACACACACACACACACACACACACACACACACACACACACACACACACACACACACACACACACACACACACACACACACAGCAGGACTGACATACCAGAGCTACCCCACCCCTTACATTCCACTTTATTACCCTCTGCTCCCTCCTCGATTTCCTTCAGCTACTCTTCTTCTCCTTCGTCCTCTCACTAAGTCCTTCATCCTTCTATCCTCTAGTCCCCTATGCCCTTTATCCCTCTCTCCTCTAGTCCAGGGGTCTTCAAAGTGGGTGACGGCGGGGCACCCTGGGGTGCCGTGACGACAGTCCAGGGGTGCCGCAAGATAATTCGATAATATTTGAAATTTATTTGGACATTTAAAAATATATTTAGTATCATTTTAAACTTGACGTACAAAGTTATTTTCAGTCAGTTCTAATTATCTCGCTTTCCTTGCAACATAATCGCTAAAATATGCTACAAATATAAGGTGCTGGGAGTGAAAATTAGGAATATAATAATGTAGGGGTGCCTCGGATGAAAAAAATATTTATAGGGGTGCCCCGAGCCAAAAAGGTTTGGGAACCCCTGCTCTAGTCCCATATGCCCTTCATCCCTCTCTCCTCTAGTCCAGGGGTCTTCAACATTTTCAGGCCAAGGACCCCTTAGCTGAGGGAGAGATGAAGCAGTCGACCCCCACAACCTGTTCATAGATTCCATATAGTTTCATTGTTTGACAACACGGTCGTCAGTTTGTGTTTTCAGATATTTAGTAACCACTTGAACCATCAACACTTAATAAACCTGACCTTTCACTCTTTTCCCCCTCTACACCAAACTTCTTTGCCGAAAATAGCCGATCTACACTGCGAGGCGTTGTGAGCTTGTAGATCTGCTATTTTTGGCTAAAGTTCTCAGAATATGGACGAAAAAAGGAGAAACTAGAAGCAGTGCTCTTCCGAGCACAGGTCTCCACCAGGCCAGGCGTCCTGGTGGTGCTACAGTATAATAGGCCACTGTAAAAAGGGTGGCATATGTTCTTCACCTTAAGACCTTTCATGGCAATCGGACACTGCATGCATGATTTGAGGCATTGTGTTCCAAAAATGTGTTTTGCTAAAGTCTACCTGCTGGTGGCGCTATAACAGGCCAATGTGAAAAAGGTAGTATTTGTTCCTTGACCTAGTGGGAATATGTGTGGCAAATTTCACGGTAATCGCAAGCTGCGTTGATGATTTGAGGCATTTTGTTAAAAAACGGAGCAATCCTGCAAACTTTGGAAGCCAATACTAGCCAATTAGGATGGAATATGAACTATCAGACGGATCGGACTTGATCACATGACTATAGAGATACTGTGTACCGATTTGCATGATTTTTGGGTAAAATCTCAAGGAATAATAGGAAAAATTGTGTTTTACATAAGTCGGCCTCCTGGTGGCGCTATAAAAGGCTGATGTAAAAAATGCAGGGAAAGGGTTTTTCCTTGGCCTATAGGGAGTGCGCTTACAAAGTTTGAAACTGATCGTTGGAGTTATAGGTAAAACCACAAATCGCCCTGTTATAGCGCCACCATGAGGCTGATTTCAAAAATTTGAAGTGGCATTTTTTCCTCGACCTAGTGGGAACGTGTGTGCACGATTTCCTGATAATTCACCCTTTGTTAGCCTCCTGGTTGGTCCCTGACTGACCAACCAGCAGGCTCTATCTGCCTTGTCCCGCCCTGGTTCCGCCTTTTTTATGTTGAATTAGCTAAAACATAATTTTTGGAGAAATAAAAACATTTAAAAACATGCTGATTCACTATGCTGCCACTGAGCAGCTCCAATTGACTGAAACAAAGTTTGAAATTAGAATTGAGCACACAGAATAACAATATGAAGCAACTGAATTAACATGGCAGTGGATGGAATGTCCCACTGAATGTCCCTCCAAGTCAAAGCAACCAATGGGTGTGGAGAGGGGCAGGACAATGGGCGGGACTTGACAAAGAGTGAATTGCACTTTGCGTTTGGGATTTGAGGCATTTTGTCCAAAACGGCCCAATCCTGCAAACTTTGGAAGCCAATCTTAGCCAATCATGATGGAATATGCAAAATCGGACAGATCCGTGTCGATCACATGACTGTCGAGATACTGCCTACCAATTTGTAGGATTTTTGGACAAAATCTGTAAGAGTAGTGCACAGAAATGTGTTTTGAGAACATCAGCCTCATGGTGGCGCTAGAACAGGCCCATTTGAAAAACGTGGGTCAGAGGTTCTGAATTGGCATCCAGGGAGTGTGTGCTCACTCTGGCAGCAACCGGGCCAACGGCTCACACATTGCGAGGACGAACGGACGGACGCACGCACGGACACACAGACGGACGAAGGGGAAAACATACTCTCCCCCATGCCTTCGGCTGGTGGAGACAAAAAGGTTTCTATCACACAAAGATTTGGAGGACCCCCTGTAGTAACTCTAAGGACCCTTTAAGGGTCCGGACCCCCCGTTGAAGACCCCTGCTCTAGTCCCTATGCCCTTCCTCCCTTTTTCCTGGAGTCATCCATTCAGGTGAGGTGTATTTATAATGAATTGCAGATGTCACTCGAGTCTATGATAACTGTTTAACTCTGACAGGCTACTGCTGAGTGTTTAGTAAACTTTTTCAGTTTGTAGGTCTGCCTTGAGTCCACTCAAAACTAGAAAGATGCAATTGGAAATTGCAAGTGTGGTTGCTGACAGTTGCTGACTATATTCTACAGTTAGCTAACTGTCATGTGAAGCTCGACCAATTGATTGACTATTGATTCCCACTCCCATTGATTCCCTACTTATTCCCACTCCCATTGATTCCCTATTCATGGGTTCAATTTGTAGTCCTACAGCGGCCATATTGAGGACCAACACAGGTGTTCTGATTGATGTAAAACATTAATTCTATGCCAATCAGACAAGTGAAACACCTGTGTTGGTCCTCAACATGGCCGCTGTAGGACTACAAATTGAACCCATGAATTGATTCCCTATCCCTGCCATTTCCACTGGCAGCGGAAAAGTTACCCTAGAAGTCTATAAAGTTTCCCCAGAAAAGTTACCCTAGAAGTCTATCCACGAGTTTCCTACGCCCCATAGTGCATTGCGCAAACGTCTGCACCGTGGTTCCGCCGCCGATTTACAAGCTCACAACGGGTTGCATCTGCGACGCGACGTGAGCTTGTATGTCTGCTGTTAAACCCGGAAGTTTGGTCCTGATAGTCTCCAGTAAACTCCCGCGGAAACTTGTGGATAAAGTTTCCTCAGAAAAGTTACCCTAGAAGTCTATAAAGTTTCCTCAGAAAAGTTACCCTAGAAGTCTATAAAGTTTCCTTAGAAAAGTTACCCTAGAAGTCTATAAAGTTTCCCCAGGACTATAATGTGTTGCACTGTTGGGCAACCACACTAATTATTGCGACCGTGGGTTGCAGTTAACTATGAAAACCGTCACATCTTGTCCGTACATCCTTCCTTCCAGTAACGCCTCAATGTCTATAGCTGCTGATGTTGTGACATTACATCGTTGTGACATTGATTGATTGATTGATTGATTGATTGATTGATTGATTGATTGTATGCCCATATATGGAGATCCCTGATCATATACTGTATATCTAAAGCTGACCTATGACATCATATTGTTGTGACATCAAATTGTGACATCACATTCTGTCCTTGTCCCTTGTATGCACATATATGGAGATCCCTGATGTCACCAATATTAAGCCCATAGCTTGGAATGCCCATATATGGACATATTGTGTGAGTCTCATGTGGTCTATAATATAAGACATATATGATGTCAGACGTCAGTCATATCCATATTTGGGAAAATATTTTGTCCACATTTTGTCCAACTTAAACAAACAACTGCAACTCGAAACACACTTGCAAATGAATTCCGTCCTGCGCTTTTAGCCCTTAGGCATCTTACTGGTGTTAATATTCCTATACAAGTCATGTTAACATGTCCATACTGGAATTAAACCGTTCTGTGTCATTATTTGGTTGTGGGGGGTCAATAAAGATATGCAATCACTTGGGGAGGGCGTTTATATCACCAGGAGGGTCATGCCTTTCCATTTTTCTAATTTCTTTTTTTCAGAGCACTTTAAAATCCTCCAGTGAAACCTCATCATGAAGACTGACCTGTCCATAACTCCTCTAAACTAATAATATTACTTGAGACATGCATGTCTGAAAAGCCTCACCAATTCAAAACATATTTAAACAATCTGTATCGGCTGTTATGGAAGGAAATACTTATATGTAGCTTAAAAAAAACTCACATTGTCTATCCATAGTTTTGTCAAGTCTACAACTATTTTTGTATGTGAATAATGACATAATGCATCATAAGGTGTAGTGAAGAATGTATGTCTCTCCTATACTGTCTCTTACACTGTCTGACCTCTCAGCTTAACTACAGTCCTACTTTATATGCATTTGCAACAATTGACAGGTTTATAACTTGCAGGACAGATGGAATCATAGCCAATGAGATGAGGTGGCAGATGACGCCGCAGTGTAGGAGTTTTCCTGGCTAAAATGGAGCCATGACCTCAGTCGTGACTCAAGGTCACCCTCACAGATGGGTCAGGGGCTGAACACCCCTTCCCCTAAAGGCTAATTTATACTTAGTTGAAAGATGGTGTCATATGACAATAATGACTTAAATTCAACAGAGGAAAAAAAGCCTTATAGCGCAGGGGTCTTCAACAGGGGGTCCGGGACCCTTAGGGGGTCCTCCAAATCTGTGTGAATGAAACTTTTTCTCCTTTTTTATATTAACCACCGCCAAAAATAGCCGATCTACAAGCTCACAACGCCTCGCAGTAGATCGGCTATTTTCTGCAAAGAGATTTGGTGTAGAGGGGAAAAAGAGCAGACTAAGTACAGCGTGAAAGGTCAAGTTTATTAAGTATTGACAGTTCAAGTGGTTAGATATCTGAAAACACAAATTGACATGAATCCAAAATACACTCATGATTGTGCTGTCAAGCAATGAAACAATATGGAATCTATGAAAAGGTTGTGGGGGTCCCTGCTTCATCTCTCCCTCAACTAAGGGGTCCTCGGCCTGAAAACGTTGAAGACCCCTGTTATAGAGGATCCAATCAGTTCAAATTAATTTGAAACAGTCTGTTTTTGGAAACAAGTTCAAGGCATTTCTGTTTTATTAGAGAACACATCAGAGAGCCCAGGCCACTGCAGATCACAGAAAACCGATGACCCCGGGACCACCACCACACACACACCGCCACACACACAAACACACGCACGAACGCGCGCGCACGTGCATGTGCACAAGATGACCTAAATCAACCTCAGCCAGCCATGAAACCAACAAGCAAACCAGACTTACTGGAGGAGTTACAATGGAGTATCAAATAGGGCATAAGTGGTTATGTCTAAATCTTTTTTATGTCTAAAATCATCTATTCGTTTAGATATTTAAAAAAAACACGCTTCTCATTTACTCAATTAATCGAAAAAGTAGCTGGTAGAATAATCGCTAAGAAAATAATTGATAGTTGCTGCCATAGCTAAATGCCTCCCCACATCTATTTATTGATATTTTCACCATGCACCTTATGTATGAATTTGACTTTGCACGTATTACATTAAATATATGACTGTTGCTTTCTTTCTTTCTTTCTTTCTTTCTTTCTTTCTTCCTTCCTTTCTCTGTCTCTCTATTTTTCACCTTGAAACTGCCAATGTTGGGAGTGCAATAAAGAATTACACCGGGTGAGTCTTTTACACCTGTAAACTGTGACAATAACGTTGTGTGAATCATTAGTCTATATAATTAGCTCAGCCTGTCAGGTAATCACAGAATGAACAGCAGGAACAGAGACTTGCTGACTACTACAGGAGTATACACGAACACCTGAGTGTGAATGACTCACTTTTGATTGTGAAAGTTGTAACCTTAGCTCCTTATCAGAGACAGAAGAGGTTACAATCATTTACAGCTGATAAGTACCACATTGCAACAAAGCTGACAGAGACGAGCTGCTTGTGTGTTATGCTTAATTTATAGTCTGCCGTGTGCCCAAAATAGATGATCTTCTGCATCGCCTTTTTCCTAGATTTGGCACACGACCCCATCGTACAGCGAAGTATAAATCAGGCTTTAGATTTTGAGACTGCCGCTGACAGTGTCCACATGCTCGTGTGTGAAAATGCATGCATGTGCAGTTGAGCACATAAACAAATTAACATTATACATAAATTCACACTGCATGAACTCTAGGTGTGTGACATTAGTCTATCAACTCTGCCCCCGACCCCCCCCCCCCCCCCCACACACACACACACACACACACACACACACACACACACACACACACACACACACACACACACACACACACACACACACACACACACACCCCACAACTCTTGCTCTGCATGACAGTACACCAGACGCCACAGCGTGTGTAGTGTGTGTGTTGTTGCTGCTATAGTACGGCAGCAGGGTAGCTGTGACTATCTAGCTACCTAGCTAGCTAGCTAGCTCCTGGATGGATTCTGCAGTGATATTCTGATCCTGTAACCGGATACGCTGGTTTCCATGCCTGAGCTGCACGCGCTCGCTGCACCCCTCCCCCCCTTCAGCTCTGCAATGGTCTATTTCCAGTCCTCAGGGTACAGAAAGTAAGAACGCACTCAGATACCCTCGCTCATACACACACACACACACACACACACACACACACACACACACACACACACACACACACACACAGTACAGTAAGTGCATGTTATATGGCTGCAGGTACGCTGTAGTCTTGAGCTACTGTGCATAGTGCATATCGTTATGCAAATGTGCTGCACATGTACTGTACAAGGGCATGTACAGTATGGCCACACGCACACATACCAGTGCACATGTACCTTTGCCAATGTATTGAGATGCGTACGGATCTCCAGAGATTCTCCACACGTACACGTGTTTCACACAAACCTATGTGGCAAATACATGTCATACGGACACGTGCACACACACACACACACACACACACACACACACACACACACACACACACACACACACACACACACGCACATGCACACTTATGATTAGGATTAGTGACATGTCCAATTGTCCGCATTTGCACCCGAGTCTCTCCCCCCCCCCCCCTCTCTCTCTCTCTCTCTCTCTCTCTCTCTCTCTCTCTCTCTCTCTCTCTCTCTCTCTCTCTCTCTCTCTCTCTCTCTCTCTCTCTCTCTCTCTCACACACACACACACACACACACACACACACATGCACACGCACACACGCGCACACACACATGCACACAATGTAGCACTAGTAAACACATTCCTGATATTACCCTGCCGGAAAAGACAGAGAGAGAGAGGGAGGGAGAGACAGCAGGAAGGGGGAGATAGAAAGGAAAAGAGACAGGGGACATGAGAAAGGGAGGGAATGGGGGAGACAGACACAGAGAATGAGAGAGAGGGAGTGAGGTACACCGGCAGAGAGATGGGAGGAGGAGGAGGAGGAGAGGAGGGGCAAGGCAGTGAAAGAAGGGGAACAGACTCTGTGTCTGTGAGAGAATGTTGGAGAGAGATAGTAATAAAATGAGAGAGAGAAAAAGAGGGGGGGGGGGGGGGGGGGGTGAGAATGATGAGGTTGCGAGAGAGATTATCTAACTGTACTTTTTAGTGTTAGAATGTCATTGCATTGATTAAGGCCACATCATCGATATTAAGATAGTTGGGCAAAACATCCTATATGGGCCCGGTTGTGCAATACCAGCCTGACGCGTCACGGGTTCGAGTCCCGTTCCCGACAACCTTTGCTGTGTGTTACTAGCCATCTCAAACAGATCTTTAAAACGAAATATCCTATTTGATTGTCGATATCACCTAACTGACCAAATCCAATTACACAGAGTAAAGCTGAAAACACAATGTATGGCTCTCATTTAGACCAACAAAAAAAAATTATATTATACCGTCCTATAGTAATAATAACTGTATTATTATTATTATTAACAATAATAATGTAAATAAAAATCATAAACTACAGTATTAACCTGATGTCAATTGTAAGTGGTCAATCATATGGTTCTATCCAAGTGTCATAACATGAATTTCTCACCATCCCTTCCCTTAAATGCCTCAACAGCATCGTTTGCATTTCCTTGCAGTAAAACCCCAACCAGGCAAATGTGTGTGTGTGTGTGTGTGTGTGTGTGGTGTGTGTGTGTGTGTGTGTGTGTGTGTGTGTGTGTGTGTGTGTGTGTGTGTGTGTGTGTGTGATCCAAACAGTTACACTGAATGGCATTCACCTATGTGCAGTGTATTCTTTCAACAAGGCTTATAGCTGCTAAGGCAAACAAGGAAGTGCAGAGATGTGGTTTTCAGTTCTGACCCTGAGGATCCAGACCAGAGTTGCCATATTATAAGCGACTTTGGCCTTGTTTTTTCTGCAACCACTTGTAAACACTGCTAGTTGCGGGTTGCGTTTTTTGGTCTTAGTTCTAAAGCTTATTTGAGCTTGCTGTCTAATGGTGTTTAAACCAGAAGTTCTCAAACATTTTCATGTCAAGGACCCCTAAATTAGGACCCTCCGTGTTTCTCTCGCAAAATACACTGCTCCTCCAGACAGGATCAGTTTTCTTAGCGGACTGACCATGGGAACATTTTCTCCGCTCAAGAATTCAATTCAAACTAGAAGCAGTGCTCTTCCGAGCACAGGTCTCCACCAGGCCGTGCGTCCTGGTGGTGCTACTGTATAATAGGCCAATGTAAAAAAGGGTGGCACGTGTTCTTCACCTTAGATCTTTCATGGCAATCGGACGCTGCATGCATGATTTGAAGCATTGTGTTCCAAAAATGTGTTTTGCTAAAGTCTACCTGCTGGTGGCGCTATAACAGGCCATATGTGTGACAAATGTCACAGTAATCGCAAACATACTCTCCCCCATGCCTTCGGCTGGTGGAGACAATAACAACTAGAAGCAGTGCTCTTCCGAGCACAGGTCTCCACCAGGCTGTGCATCCTGGTGGTGCTACTGTATAATAGGCCAATGTAAAAAGGGTGGCATATGTTCTTCACCTTAGATCTTTCATGGCAATCGGACGCTGCATGCATGATTTGAAGCATTGTGTTCCAAAAATGTGTTTTGCTAAAGTCTACCTGCTGGTGGCGCTATAACAGGCCAATGTGAAAAAGGTAGCATTTGTTCCTTGACCTAGTGGGAATATGTGTGGCAAATGTCACGGTAATCGCAAGCTGCGTTGATGATTTGAGCCATTTTGTTCAAAAACGGAGCAATCCTGCAAACTTTGGAAGCCAATATTAGCCAATCAGGATGGAATATGAAATATCAGGCGGATCGGACTTGATCACATGACTATAGAGATACTGTGTACCGATTTGCGTGATTTTTGGATAAAATCTCAAGGAGTAATATTCAAAAATGTGTTTTACATAAGTCGGCCCAAAGGTGGCGCTATAAAAGGCTGATGTGAGAAATGCAGGGCAAAGGTTTATCCTTAGCCTCTAGGGAGTGTGCTTACAAAGTTTGAAACTGATTGGTGGAGTTATAGGTAAAACCACAAATCGGCCTGTTATAGCGCCACCATGAGGCTGATTTCAAAAATTTGAAGTGGCATTTCTTCCTCAACCTAGTGGGAACGTGTGTGCGCAATTTCATGATAATTGCACTTTGCGTTTGGGATTTGAGGCATTTTGTTCAAAACTGCTCAATCCTACAAATTTTGGAAGCCAATCTTAGCCAATCAGGATGGAATATGCAAAATTGGACAGATCAGTGTCGATCACATGACTGTCGAGATACTGCCTACCGATTTGTAGGATTTTTGGACAAAATCTGTAAGAGTAGTGCACAGAAATGTGTTTTGCAAACATCGGCCACTAGGTGGCGCTAGAAAAGGCCTATTTGAAAAATTTAGGGCAGAGGTTCTAGATTGGCATCCAGGGAATGTGTGTGCTCACTTTGGCAGCGCCCGGGCCAACGGCGACTGAGATTTGGTGCACACAAACTGCGAGGACGCACGGACGCACGGACGGACGCACGGACGGACGGACTCACGGACGGACGGACGGACGGACGGACGGACGAAGGGGAAAACATACTCTCCCCCATGCCTTCGGCTGGTGGAGACAATTAACAATGAACAAACCCAAAACAACTATATCACATGGTTTTACTTTTAAAAATGAATCGGTAAAGGTAGCCAAGTGCTGATTTCATAGGCTATAGCTTGAGTTTAACAAAGTAGGTCTAGTTGGTTACACTAATGATTCTAGTTATGCCGCTATCTTGCAAGTAGGGAATACCTGCTAAGGTTAGCTATAGTTGATCAATTATATTTGCAACCATTTCTGCAAGTTTATGAAGCCTGCATTTCATAGGATTAACTTCTAGAAATACTTTTTAGCACTGAGTTAAGCAAGTTATTTCTATTTTATTTTAGCCAATTTGTCAATGAGATGGAGGTGGTAACAGGAGCTGGAAGGAGGACAGATGGCAGCAGAAGACAGTCTAAACTTAAATGAATGAGCAAGTCATGTGAGTGGAAACAAGGTCCACGTGTGTGTGTGTGTGTGTGTGTGTGTGTGTGTGTGTGTGTGTGTGTGTGTGTGTGTGTGTGTGTGTGTGTGTGTTTGTGTGTACGGCTGTACGCATATACATACTTGCATGTGTGGGTACACACACCAGAATGTGCATGTGCGTGCGTGTGTGCGCGCGCGCGCGCGCGCGTGTGTGTGTGTGTGTGTGTGTGTGTGTGTGTGTGTGTGTGTGTGTGTGTGTTTACAGTAGTTCAGTGCTCATGAAACGTAAAGCTCACATGACATTCAGGAGGTCAGGCAGGCATCACACACACACACACACACACACACACACACACACACACACACACACACACACACACACACACACACACACACACACACACAGTCAGAACTCACCGAGCAGCGACAATATCTTACATAATGCCACAGACACATGATTACAAAACACCAGGGCTTTCACTGCACAATACACTGCCTACCAACCATGCACAGCATTTCAGTATTGAAACAGGGAGCCTACTAGTAGGTGTAAACACTGAATTAATACTGACAGTATGAGAGTGCATCTTACAACCGCCTTGCAAAGAAATGATTGAACACTTAATGTCTCGCTGACATTAAATGCTCTCTCACTTCTCCTTTGTGCTTGCTTCTTGTCACGACTCAAACCTGACTGTGCTGCTTGCCTTTACACATCTCCTGTGGTAAAATGCAAGTTAAAGGGGGAATCCATTGGCTCTTCATAGGACAGAGTCACACGCATATACACACACACACACATGCCCACAAACAAAACAACAATGTTGCCATGTGCAGGCCGAGGTACACCTCTGCACAATAATTGACACTATTGGCCTATTGTACGGACACACACTTAATTTTTAATAAGGTAGAGGTGATAAGCATGGGTGGCTCGACAAACCATAGATCAAGACAGAACTCACAGCTTAAAACCTCAAAGAGGATCAAGTCCCCAGCCAGTCAGGACCTCTACTGGAAGGCTTGTGTGTGTGTGTGTGTGTGTGTGTGTGTGTGTGTGTGTGTGTGTGTGTGTGTGTGTGTGTGTGTGTGTGTGTGTGTGTGTGTGTGTGTGTGTGTGTGTGCGAGCGCGCGCGCGTGCGTGCATGCATAGGTGTGTGTGTGGAGGTTACCTGTTTGCGGGGAGTAATTATTTTCTGGCAAGCCTTAGAACCACACAGTACAACACGCCCTCTTTCTAACACTTTACGTCGTTCTCTCTTTCTCTCTCTCTTTACCTCTTTATCTCTCTCTCTCTACCTTTTCCCTCGTTACCTCTCTCTCATACACACCTCTATAAATAAAAAACAGAACAAAAGGGAGAGAACAGAATTAGGTCAGCAGACAAGTCTACATGCAGCAGCAGAGCACGCCACTCTTCTTCCACCAACGCTCGCCACCAGGAACGAGCTAGCCTGGGATCGCTTCCAATTTCGGGCTTTTGATCCGGTCGGGAGCGGATGACGTCCCACGTCATTTTGTATTCAAAACGGACTACAATTTGGCCGGAACTACCGACCGGAATCAGTTTTAACCTGGTTTTGCGCATGCGCTAACTGGAATAAAACTGATTCCGGTCGGTAGTTCCGGCGAAAGTGTAGTCCGTTTTGAATACAAAATGACGTAAGATATCATCCGGTCTAGACCGGATCAGACGACCTGTTTAGTAAACGAATACCAGGCTTTCTCTCAGGAAAGCCTGGTGAGGCGAGGTTAGGAACGAGCCAACGTCCAGTCTATACGTCTGAGCCGGTCAACAGCTTGTGTGGCTGGTATTATACAACTAATTAATCACTGCAGTATATCAATGAGTTTTGAACTTAGTTAACGCCAAAATGTCAAGGTTGTGCAGAGAGTATTGAACACATTATTGTTCAGCTTTTTTTTAAGTAGCCTTATAATGCAATGCTTAACTCATTCTGAGCCCAGGACATTAACGGATTAGGGGGTCCAGAGTGCCCCCTCCCGGCCCCATTAACGGCCGCTGTCTTATTTTGAAGGCCAGAAGTCTAGACCGGAAGTACTTCCGGTCTGACGTCATCGGATCGTGCGCCGGAACCGATGCGTGTCCACGTGGAGTTGTGTAATGGCCGACCGGGAGCTTTTATAACTGTGTAAAATAAGCGAGCATCTGCCTCCATCCTAGCTTCTAAAGTGTAGTTTTGAGATAATGGACATTAAAGATGAGATCGGCCGTCCACCTCAATGTTATGGGATGACTATTGTGTGCTCGTGGAGCCGTGATGATGACAAATCAGCGCGGATTTCGTCTCCGGAGCGTCGGCCATTGTACTAGGTATTTTTACTCGCCGTTACAGTAATATATTACTTTTCCCGCGACATCGCGTGGATGGCACTATAGATACTCTATTACTTTTCCCGCGACATCGCGGGGTTGGCTTTTAATGAGTTAAGTTAGAACTATAGAAGTGCAGCATTCAACTGCTGAATTGAATGTGCTTCATGTGTTATGAACAGCATGTGTAGTAGTAGCATATTAAACATATTTACAGCACACAACTCACAACTGAAATATCAAATATATTGTATTATCAAACTTAAACCACAGTATCCAATGTGTTACATAAGTGTATACTCATCATTGCATTATCCAACTTCTTGACCAATTTATCAAACAAACTTGTGAGAGTGAGAGTGAGAAGAACAATACTGTAACACAACTTGGCCTATCCAACTTATTGCAGTATGCAAATCACCACCACATTATCATGCAGTATCTCTAATGTAGGCTATATGACTGCAGTTTCCACTTATGCCATCACAACAACGCACAATAATAACGACAACACTGTTTAAAACATGTACAATATATGTCAAACATTGTAGCCTATCCATTTATTGATTGATTTAATACTTAATTAGAATTTTGCATAGGAAATTGTCAGAACAGTAGCCTACTTTTCAGATACAAGGTCTACTAATAAAACCACAAAAAAGCACAATGGCTTGTTTACATCGGGGACCTTTTGTACTCAATTCACTCAATTCCAGCATACTTAATAATGCTGTCTCACAAGCTACACAGTAAAAAAAATCCTCTGTAGGCAAATCTATTCATTTGTGAACTGATAAAGTGACAGTAAGTCAAAGTGAAGTAAACGTACCAGTGAGGGCGTTACTGTGCATCTGTGAATCCTTGTGCATGTACCATTTGGGTCACATTCACTATAGTCTAGTATCAGTACAGTAGGCAGAGCGCCACTAGTGTCAACACTAGTGTGAGTTGCTGTGGTGGTGCAACACGTTACGAAACAGTAGTCCCTTTAAATGGCAGAAACCCTCCGTTCGCCACAACAGCAGGAGCAGCGCAGAGCAGAACAGAACAGAACAGAACAGAGACACCACACCACACAACAGTCAACAATCCAAAGTGTCCCTACACTACAGCGGCTCAGTCAGTTCGCGGCCCCATTTCTTCGGTTCAAAAGTTTGATTAAAGCGATGGGTTTTCAATGATCAAGACGACGGTATAAACACAAAAGTAGGCTATAGCCTTAGCCTACCTCTGGATCCCGCCTACAGTCGCATATATGTTTATGTCAGACAGAGGGACCAAATTAGTACAAAATACCAAATAATCAGTGGTGGAAAAACTACTCACATGTTTTACTTAAGTATATAAGTAGGCTATCAATAGGCCTACTGCAATAAATACTCTGTTGCTAATTTACGTGAGTAAAAGTACAAAAGTAAAGTATTGGCATCAAAATGTAGCCTACTTGTCTTGAAGTACCAAAAATGTGTGAAAACAGCAGCTCTACAAGCTCACAACTGTAGGTTTGCTATTTTCAAATGCCTATATGTAGTATAGAATGGGGCTAATGTGCTTAATGTATGCTTTATAGCATAATAATTTATATCTGAAAGTAAGTGTAACTAAAGTTTTCAAATCATTGTAGTGGAGTAAACGTAGGCTACAATATTTGGATCCGAGATGTATAGTGTAAGTAAAAGTAAAAGTATTGAAAATACTCAAGTAACGTACACATACCTCAAAAGTGTACTTAAGTACAGTACCTACGTAAATGTAGGCTACTTACTGTAGTTACTTACACCACTGGTCAGACAGAGGGATCAAATGAGTAAAATAAATAAAATAAGGTCGAGTTGGGTGTAATAGATGTGACATTACCTAGGCTGGACAAGTATCGACCACCTCTTGTTTATCATCTCTACAACACATAACTTTTTGGACCCCTCTGCGGTCAACAATAGCTATAATCGGGTCTGAAATGAACCAACGGGGCATTCTATTCATTATAAAATATAAGGTCCCGTTCATATATGCCTCATATATTCACAGTATCGCACAAAAAATGCATGCATTCCTGCTGGTGTCTGTTCTGTTCTGCCCCCCAACCCCCCGAAGTAGTGAAAATAGCCGATCTACAAGCTCACAAGCGACGCGTTGTGAGCATGTAGAGCTGCTTGTAGATCTGCTATTCTCACTAGTCACTAGTATAGGAAAAAAAGCTTAAAATTAAAAAAGCTTGTCTTACCAACACATAGAGATCCACCCCCGGAGTTGGGGAGAAAAGAAACATCGGAGAAACGTCGGGATTACCGTAAACAGTCCGTGTCAGTGAGAATAGGAGGATAATAACGCCATTAACACTGTTAATAATAACGAGCCGTCCGCAGCACTGCTCCCGTGTGTGTATGAGTGTGTGAGCGGAGGAACGAACTCACACCGTCACACAATGGCGCTGATATGAGGCTCAGGCTGCTGCTCGGCAGTCGGCACTGCTCCGCTGCTACGGACTATATGAAAGAGCCAGTCTCTGCGTCCCATGGCTCAGGGGGACGGTACGTGTGTGTGTCGGAGCGATTGATTGGCCGCCCCCGTTTGTTGTCACGGCAACCCGTCTATGTATGTGATTCCGTAATGCCTCGATTCCCCTCCATTCATTCAGCTGTGTGTTAATTAGCGCCGAGAGCTGTGTTTTACTGTGTAAACAGAAAACACTATGCAGTACAGTGTTGGGGAGAAAAAGTAATGTATATTGGGCTGAAGTGGGCTAAAAGAAAAGTATCGGAAATTGGAAATACTCAAGCAAAGTACAAATATCTCAAAAATGAACTACTTAAGTACAGACTAGTACTTGAGAAAATGTACTTAGTTACTTAGGCTACTTGCTTTACACCTCTCACCTCTGCAAATATGATATGTGTACAAGAAGATAGGCCGGCCTACACTGAACAAATGGAGGAGGCAAAACTATAGATGATCTTCTCAGTAGCATAATCAGGTCCGTGGTTAGTTAGAGACAGTTCAGTAACATAATCAGGTCCGTGGTTAGTTAGAGTTCAAAGGCCAAACAACGCTAAAATGTGTCTCTAAATAATTGTAATTCAACTATTCATTTGTACGGCACTTTCTTCAGCGTAAACTCGTTTGTGTCGACTTGCGGGTTGCCCTGACAACCAACCAGCAGCCAATCTTCAACGCGATCCACCGCAGTCGCACCCACGGGCTATGGGTTGAAGTGCAGGCTGAGAGACTACCATTATGATAAAAAGGCTAAAACCCATCCGCCAATGGCCCTGCACACAGCTGCCCCGGGGAGTGACGTAAAAGCCCCCCCCCCCCCCCCCACACACACACACACACACACACACAGCAGTAGGTTGTGTCACATTAATACCTCTAGCTACCCTATGTAGGCACTAATCAGTAATCACGAAGTCAGTGAGCCACAAAAATTCAATTCAATTCAAAACAAATGTTAAATACAATATATTCTATTCAATAACACGCTCTCTCACCATTAAAGTTTTTTATTTTATTTTCTATGGTCCTGTCACACATGACTCGTCTTTGGGTCTCGACCCAATAGCTGAAAACAACTTTGTCAGTCTAGTTAGTATTTTACAACACCTGGACATGAAAACTTTGTGTAAAGCTGAAATTAGTAAGATCACAGCATGACAAGTTTATCACTTGTTCATATGCATGTGTCTTTGTATGTATACAACAACCCGAGCAAATTAACTGTCGCCATTCTTATCCTGGCTCCAAGGTTACTGGATAGAACAGATACTTCCAAGGGCCCTGGAGATGATAGGGGCCACAGTATTCAAGATATCTTATGCACAACATCTCTGTACATACGTATGTATGTACATATCAATATTAGACTTGGCACGCACATCACTTACGACGACAGCCCAAATGGAATGATCCTCTATTGCATAACATTTTTTATGTCATGCATTCAGATTGATCAGACTGATTCGACTGCCAATCTCCCAGTCAAATCATGCCTGTCGACTGATATTGGCATTAGTCGGCCTATCAGATTCGACTAATATCCTAGGCCTACTTTCAACACAAGTGAACAGTATATTTAAGTAGAAAACTAATGTATATATTAAAGTAAAACATTAAAAGTTAAACAACTTGTAATAAGTTGAACACAATATTGAAATTTAGCACAGAGCTATGCCTTCTTCTACTCTACAGTCTGTCATCTGCATTCCAATAGATGCCTCTGCAAAGCCTTTTTAAAGGATGATTTATTTTTTATTAGTGGGATACTAACTGGTAAATTATTCCAATTTGTTACGACTCTACCAATTTGTATTCTAGCTTCTATAATCAAAGTAGAATTTACAATGTCAATGACCCATGGCTAAACAGTAAAATAATCAGTGTAATGCTAATTTATCCATCTGTAACACTGAGAGTGTGCAAGTGTAACCATCTGGACCCGTAAGGGTCCAATTGGTTACACTTGAACACTCTCAGAGTTAATCTAACCCTGAGGATTTTACTGTGTAGTTAAATGACAACAGATGGCACAATCCAGTCTGGTAGACTCAAACAAAAGTGTGCACACGAGAGTCCAGTACCCAGATAAAACAACACCCCAGAGCATGTTGGTGAATCATGGAGAGACCATGTAAGCTGCCCAGAAAATGGCATGTTCAGACTGGACCGTTTGTGCCCTTTTCACCCAAGTGTGTGACTGTGAGATCTGACAGGCGTGCACGCACATACAGTACATGCACGCACATATGCACGCACGCACGCATACGAAACCAATCTGAATAACTTCAACATCCAAATCTACAGCACCATCAGGACCACATTTATTTATTAAATAACACAACTTTAGAACAACTGGCGTCCCTAACTTTACGCATTTCATTATAGGCATATATACAGTATATTACCGTATAAAATTAAGAAAGATTGCAGATCTACAAGCCCACAAGGCATTGTTGTGCAGCTAATATACCCCAAATATAAAATAGGGACAGTAAACTTAAAGAACTGCCTAGTGCCTGCACACAACACTACTGGCATTACAATTTTACATGATATCGTAGGGCACCTAGCTGACGGGCTCTCATCACTGAAGCAACCCAAAATTACGATGTTAACGAAACCACTTGCATCCCTATTCCAAAAATAGTCGATCTACAAGCTCACAATGCGTCACATTGCGAGCTTGTAGATCGGCTATTTTCTGCAAAAAGATTTGGTGTGGACCTGAAAAAAAAAAGAGCACACCAAGTACACTGCATTATTATTACTATTACTACGTACAGACTAGAGGGTCTAAGTGGTTAACCAACAACGCTGAGCATTACAGGGGTCAGAACCCCGGTGTAAAGACAACCTCCATGTGACCCCAGAATGAGCCATGTGACACATCATGACGACAGCACACAGTCACTCACAACTCCTCGTATTATGGCAGGAGCTCCAACAACGTAGGAAGGAGGACAACATTAGCTTGTGGCCGCCGTTGTGCACTGGGCTCTGGCTGTGTAGTGTAGTGTGTGTGTGTGTGTGTGTGTGTGTGTGTGTGTGTGTGTGTGTGTGTGTGTGTGTGTGTGTGTGTGTGCGTGTGCGTGTGCGTGTGTGTGTGTGTGTGTGTGCACGCGCACATGCAATGTTGCACCATGGGATGCAAGCATGCGTGCGTGCGTGTGTGTGTGTGTGCGTGTGTATGTGTGGAGAGTTGACTCATGAATGAGTGTGTGCCGTTGCTGCGGCGTGCGGCAGCGAGCAGAGAAGAGGAGGGATGGGACGGCTCTAAATAAAGCTTTCAGGTCGAAAACAGGAAATGGCTCAGTGAGCAGGGAGGGCAGGGCCGTAGCACCACGGGCTGGAGAGAGCATGCAGCTCCTCCGGTCCACATATCCCACCCTGGGATGGATCCCACCCTCCAACCCCCTCTCCCTCTCTCTCTCTCTGCATTTCTTCCCTTTCATTTCTGCACCAGGCACGTGCACACATAAGGGGGCTTGAGCCCTGCACCAGGCACGTGCACACATGAGGGGGCTTGAGCCCCCTGCCCTTTTATCTGTCTGTAAAAAGTGCCCTCTCCAGACCATAAATGCGGTTTTCACTATGGTGAAAGAAATGCAAATGCTCTATTTCCATGCCATACCTGAAGGCAGCATTCAAGAGAATAGCCTTGTCCAAACTCTCCTGAACTTGAATGCAGCATCTTATGTTGAAAGAATTGCCCTATCTGTGTAGAAATCCATGCTGTTACGCCATATTGAGGTGATAATCATTAGTTCAGTGCGGTATCAAGCACCGAAAATAGCCGACCTCCAAGCTAGCAAAGTGTCGCAGCAAGACGTGTTGTGAGCTTGGAGGTCTGCTATTTTTGATATTTTCACGAAAAAGACCCCTTTGGAAATTTCAGCCCCCGCATCTCTAACATTCTCTGCACGTCCCTGTTCTGCACTGTCCCTTCTCTTCGTTCACATTGACCACTGTGTGGACACATTGTATCGCGGTAACCTGATCCTATGTGCTGTTTTGTTATCCTCATGAGGTTTATAGGCTTGTGTGTCCTTCTTTGTCTGTCCTCCTACCTGTCTGTGTTGACACCTAATACACAGTATTAATTTGACTCTGAAAAGTGTACAAATGGAATAAAATGGGCCTGTTCCATTTTTGCACACCCCTTGGAGTTAATTGAACACTAAGGACTTTCCTGCATATGCCGCATATGCGTATATGTCTCTTTTTTCTGTGTTCTCCCTCTCTTTTACAGTCTCTCGCTCTATTTCACGCTCTTTGCCTCTGATGTGCTGTCCACATAGACACCCACACATCATAGGCCTTCGTCATTCACCTTGCCCACACACGCACGCACACGAAGAGATGGTATGGACTAGAGTACCGAAGTCCTGACGTCACTCCCACTACCCCTGGGTTATTGTTTGTATTGGAATCCCCATAGGCAAATCTTAGATTGCGTCAAATAAGAGCTATTCCAAAAATAAACTAACCACCCTGGCGATGTGTGTGTGTGTGTGTGTAATTTGTGTATGTGTGTTCATATTCATGTTTGTGTGTAGGTCCATCTGTGTATCTCTATGTACTATTATGTCTATGTACATGCATACACATACTGTATCTATGTATCTATGTATGTGTGCCTACTGTATATACACGTGTGTGTGTGTGTGTGTGTGTGTGTGTGTGTGTGTGTGTGTGTGTGTGTGTGTGTGTGTGTGTATGTGTGTGTGTGTGTGTGGCTGACTCATGGAGAG
>NC_137833.1:23548909-23568909 GCF_963921795.1 Nannobrachium achirus
AACACGCGCACACACACACAAACATATACAACAAACTGTGACACTGACACACAGTAGTAGCACAGGACGGTTATGTTTAGAAAGCTGAGTCCCTCCTTTCATCACCCTCCACCTTTCCTCTCCTCTCATAAACTTTCTCCTGTGTTACATGCAGCAGAGAGGAACATCAAATGCTTCACAAAAACCCAGACGTTCACACTTCAGAAATAGGAAACCCTCTCAGTGTCACAGGAGGACACAGCTTCAAATGTAGACGAGCTGTCTACGTATACACGCATGCCATGTACAGTAGGCTACACTCACTCACTGGTCCACACGTACACGCACACGCGCACACGCACACGCACACGCACACACACACACACACACACACACACACACACACACACACACACACACACACACACACACACACACACTACTGTGCTGACACAAGCAACTTGAGATTCAAAGTAGGGACTGCAATTTTGATTTATGACATTTGATCTCAATTTACACATTTGATATTTCAGTTTACAACTGGAGCACGAGTTGATGGCGCTTGTGATACCGGCCTGTGGAACCACACACAGTATACAGTATAGGATCAAATCCTAGCAGCTCTCGCTCTCTGCTTTCCTTCATGCAGTGCAGATACATGGACTGGACAGCCTGCACTGTCTCTCTGCAAAGAACAGAAAAAATACTTTGGGCATACAGTATGTCATTATATAGGTTAAACATTTTGAAAATGTCTTTTTTTTGTTATCAATTATTTTTATTTTCCATAATCAAAAGAAAAATGCAATTAACATACAAACAACACAAACAATAGCAAAACAAGAAAAGGAAAAGAAGACCCACCCACCCCCTTTCCCCGGACCAACACGGAATGTACAATAGTGCATGCCTGTGCTAGGCTGTTACCACTATATAGTGATTTCTTGAATCATAGCCTTAAGCTTATCTGCAATGTCCGACCACATATTAATGTTTTCTTCTTTTGCTCCGTGTAACCTTGCTATCGACTGCTCTAAATATACTATATCTAGAAAGGTTAAGGCCCACTGGCGAAACGTTAACGTATGAGGAGGTTTCCACCGCGTAGCTACCATCTTCTTCGCCGCCGTTAATCCAGCAAAGAAAATGCGCTTGCGTATATTGTTTAGTTGCAACTGTGAGACGTCATTTAATAAAAATAAAGAAGGAGAAGATATGATATTGATACTAAAAATAGTTGAAAGTTTTGAGGCAACCATATTCCAGAATGACGACACATTTGGGCATTCCCAAACCATGTGAAGGAAGGTACCAATACTATTTGAGGCGCAGAGAGTGCAGTTGGGATTATTCAAAATCCTCATAGCACATAGTCTGCGAGGAGTTAAATAAGTCCGATGAACAAAATTTAAATGAATTTGTTGATGGTCTGGATTTCTAGAAGATAGCCTAATGTTAGACCATACTGTGTCCCAACAAAAGTCAGGGTCCAAATTTGGTACATCATTCCTCCAAACAGTATCAACAGATAGGGGCCCATAACTACAGTCTAATAAAAAACCATATAGGGTGGAAACCAAACCTCTTGTTCTGTTACCATCACAGATAAACTCATGGAAGGGGTGCAATCTAAGGGGAGCTTGCCATGGGACCCCATAGGTCCTCATGGACGTTCTCAGTTGGAAGTAGAAAAAAAGGGTATTTCCAGGCAGATTGAAGATGTCACACAAATCTCGAAAAGGTCGTAAACCATTTCTATCAAATAAGTCCCCTAATGTACGAATCCCCTTAGCCCTCCACCTTGGAAAGCGAATGGGGCGATCCTCTATTAAAAGTCTTTGATTATTGAACACTGGGGAAAATAAATTCCATTTACAATCAATCTTACACATCTTTTCAGCTGCCCTCCATACTGCCACTAAATGAGAAATGATAGGTCCAAAGCGAACTTTGCATTGATGTGTAGTTATGTTTGAATAGATAAGATCTCTCAATTCAACAGGCTGCACTAAACTCTCCTCAAGCTCTCTCCAAGAAACCTTATTTGCTGGGTTAAACCAATTTAAAAGGGGGCGGAGCGTGAAGGCCCAATAATAAAATTTAAAGTTGGGCAATGAAAGGCCGCCATCATCTCTAGCACGTTGTAATAGAGAAAGTTTAAGACGAGGGCGTTTCCCTTTCCACACAAACTTAGATATCGAAGAGTGAAGCTTATTCCAGTATTGCGGCGGTGGTGGCAAAGGGAGCATAGAGCTTACAAAGTTAACCCTAGGAAGAACATTCATCTTTATGATTGAAACTCGAGCTTGGAGAGAGTTGGGCAAAGATGACCATCTATCTAAATCAAGACAAATCTTATTTAGAGTGTCACCATAGTTGTTCTTAACAATAGCCTGAAGAGAAGGGAAAATATCTATGCCAAGATATTTGAATTGGCTTACTACTGGGATTATGGACGGCAGGATAGCAGATCTCATCTGACATTTTGAAAATGTCAAAAGATTTTCATGAATTAATTACTCAAACTTGGCAGATCTTTAAGCTCACAATGAGTCACAATTTGACCCGTTGTGCGCTTGTAGACCGGCTGTTAAGAAAAGTAAGGTACAACAAATGGTGTATTCATTAAGTGCCTTTATCGAATAGGGCGCACTCTGGCCTAGCGGTCCAGGCGCATACCACATAGGCTCTGATGCTGACAACATGTCGCAGGTTGGAGTCCCAATCCCGACGGCCTTTGCTGAATCTCAAACCCCATCTCTTTCTTTCTCCCTGTTTCCTGTCTACCTATACTGTACTATCAATAAAGGCAAAAAAGCCCCCCCCCTCCTCCAAAAAAAAGACAAGTGTCTTTATCCAAATGCTTTACTGTACAATGTGCATTACATTCACCCACCCACCCAACCACCCACCCACCCCCACACACACACACACACACACACACACACACACACACACACACACGCACCGCAGGCAGAGGAAACCATGCAAAGCTCATCGCGAGCAGTTTAGGGGTTCAGTGTCTTGTGCAGGGACACTTCAAAGTTAGGCTAACACAGGAGGAGCCCAGGATAACATCGGGAATTCAGCCAAACGGCTGCTCAACCTCTTGAGCCACTGCTGCCTGCTTAAAAATTCCATTTTGACCTTGAATTGTGACCTTGAACCTTTCGACCCACATCAAGTTTCATGAAAATCCAACCATCTGTTCTTCATTTTGACCATGTCTTTCCTTGTGACTTTGACCTCGTCGACCCAAAAATGTATAATCTTTTCAGGGCAGCCTACTGATCATTCCCACCAAGTTTCAGGAATATCCAGCAAACCAGCTAAACAATTTATTTAGCTGAAAGACAGACAGACAGACAGACAGACAGACAGACAGACAGACAGACGCACAAGACTGATATAAAGTACGTTCATATCTCATTGCTGTAGGCAGGATAATTAGTGTTAAGGTCGCCCACAATTCAAGGAAAAAGAAAATTGTGTACTCAAGGTTTTTTTTTTGTGTACTCAAGCTATATTTCAATTATCACAGAGATAGGGAAATACATCACTGTGGCACGAGACAGAGACAGAAAGATGGGAGCAAACGAGAGACTATCGGAGGGAAAGGTTAGAAAGAATGAGAGTGAGAGACACAGATAAAGTGAAAAGATAAAAGGAAGATTAGGAGAATGAGACTGAAAGGGAGACCACGGACAGGCTAAAAGAGAGAAGAGGGAGGGAGGGAGTGAAACAGAAAAGAGGGGAGGAGAGAGAAAGAGAGGGCGGTTAGGGAGGTGTGTTTTTCCTCACATGGTCCACACCTCCACACAGTCAGGTGGTTTACAGGAAAAAAGTTGTGTTGTTCTCCTGTTCCCTTTCTCTCATTCTCTCCTAGTCTCTGTCTGTCTGTCATTCTCTCTCTCTCTCTCTCCCTCTCTCTCTCTCTCTCTCTCTCTCTCTCTCTCTCTCTCTCTCTCTCTCTCTCTCACTCCCTCCCTCCCTCCTCTGGCTCACACAGAGGCCTTAGTGAGCTGGTGAGTGCAACGCATTCCAGAGAGAGCACTCAGCAGTGTTGTGGCAGTAGATCAGGACACAGATATAGGTCTGTCCACCGGGGACACGCACTCCACAAAACACACCAACACCGGTGACAACTTCAGTTCCCACAACCACCCAGTGTTCCTCCCGATAACCACCCCAGCGTCCCTCCAACAACCAGCCAGCCTTGCCCCTGACAACCTCCCAGTTTTCGCCTCAACCACCCATCCATGCCCCGATAATGACCCAGCCTTCGGGTGACAAACCCGCATTCTACTGACAACCACCCAGCCTTGCTCTGTGTGTACAACCATGTGTTGTACATGTACCGGTATGCGTTCAGTGATAGGATAGATAGGGTGTTATTTATCCCCTAGAGGAAATCAAGTTGCTACAGCAGGCTACAGCATAGTAAAGAAACAGAGATAAAGTGACACTTTCTCACATTTCTTCCCTCTCTCTCTCTCTCTCTCTCTCTGTCTCTCTCTTTCTCTCTCCTGAATGAAGTCTGCAATGTTTACAAGAAGCTGTACTTTAACAGTAAAAGTGAACTGAAAGGAAAGCAGTGTCTTGTGTGTGTGTGTGTGTGTGTGTGTGTGTGTGTGTGGGGGGGGGGGGGGGGGGGGGGGGGGGGAGAGAGAGAGAGAGCGAGAGAGAGCGCGCGAGAGAGGAGAGGGGGGGGGGGAAACAGGAAGTTTGTTCATTTTAGCCAAAGAGAAAGCAGCTGAACTGAAAAGTCAAAAGTCAAACAAGGAAAACACTCTCAGCAGTTTAGTTGTAAAGTCACCTGAAATGACTGACCATCCATCCATCCATCCATCCATCCATCCATCCATGCATCCATCCCTTTACCGAAATACCTGCCAAACCAGTTGAGAAATATCTTCTAGGAAAGTTTAAAAAGCTTTAATGATAAGGTTGCAGTTCATTTTTGAACAATAAAAAGCCAAACTGCCCGCCTACTGTGCCTCCCTATTTACTACATAGTTACGCTCCCTCTACATGCAGAGAGTTGGCCAGAGTCAAATCCTCTCTGAAGCAGGGTTAAAGTGCTGGGCCGGAGGTTGTTAAGAACTGCAATCTAGACGGCATCATCCTAGGCATCTGCAACCAGGCTCTCATGAACAACAACGAGACAGATATTCTGGTCTCTCTCTGACAACATACCAGTGCCAAAATCTGCTAGCCAAATGACCGGAGTGGCCGCTGGTCCCTGGAGGGCTCGTCAGAAGACAACCTTCTGTAGAGAGAGAACTGATAGTTTGATCTCCCAAATTAATGATAATTGGTTGTATACTGAGTGAGTGTGTGTGTGTGTGTGTGTGTGTGTGTGTGTGTGTGTGTGTGTGTGTGTGTGTTGTGTGTGTGTGTGTGTGTGTGTGTTTGCTTGCGTGCGTGCGTGCTTGCGTGCGTGTGTGCGTGTGCGTGTGTGTGTGTGTGTGTGTGTGTGTGTGTGTGTGCGTGTGTGTGCGTGTGTGAGTATGTGCGTGCGTGCGTCAGTCAGACTGGCTGACTCAGCTCTTCCGGCCTGCTCCTGGCCTGCTCTATAATGACTCCACCTCCACCACACCTCCCATACTGTATCTCTCTCTCTCTCTCTCTCTCTCTCTCTCTCTCTCTCTCTCTCTGCTATTTGTTTGCCCAATTCATTTTCAAGAGACAAATCTGTTGGGATGACACTTTCCTTCAGCTGAAAAATTTTTTGAAGAAGCTGTCCTCCTGTTCTAACTGCGCTTGTTGAGCGGTGGTAAACCGCTCCATAGAGTGGCTGTGCGGTGTGCCTGTAGCCATTTCTCCTCAGCGTTTTGCCATAGCAAAACATGTGTGTGTAACATAGCCTGTACATCCTAGACTCAATTGGGTGTGATTTCTTTCATTGAGTTTGGTCTCAGATCTGCCAGATTCCCCGGATGTTTGTCTCCCATGTTTTTTTTCCTTCTTCTTTTCTCCCTCTCTCACCCTGTGTCTCCATCTCTCCCTCCTTTCCATTTTGTCTCTCTCTTTCTGAATCGCTTGATTATTCTTTCTTATCTTTCTGTCTCTCTCTTTCGGGTTGACCAGGGCAACCTCTCTCTGTGTCCTCCTTTTTCTATCTCTCACTCCAAGAAATCTGTCTTGCACGCTCACTTTTTCGCTCACTCCCCCTCTCTCTCCCCTCTCTTCCTCCCTCCTCGCCGCCCCCCAATCCCTCTCTCTCTCCCAACAGAAGGAAGTGAATGGTTTCAGCCCTCGCAGCTGGTCCCAATGCCTCAGCCCCCATCACCCGGCAACCGGGAACAAAACAAAAGAACAGAGAGAGAAGACACGCACGCACACACACACACACACACACACACACACACACACACACACACACACACACACACACACACACACACACACACACACACACACACACACACACACGCACGCAGGCAGGCATGTGAACAGACAGGCAAACGCAGCATCTGTGTGCGCACACAGCACACACGTATGCATGCGCAGAAGTCCACCTGCAATCACGCTCATGTGCATGTGTGCACTGTGCACACGCACGCATACAGACAAGCATATGCATGCACACGCACACACACAAACACAGCCATACTCCCACCGTTGCCCCCCCAAGGAACATCCACCACCCGAGCGCGCCAGCCAGCCAGCCGTCCCCCTGTCCCAACCCCTCCAGACCGCCCCACCCATCACCCCCTTCATCCCTCCAGACACCCCCCACCCGTCACCCCCTCCATCCCTCCAGACCCACACCCATCCATTCCTCCACCCACTTTTCCCAGTCAAACACCAAGCCCTTTGTGTACAGCTCACTTGGCAGGCAGCAAAAAAAAACATATTTGTGAAAAACTGATGAACAGAAGTCCACACAAAACAAGACAGAAAAGAAATGCACCACAAATGCATGCATGCGCAAGCGTACATACGCACATGTAAATGCAAATGCACCAAAATGCATACATTACAGTGCATACACACTGACACAGTATATATAGATAGAAGATATAAACACACACATGCACTTTTCACCACACTGAAAAACAGTCAACATGGAGACAGGACAGGATTGTTGTTTGTCATTATAAGTGGACTATTTGTACCAAATTCATAGTGCGGGGAACAATGTGGACCATTGTAGCTGAATGGGTACAGCACGCAACTAATGCCGCTGAGGTTGGTGGTTTGAATTCCTGTGGGGGAAAACAGCAATAAAGGAGGTGGAGGTACCCCTGAGATCGTACTCTGAAACCACACAGAGGAATCAAATGTTTTATTAAATTAAATGTGTTTCTCTCACCGTTTTAGCAACACTGTAAGACATTGCAGCCAGTGGCTCGATGCTTGAATGTTACAGTTAGATTGGGTAACTCAGTTAGATCGTGGTAAGAGCACTCGTTTTGTCGTTCACCACACACCCCTACCCTACCGCCACCTGGATCAATTCACTTTGATAGTCTCTTATCAGTGCACCTATGTAATTATGCGTAGTCACCATGAGATGGCGACAACAGCCATTCACTTGTGTAGTCGCTGACGTCACTCGTTTGCGACCCCTCTTTCTTTGTTTATCTACTAGCCTAGCTCGCTCAGCTGTGTTTAGCCATTAGCTTACTATGCCTAACTCTAACCCTAACCCTAACCTTAACCTCAGTAAAACTATGCCTAACCCTAACCCTAACCTCCGTGGGGTGAGGCGCTATCCTGCCGACGCTACGTTGTCGTTGTTGTGGATTAAAGCGACCGCTTGTTCCGCCCGCGCCGCACAACGAGCGCTCCGGGTTCTCGATCAAACTGATTCTCGATCTAGCGGTGACATATGTATATATATATATATATTTATATATATATAGTATATACAGATATAGTATATACAGATATACAGATAGATAGATAGATCTGTCTATACCTGCAGTTAAATATGCAATATGGTTTACATGAAATTACAATAAAAGGTGTGCAAAACGCACAAGAGGAGTGGGACACACAAATAAAATCAGACTGTAAAGAGCAGAATATTAATTAGGTCCCCTGATGTCCCCCCCTCCCCTCTGTGACCCTCCTTGGGTTCATACTAGTCATACCCTTCTCAAAGAGGGGTCTGGGGACCCCCTAAGGGTCCTTTAGAGGGATCCCAGGGGGTCCCCAGATATTTTATTTACTAGACGCTATCACAATAGCATTCACCGTACGACTATTACTGATCAAACACATCACACTTGCACTGTTATCTCCCCACATATACAGTAGACCATTACTCGATTTTATGGAATTCTGCATAAAGTCATATCAACAACTATCATCTCTGACAGGGGTCCCCTGAGACGACATCTAATCAAATGAGTGTCCATGGCCTATATTAAATATCAATTTGAGGGTGCTTGACATGAAAACGTTAAGCATGTAGCCGCGCCCCCTCCACACCTTCCTCAATAATAGCCATCATTTCAAGTGCCCTTGAGCAGGGCACTTCCCCGCTGCTGAGCAGCCACGGCACTGGTTCCCAAACAGTGTGTCGAGACCCATTTGTGGGTCACAGACAAATTTTTATGGGTCTTTACTTACATTTGAAAATATTATAGATATATTTCAAAAGATTTTTTTTCCCCCAATAAAAAGGTTTGACATAATTGTATACATTTTATTTTGCTCATTGTATTTTTATTGAATTTTAATTTTTCAGATAGAAAAACAGGTAAAGCATATCTTAAACTGAAATGGTATCCACCTCTTTCCGCGGGAATTTACTGGAGAATTCTTTGCCCCACACTTCCGGTTAACAGCAGACATACAAGCTCACGTCGCGTCGCAGATGCAGCGGTTGTGAGCTTGTAGATCACACTCGGCTGCGGCGCCGGAAGCTCCGTGCAACTTCTGCGCAATGCACGATGGGATGTTGGAAAGTTGTGGATACATTTTTTAAAACAAGCAGATTTAAGAAATTCCATAAATAAGAAAATTATAATAATTAAGTAAAATAGCCGATCTACAAGCTCGCAACACGGCGCAAAGCAACGCGTTGTGCGCAAACGTCTACTCTCTCTTTTGGGTCTCGATCGGATCGAAGGTTTGGGAACCACTGGCCTACAGTATGAGACGTACTGTAGTGGTGAGTTGTACTGGGTGTCAGGCACTTGCAGACATAGACATCAAAGGGGGCTTGAGCCCCTGCCCTTTTGGCCGTCAGGAAAAAGAGCCCCTTTTACTATGGTGAAGAAGGAAAAAAATGCTAAAGCCCCTTCTCCAATCTCCATGCCCTACTAGAAGGCAACATGCAAGAGAATTGCCCCTTTCTTACTCTCCTGTACTGGAATGCATCATTTTATGTTGAAATAATTGCCCTGGCAGCAGTCACTCACTCACTCACTCAATAGACATCAATACAGCCCGAGCACCTGCAGGCTGTGTAGTAGATCTTGCTTATTGCGCGCAGTGCTGTGCAGTGCGCAGACTGCGCACACAGAATTATAGACGATCTACAAACTCACAATGCGTGGCGCCATTTTCAGTGCGCGATACCGCCCACAGTGAAGTATATGCACATACGAAACCTTGCCTGCACATGTCCACTCGCATTCAGTGAATGGATGGATGAGAGGAGACAGCACAAACGCCCGTCGTCCACAGTGATAAACAAGACGAACCAGATAGGTATGTGTCGTGTTGACCAAAATGCTCTTTTATCTTGCTGTTGGTTGTACTGGTTGCCACACCATGGAGTGTGATCTCTATATTACAGTATGACATTACAGAATGTCTGTCTGACGATGCACATTTTATTTTCATTTTAGCATGTTTTCCCCTACATTTTAAGTTTAAGTTAAATTAAATATTATCAGTAGGCCTATTACATGAACGTGAATTAATTTGTTGGAACTGGCGCATAATAATAATAGTAATTATTTTTACATTCTCTTAGTGTTTCTGCCTGTGTTATGTTATCTGTCTATTGGAGTGCAATGTGGGCAGATGAAAGTATATCAGACCAGAGTGTTATTATAACAGTTGTAACCTTTGTATGAATATTATTCAGTGTGTGGAGTAGAATTTCTTCAGTATAATCCTGAATTCCTAGTGTTATTTTAAAATGCGATATACCTCTAAATATGGCTATTTATGTGCAAAATAAATTTGCCCCTGCCCCTTCAATTCTCTCTGCACGTGCCTGCTGGGTGTGAAACGTATGTCACTTATGAGTGTGAAGCAGGGCGTTGCCAAAAAAAAAGAGCATTCGTGCTCAGTGAACCTACCCTGTGTAAATAAAGGCTCACAAGGACCACAAGCTTGAGCTAAAAGCTAATAATAATAATAAACTTTATTTGTATAATGCATTTTGAAAAGGTTACAAAGTGCTTTACAAAACAAGATAAAACAACCAGAACAAAACATGGAAGAGATAATAAATATGCTGTATATGATGCCATCAAATAAAAGCAATATTTTTTAGAAGGATTAAAAATCAAAAGCAGGAATTAAGTAGCATAAGAGAGGCAATAAGAATAAGAAGCTAAATAAAAGAAATAAGCACTAGTATGAAAAGGCCTTGACATAAGTATGTTTTCAGAAGTGTTTTAAGCAATGACACTGACTAGAGTGTGACATTCAAGCAGTACAGTATATTCAATCCAAAGCTTTGGTGCCTGACTGGGCCATTAAAGCCAGATCACCCCCAGAGTAACGAGGCAAATTTGGGGAACAACACAGAGGGCCTTACCTGAGGATCTTTGGATACATTCAGGCTCATACGGAACTAGAATATCTTAAATGTAACTGGAGCCTGGCCTAGTAAGGTAAGGTTATAAAAGTAATCAGTAAAATCTTAAAATCAGTTCTGAAACTGACAGGCATTTGGCTGTACTCAGACAAAGGTTGGTTCAAGCCACACACGTCGTGTTTCTAAGAGGCTGGCCCAGCTGAAAGCAGGCCAATTACAAGGAGGAAGACATAATGGGCAGCAAATGAGGGAGGGAGAGAGAAAGGTGGTGGACAGGCGATAGAGGATTAGGTCAGTGGTTTTCAAACTTTTTTGACTGGCACCCCTGTAAATAACCTTTTCATCCATGGCACCCCTGAAGTACACTGTTATTTTTTAGAATCTTATATCATATTATGCTACGTAAATATGCACATCTTTCCACCTGAGAACTGACTGAAATTATTCTAAACGTTTAACCACTTGAACCCCAGCATCCCTATTCTGGGGGGGGGGGGGGGGGGGGGGGGTTCACCAAAAATAGCCGATCTACAAGCTCCCAACGCGTCACGTTTTGGGAAACCAAAAGAGAGAGAGAGAGACAGACAGACAGATACAGAGAAACAAACAGACAGACAGAGATAGCGAGAAAATAAGAGAGAAAGAGGGGAAAGAGACAAAAAGAGAGAGATGAAGGGAGAAAGAAAATAAAAGATTAACAACAGAAGGGGACATGTCTATTCAGAGGAGCAGATGGACAGGGGCGTCCCCTGCCAGTGACTGTGATGTTGTAGGTCCCAGGTCTTGACCTCTATCACATGTCACCCATCTCTCTCTCTCTCTCTCTCTCTCTCTCTCTCTCTCTCTCTCTCTCTCTCTCTCTCTCTATCATGCTAAATCCTTTGTTTCACTCAACATAGTTTTGAGTGGCCAGTCCACTCTCCTTAATAGTCAGTGTTATTAGCTTGTTAACAGTGCGATGGAGACAGGGGAGACACAGGAGAGAAGATGGAGTCAATCCCAGGACAAGCATGGGTGTGGGTCAAGAGATTGGGATCCCCGTTCCCCACTACACATTTTCAGGGTGCTCCAGTGAAACACAAGTACCATAAAAACGCAGACAGACAATTAGACTCGCTGACACACTGACTGGGAATTTATGAGTGAGACTGATCTGAAAGATTAACCTTCCTAATGTGTTCCTTTTGCACTGTTTATTGGTCTGTCTGATTATCTGTCTGTCTGTCTGTCTGTCTGTCTGTCTGTCTGTCTGTCTGTCTGTCTGTCTGTCTGTCTGTCTGTCCATGATTTATGATAACAAATATTACAATAATGAATATTACCACACACCCCTGGGTGAGGCGAGTGGTAAAAGGTCACAGAGGGTGATAACTGATATCATCCCTATAGGGTGGATATAACTGTTAGCTGAGAAGGCAAAACACAAGACCGGAAAACAGCTAGCGACATATTCATGGATTGGCTGCATACCAACATGGGCGAGGCCCGCCAGCAACACCTGTCATGCTCTCAGCCAACTCCCTCCCCACACTGATGGGGAATCCCAGTGGGACTACTGTGATTTGCTGGGGCAGTTCCTCATTGACAGTAATGTTTAATCTCTTTATTGATTTAATGTGTTGATCAAGTGCTATTATTTTATCTTTTTCTTTGTGAACAAATAAGGCTGGAAACAGTACCTGACAAACAAATTAGCCTACTGCCCGGCTTTTGTCGATACCCAAGGTTAGATATCTGCTAGCCATGGTTAACATGTCGGTCGTCTGTCACGACCGAAGATGGCCATCTTCTCCGAATCGATTTTTCTCCATATGCTTTCAACTACGTGACCCGTTGGGACCCGATCGGTTGGGAGGTGTATTTCACTCTGATACATTATAACTCTGTGACCACCGATCCGATTAAAAGGGTTATAATTTAACAACACAGAAGATACAGGTACTTCTGCAGGGCTGTACAATACTGTAACATCCGTGGGCCGTGGCCCATCGGTGAGCACTTTACATTTGAAATAAGAATGTTTATGTGCGGGGCAAATGTGGAGAAAGTGAGCTGACCAGGTTGAAGTGCATCCATGACTGTCATGATATGACAGTCATGTTTCAGGGCAAGATATCTGCATGATAATACAGGTAATAATTTATATTGGGGCGGAACATTTGCCAAAAGACGATCTACAAGCTCACAACTAAAAAATAAGCTAGAGAGTGGTAGAGAGTGAAAAAAAGACATACGTTATTTCCAAATCCGTTTTACCAATTATGGAGGGTTTAAAAGGTAAATTGAATTAAAGGTGAATTGATCCCAATGCATGACGAGGATAATTTCATAATACATTTTTATCTCCTCGATATGATAATTATGAGTGTTTTTATCGCGATAAACGATCCCTAACCACGACCTGCAGAGCTGCTCTCAGATCAGCCAGTAGATTTGAGGAGAGCTGAGGACACAGTCTAACAGGGCACACGAGGACAACTGCAGGATGGATGGGAAAATGCAGAGAGAAGGCGGGGTAGATGATCGAGGGAGAGAGAGAAAATAAGAGGGAGAGACGAGGAGTGAAAGTAAGAGGGGAAGGAGAGATAGGACACGAAACATCAGTAGGGAGAAACGAAGAGGGAGAGAGATGGAGAGACAGACAGACAGACAGACAGACAGACAGACAGACAGACAGTCAGTCAGTCAGACAGACAGACAGACAGACAGACAGACAGACAGACAGACAGACAGACAGTAGCGTCTGTCTGCACAGACAGGTCTGATCTTCAGTAAAATAACATTCATCCTTGCAGCAGCACAAAGAGACGACATAACACTGAGGTGGCTGGCCACAATGGAGGGACTGCTCAATGTTTAGGTTCTAACAACTTTCTCCCTTTTTGTCACAGGAAGGAATCTGCGCCAAATCAAATCTGAAACAAAAATGATTTACTCTGAGTACTTTGAACCAAAACTATCCAGACAAACAAGTCTGGAGAGAGTGAAACAGAGGAAATGGTCTGGAGATGATGTGGATGTGTGGAGGGTTGTGCGGCAGGGAGAGGAAAACAGCAAGCCTGACTGGAAAGAGAGGTAAGAATGATGGAGAGTGTGAATTGTATGTAAATTTGGTTCATTTGAGGTTAGTTCAAGAAAACAGTCTAGTCAAGATGAGAGTCTAGTCTGGTTTAGTAATCCATTCTAGTTCAATTTAGTTCAGAAAGTCCACTTTTATCCAGTTTATTGCAATCAAGCGCAGTCAAATTCACTCAATTTAAACTAGCACCCG
Organism: Nannobrachium achirus; assembly: GCF_963921795.1. Lineage (NCBI taxonomy): Eukaryota > Metazoa > Chordata > Actinopteri > Myctophiformes > Myctophidae > Nannobrachium > Nannobrachium achirus. The sequence goes on from NC_137833.1 coordinate 23,562,892, forward strand.
CTTCGAATACATCAGCGCCATAGAATGGAGCCAGAATGGCCATATTCTACATGCTATTATGTTGTTATCAGCCATTTTCCATATAGATTCTTGTTATTGGAGGCGCACCGTCTCAGCAGTTGCCTCAGTGGCTTGGCTGGCTAGTCATTAAACTGTTAATCCATCCTTTTTTACCGATAAATGACAGAGGCGCACCATCTCAGGCGACCTTGAGCCTCGTGAGACACCGCCAACTTGCGCCTTGTTACTTGCGCCTTGTTATTTATAACAGGTCGCACTTGTTTGGTGGTGACGTCACCCTGTGTTTTCTCAAGGGTTTTCCCATTGCATGACATAAACCGTTTTGTTCAAGGGTTTTCCCATTGCATGACATAACCGTTTTGTTCAAGGGTTTTCCCATTGGATGACGTAAACACAGACACACCACAGACACCACATTGGATGATGTAAACACAGACACACCACGGACATTACCTGCTTGCTCAAGTAATAATAATCAAGACTATTGTATTCCAATAATCCAGTCCAATACTTTTTCAAAATCAAACAAGCCTTGCTAGGACATAGAGGCAGGCACATTATCGTTTTTAGGCATTACCCAATGTGATAACACTGTGATGATGTGGATAAAGCTGATCCAAATGGCACGTCTTTTAGAGGAGACGCACCCCTGCCTCACCAAACCATTGAAGACGACTTCAAAAATCACACCTATTGTGAAGTGAGCGGTGCTATTTATGAGTTAATTTCATCAAGCGTCCCGCTAGCCATTCAAAACGTGTCCTTCGAAGCTTGGCCTATGGGACCCTGGCGTACAACAAACCTTGATCCCCCGACCAAAGCCAGATGTTGGAGCTATATCTCCAGTTCCGGCCGCACCGCTCCAAAAGTTATGCAGGAGCGGGATGTAAATATGCAAACTACATGCACAGAAGACCTCAGTCCATTTAACTCAAAATCAGTCAGTCCAATTTCACCAAGCACTTCACGACCCAACAAACACAACAACGCAAAGCAATAAAGAAACACCCTTGTCTACAAGTGAACACAATCACATGACAACAGACACAGAAGTGCACACTTAATCACACAGATGTCACACAAACAAACATGTTGATGTACATGTATGCACATTAAATATAGCCAATACCAATGCAATTATGCATCCATACTATGAGCAGAGCATGGCCATTGGCCAATGACATCATTTTGCGTTCTATGCAAAATCTTGTTAAAAATGTTAATTATACCATGAACAAGAACACAAGTAGATATAAATGCGCGCGCACACACGCACGCACGCACGCACGCACGCACGCACGCACGCACACACACACACACACACACACACACACACCACTTGCCTCCTGGCTAGCTAGTAAAGCAGAGGGATGTGTTGCGTTCACTGTCCTCTACATGAATTATTAAACAACACAGTCCGCAGAACAGTCAGACAGTCAGTCAACAGCCCACTACACTGTGTACACACACACACACACACACACACACACACACACACACACACACACACACACACACACAGACCATTATATCATACTGAGCTACTATTAAATAATGTTATTCGTCACTGTGTACAGTATATTGGTGTGAGTGAATGAGAGAGTAATGTCCCTTCTCACACACCTGTGTGTGCGATACACCCCCCCCCCCCCCCACCCCCACCAACGTTATAAACACCTAAATTACACTGCCCTGCACACTGTCATTCAGTCACAGACCCAAACAGTAATCTGCTACACTGATACAGGCGGCAGGCTAACCCAACGCGCACACAACAAGCAATATTGTCATTGCTCCATAAACTTACCATTGACACAAAATATCCCAGTAGTATCAGGTATGGCCTGGTAATGTTCAGTTCAGAAAGTACTTTCAAACACATTCACAAACCGTCAAGTTTGTGTATGTGCGCGAATAAAACGCTTTGGGTAAATGCATTTAATTGTTTTTTGTTGTACAGGTACTTACTACTGAGTAGCTTTTAAATGATTATTATTATAATTACATTGTATTATTATATTTTGCTTGATTTCTCAAGATATTTTGCGGTTAGGGTTAGGGTATATCTACAAAATATAAATTAATTCATCAGACTGAATATGCAATATTTGTCCCTTTCCCACTAATAATAATAATTTAAATGTATTATTTAAAAATATTTTAAGTTTTGTTTCTTAGTGTTCAACTCAGGGTCTTCTCCTTCACACCTGCAATACACAGTTCCATCTTCCAAATAAAAATGGTTGATTGAACCAACGTTCTTTGCAGAAGTGTCAACAACCATCAACATTAACGTTAATGCCAACTGCCTTAACGTATCGTTTCCCTCCATGGCTGCTTCCCACTGTCTATGATGAGGTGGTATGTTATTAATTAGGGCTGGACATTATGTTCAGCAGTGGAGCACACCGTTTAAATTTAACAGCACTCAAGCAGCGGAATGTTTGGGTTCCTCCACTTCCTCCTGTGTCTCTGTGAACGCTGAGCGTTCGGCAACAGTCTCTCTCTCTCTCTCTCTGTCTCTCTCTCTCTGACATACTGAAACACAGACCAGACACTTACACATGTGGTACGTACAAACACACACACACACACACACACACACACACACACACACACACACACACACACACACACACACACACACACACACACACACACACACACACACACACACGTACAGTACATACGTATACACACACACACGTCACACACTCACACGTACAGTCAGTGGAAGGAAGAGTGTGGGAGGGGGGATTCCAGTGGTGACTTCTGATGTAAAAGGCGCTCGTAGGAGGAGGAGGCCGGTGAAGCAGTGAGTCACTGCACACAGAGAGAGGATGTTACGCTCATACCTCACACACCATCAACAACACAGGCATTATATCGTCACTGCCGGGTGGAAACCCCAAACCTAGCCCAAAACTGTTTATTTTCAGAATCCAGAAGATTTACAAGCTTGTAGATCTGCAAGTTAAAATGGTAAATGGTAAATGGTGCATTTATATAGCGCTTTTAATCCAAAGCGCTTTACATAGATTGTGCATTACATTCACCCATTCACACACACATTCATACACCGGTGGCGGAGGAAGCCATGCAAGGCACCAACCTACTCACCGGAGGCAATTAGGGGTTCAGAGTCTTGCCCAGGGACCCTTCAACATTAACTCAGGGGGAGCCCAGATTCGAACTGGGAACCCTTCGGGATTTATACCCTTCGTGCTCTAATGCCAGTTTCTCTACCCCTGAGCTATGCCGCCCCACAAGTTTTTGGACATTTTTGTGTGACACTGTACCAAGTAGAGTAGGGCATTAATTTACTGGGGGGGGAAAAATACATAAAAGGTTTCTGCCCAACATCAACGATATATCTGTCTGCGTCTCAGAGGTGGCAGATCAATGTGGCGTGTCGTCCTCAGTATCCAAATTTACAAAGAAATACATGAAAAGGGTGCCATGTCTTCTTAGGCCACACACAATCGAACGCTGCATTCATGATTTGAGATACTTTGTAAAAAAAATGAGTTTTGCAAAAGTCTACCTGCTGGTGGCGCTATCACAGACCAATTTGAAGAGGTGGCATTTGTTCCTCTGCCTATAGTGGGAATGTGTGTGCAAAATGTCAGGGGAATTGCACGCTGCGTTCATGATTTGAGGCATTTTGTTCAAAATGGACCAATCCTGCAAACTTTGGAAGCCAATCTTAGCCAATTAAGATGGAATATACAAAATCAGACAGATCTGTGTTGATCACATGACTATAGAGATTCTGTATACCGATTTGCGTAGTTGTTTGGACAATCTGTAGGAGTGATATACATTCTTTTTTCGTGCAAAAATTGGCCTCGTGGTGGCGCTATAACAGGCCTGTCTGAAAAAACTGGGAGCAGAGGTTCTAAATTGGCATCCAGGGAGTGTGTGTGCACAGTAGAGGTCTTCGGACCTGCCCGAGATCCGAAATTACCCGCGATCCGAACCGCCCCGAGCCGGGTAACGGGGCCGTTTTCGAGCTTTTACCGCGGGGCGGGCCGGGGCCGGGGCCGTCTGCCCCGGTTCCCCGGGTATCTCCTGTTACCCGAGTGGAGCCGAGACAGGCCGAGATTGAAGTGAAAGCGAACGCAACAACTGCACCAAATAGATAACGCCACACGATGGCACTAAAGATGCAGCATGTAATCTGTTGCATTGGTTGTGAGAACTGAGAAGTATAACTCACTCAGTCACAACAACACTGACTGTATCAGTTGGATTGTTATTATTATCAAAGATATTAACGTAACGTTTTGGTTAACGGTTTACAATGGAGTTGTCATTGCGTGTTGTCATGCTCTGCAGAGCAAAATGGACACTCAAAGCAGAAAGATATAATGAACACATGCGACAGAAAACGATAGCATTAGCATTGGCTAGCCAAAGATAAAGGAATAAAAACATGGATTTATTTGTATTTACAAACTGTCCGCATTGACTTACTGGTCTGGGAAAAGATCATCTTTTGGCGAGAGGCACAGCGCCGCTGACAGCAACAGCAGCACCGTGGCGACGTTAGGTAAGAAATATGTCTGATACAACTCTTAATATAATAACGTTGGCATTCTTTCATTTCGGGGCGACAGGTTCGGGTCTCGGATCTCTCGTTCTGCTCGGGTATCGGATCCAATTTTTCTAATAACAGGCGGGGCCGTTCGGATCGGATCCATCACGTCTCGGGGCTGATCGGGTAACGGTTCTCAAATTCCAAATGATAGACGGGGCCATATGGGTCCGGGTCCATTTCCCCCGGGTCCTTTTGGGTTCGGGTAGTTCAAATTGGACCCGTGAAGACCTCTAGTGCACAGTTTGGCAGCGACGGGGCCAACAGTGCCGGAGATTAGCTGTACGCTAGTCTTGCGTAGCCAGACAACAATTCCACAATCTCTGAATACTACTGTATCCACCTCTTTCCGCGGGAATTTACTGGAGAATTTTTTGCACCACACTTCCGGTTAACAGCAGACATACAAGCTCACGTCGCGTCGCAGATGCAGCCGTTGTGAGCTTGTAGATCACACTCGGCTGCAGCGCCGGAAGCTCAGTGCAACTTCTGTGCAATGCACGATGGGATGTTGGAAACTTGTGGATATAAGCATTTGCAAATTGTGGGAGGCAACAGTCTGGCCACACGAGACTAGCTGTGTGCAGACAGACGGACGGACACAGAGACGTACGGATGGACAGGGTGCAAAACATAGTCTCGGCCAAGCCTTCGGCCTGGCGGCGACAATTAATCACTTATTTCAAGAATACACAACGTCTCATGATGCAACGATCGTCACTGTCCACTCGACAGCAAGGGTATAATGCCTGTGTTGTTGATGGTGTATAAGGTCTAAACATAACATCCTCTCTCCCAGAGCAGTGACTCACTGCTTCAATGGCCTCCTCTACGAGCACCTGTTACATCAGAACTGGAATCTGCGCTGTGAGCTTGAAGATCTATTGTTTTCACTATTTCTTGAAATTATTTTAAAATGATAAAAATAATAATATTTTTAGAGGTTCAAAAAACACATCTAGAGTTTGGGCTACACCTAGTTATTTGCACTACCTGATATGGACTGATATGCCCATATATGGAGATCTCTGTATCTGTCGAAGGTCCTTGTCCCTTTTATTCCCATATACTGTATTCTCTGATCTCATCAGTATATGCCCATACAGTATATGTGTATACCCCTTTTTGTGCCCATATACACTATGGAGCTGAATGATTTGTTTGAGGTTAGACAACACACTCCATATTTGGGTGTAGCTGCATTAGGAACTCCTTATATGGTTATGGTTGAGTCATGGTGACACGAGTGTGATGACAATGTCTCCCTCTCAGTTTTCCTACAGTCTGTCTCTCCTACACTCTCTCCCTCTCAGATGTTTTTGAGCACCACTAAACGCTCCTACATCTGGCTTTATGTGTATTTATGAGTGTTCATATGAGTGTCCGCATGAGCACGGAAC
>NC_137833.1:23573909-23621409 GCF_963921795.1 Nannobrachium achirus
GCGACCCGGTCGGTGATTTAGGGTTGCGTCGGCAGGTTAGTTACTGAGGTACGGTTACTGAGGTTAAGTTTAGGGTTAGGGTTAGGGTTAGGGTTAGGGTTAGGGTTAGCAGCCCGGTCGGTGGATAAGCGACCCGGTCGGTGGATTTACCTACCCGGTCGGTGGATTTAGCGTCCCGGTCGGTGGATTTAGCGTCCCGGTCGGTGGATTTAGTGTCCCAGTCGGTGGATTTTGCGACCCGGTCGGTGGATTTTGCATCCCGGTCGGTGGATTTAGCGACCCGGTCGGTCGATTTAGCGACCCGGTCGGTTGATTTAGCGACCCGGTCGGTGATTTACCGGCCCGGTCGGTAGATTTAGCGACCCGGTCGCTGAAAACTACCGACCAGGTTGCAACCCGGTTGGAGGTCGCTAAATGATCTCGCCCTCTCTCCACTGAGGATTTCACTGTGCGTATGGAGTTTGGCGTGAGAGAACAGCATGTACCGGCCCTCCCCTCCTCCCCATTTGAAAAGCATGAATTACAACTTTATCAGTAAGGGCCATTGTGAAACCTCACACAGTAAAATGCTGACCCTGAAAGGGTCTCATTTCTACACCCTCTCAAAGAGTTAAATCAACACGCAGGATTTTATAGTGCAGCTCCCATATGGTGCAGGGTTAGATGTATACAGTGGGGTTGATACGCCATATTTACGTCAGAGAAAGCAGTTTGAGGGTTAGAGCAGTGGTTCTCAATCTGTGGGTTGGGACCCTCAGGGAGGTCCCCACATTATTTTGGGAGGTCCCCAGAGGATTAACGTAATGTGCAACACTGTTTTCTCACTAAGTGTATACGTAGAGGGTATCTGCACATTTCTAAAGTGACAATTTAAGGACTTTTTAATACCTCTAAAATGACAAATTAAACATTGGCCAAATGGTCAAATATTAGAGTTAGAGGCAGAAATTGTGAAAATAGCTGATCTACATGCACAACAATCCCCTATTTTCACAATAGAAGCGTGTTATACAAAATGTAATGCCTCAACTTAGTGCTCGTAGGGTGGTGGGGGGGTCCCCAAATATGATTATTTTGGGGGTCGCGGCCTGAAAAGGTTGAGAACCACTGGGTTGGAGGTTAACGCAATGCCAGTTTTTTACAGCATTGGTTCCCCACAAATATATAGCTAAGTATATATATATATATATATTTATATATATATATATATTTCAAGTGCTGCGTTGTCCACTTGAAAGCCGGTATGATGAATACGTAGAAGTCAGACTGTGGTGGGATAAGCCTTCTGAAGGGTCCACCTGAGCTTGTTTAGATGCCAGTGTTAACCACCAGCACGCTGCTACTGTGGGGATTATTGTCCGTCGTTGGATGCTATCATTATGGCTACTTCACTCTTCTCTATTTATAGTACACAGAGAGCTCTCTCTCTCTCTTCTCTCTCTCTCTCTGGGTCTAGCTTTCACATTCTCTGTTATTTGTGCTCGCAGCACTCTCTCAGTGTCTACGGCTCTCCTGCTGTCCCTATTGCTCATTCTCGCTGTCCACTGTTCTCTCACTCACTCTGTCTGCACTCTGCTTCTCTCCTGCTCGCTCCCTCTCTCTCTCTCTCTCTGAATGTCTACTGCTTTCTATGTATCTGTGCAGGGACGTGCAGAGAATGTTAGAGAGGTCGGGGCTGACATTTACAAAGGAGCCTTTTGGTGAAAATATTGAAAATAGCAGACCTCCAAGCTCACAACGCGTTGTCGGCTATTTCCGGTGCTTGATACCACACTGAACTATAATGGAGATGTGGCGTAACAGTGTGGATTTCTACACTGAGAGGGCAATTCTTTCAACATAAGATGCTGCATTCAATTTCAGGAGAGTTTGGACAAGGACATTCTCTTGAATGCTGCCTTCAGGTATGGCATGGAAAGATAGCATTTGCATTTCTTTCACCATAGTGAAAACTGCATTTATAGTCTGGAGAGGGCACTTTTACAGACAGATAAAAGGGCAGGGGCTCAATCCCCCTTTGATGTCTATGTGTGCACGTGCCTGTATCTGTGTACTGTTCCCACTCTCGCTCTCTGTCTACTGCTCTCTCTCTATCTCTCTCCCTACTGCTTTTTATCTCGCTCTACTGGTCTACTGGTCTCTCTGTCTCGCTATCTCTCTAGGTCTGCTGCCCTCCGTCTCTCTGTGTCTCTGATTCACACACAATGACAATAATAACTAGAACTGCACTCTGCCGAGGTGCCAACTTGCAACCCAAGTAGGCCATGTATTGTGGCCTATACTTGTGTGCCAGCAGAGCGCGCCATGAGGTGCTCTCACCACTGGCATCACCACTGGCGATGCCAGTGACATCACCACTGGTATCACCAGGGAATGCTGGTCCCTCTTTGGCTGTTAATGATGATGTTACCAGAAATGCTGGTCCCTGATTGGGCTACGGGCTTAAACACACACCACTACCTACCTACCTACATACATACGCAGCCGAACGCAGTACTTGCATGCCCTGCTGGCACAAGTAATTAGTGTGGTTGCTAATGGGCATATTGGTCATGCTTGCAATTTTGCAGAATTTCACCTTTCTAGTTAGTGTGGTTACCCAACAGGGCAACACATTATAGACTTCTAGGGTAACTTTTCCGCTGCCATTGGAAATGGCAGGGATAGGGAATAAATAGGGAATCAATAGGGAATCAATGGGAGTGGGAACTGGGAATCAGTAGGGAATCAATGGGAGTGGGAATCAATAGGGAATCAATTGGTCGAGATTCACATGACAGTTACTGTAGCTTACTGTAGAATATAGTCAGCAACCGTCAGCAACCACACTCGCAATTTCAAATTGAATCTTTCTAGTTTATAATTGTTCTCCATTATAATGATTTACTTTATAATCATTTTATTTAGTCGTTTTTATTCATTAGTTATACCTAGTCGAACAAACCCTTTTTTTGTGTCACTCAACATCATGGTATTTTCAACACTTCAGTGTGAAAAGTTGAAAATACTATTTTACATACAGTACATACTGGTAGCCTACATGTTTTCAAACTGAAGTGCTTCACAAGCAGCACTAAAAGTGATGCAAATGTCAGGACAAGACAGAGAGAGAACAGAAGAAGAGCTATCTTAACAATGTTAAGATTCAGCAAAAACAGCAGATCTACAAGCTGTATCCCACTGCAACGTTGTGAGCTTGTAGATCTGCTGTTTTTGGTGAAGATAATTTGGTGTAGAGGGAAAGGGGGGGGGGGGTCTGGTTTTGACCCCTGCAGGACTCCAGGCAATTAAGTATTAGTGGTTAACAATGTTTTAATGTTTTAACACAGCAACAGAACAATGTTTTTTTACATAGCGGGATCTTTCTTACAACATTTTTCTCTGTCTGGCTATCAAGAACAGTGGTATTATTCTACATTGAATATGAGATCAACCTGATTTTGATTGATTACAATTTACAATTTAGGCATTTAGCAGACACTCTTAAGTCTTAATCCAGAGCGATTTACAATAAACAGGTAATACATCAATCAACATCAATACATTAAATGCATAGAAATAGTAATCTAAGAAAAACATAGGTAGACCAAGCACCTATTCAGTAAAAACTTTATAAAATCAAAAAACATCTAAATTACATGTACTGTATGGTCATTGAGGGTAGGCAAGTACTACGGTAAGTGCTATGAGCTAAGGGCCGGTGCGGCGGTGCATACCGGTAGTCCACTTTTAGAGTTGAATTTATTTCGGTTCGGCTCTGTCTAAACTACAATATGACGTCATTCATAGGTTTGGGGGGTGGTACGGTCATTGATTAGGCTGTTTGGTGCCACCGAGATTTTGTGACTCCCCGAAACGAAATAAATTCGGTTCTAAAAGTGGAAAATAAATTCGGTTCTAAAAGTGGAGTATGCATTGGCTCTAAGGTGGAGTTTGAAGAGGTGAGTCTTCAGACCATGGCGGTAGCTATGGAGTGAGTCTGCGGTTCTAAGTGCAATGGGGAGTTTATTCCATAGTTTGAGAGCCAGGAGGGCAAAGAGTCTAGGACGAGTGGTTCATCATCCTGGGGTTTTTAGCGAGGGTTCTGTCAGCCTCGCTAAAAACCCCAGGACAATGATCCACACAATTGATCGATTGAATACTTTATTAGTCCGAAATGTAAACAGCCCAGAGGTACAGTAAGACATTTAGGCTAAAAGGATAACACAAAAAAGTCCTGGGGACTTTCCATTGTGGTCCTACCAGTACAGTTTTAGCTAGCATAATCACTTTTTTCAAACATTTTAAGCAAAGCAAATCAAGTAATAATTCAAGGAGGCAATGAGAAGTGACTAATGAAATGAAGTAAAACAAAAATGTAATTAACTTGAAAAGTTGAATACACTTCACAAACATGTTACATGACTTGGCAGCAGCCATAACAACCCTATCAAACCATTCCGTGTCACTAGTAGTCACAGACTTTCAGTTTAAAAATGGTCATGTCGATTTGATGAACTTTTGTCGCTATGATCTCATCTCATTCTGTTGGTGGTTATCAATGTGGTGAGACTAACTGTAAGTGGAGATAGTAGTTAACTCTGATCAGAATTGCCCTTCTGAAACAAATATCTTACTCTAATTGCACTCGTTAATTGAATTCAATATTTGTATACTGTATTCTTCAGTTTATTTCCCTTCAAATCTCCTCTAGATCAGAAAACCCAGGTGGATCAATAGTATGATTGGTGGACAGTGCTCTGCTGGTAACTGAGTGGGCAATGTGTTTGATGGGTCAGTGTTTGAGGCAGGGATGCAGAGACTGGGAGTACAGTGGAACACAGCACCTTAATCTGGATTAGCTGCAAAATTAGAAGCGCTCTTGCCGGTGTAGTAATCCCCCATTGAGAAAACCTCTGACCACTATGGCAATTTGCAGAGATTGAAGATAAAGTAAATTTACTCAAGTACTGACCACTTGAACCCCCATGTCCCCTATTCTGAGGAGAGTGTTCACTGGAACAAGCTCACAACATGTCGCAATGTGGTGCGTTGTGAGATTGTAGATCAGCTATTGCTGGCAAATAGTTTTGGTGTAGTGGGAAACAAGAGTAGACCAAGAACAGAGCCAATTTACTTAGGTCTGTTTTACTTTTAAGAATGACTTCACCCCCCCAAATGTCTTTTTCTTTTATCAGTTACTCACCCTGTAGACTGTGTAGAGCATTGAATACATGGAGAGTTTTTGTTAATTAATTCATTTTAGTTACATTCCTTCACTGTGTGAATAAAGAATCCAAAAACACTTTCCACTGGTGGGCGGTGAGGATATTGCATTGTGGTCCTCCAAATATTTGGAAAATATTTTATCTTTTCTTTAAAACCTTGAAAAAACACAATGGAATGATTGATCATTAAAATAAACATGCTCTGAAAATGTACCCACCCATCTCACGTGTTTAGTGGTCAGATGGGGTAGGCCACAAACATTTTCGAGATGTTTAGGGTTCTCAATACAGAAAAGGTAGGAAAACACAGGTGTTTTAAATAGCTAGAAAAGTACAGCAAAATTGCACATTTTGGATGTCTGAGCACAGGACTCTTGATACAAGACACTTGGATGTGAGAATTGGTGTTGGGATTTATAAACAGATGTTTGATATAGTTTTGCTGTTGTTAATCCTGGATCACTGTGTTCTTCAATTCATCAAGCATTTTCTTATTTTCTGGATTCTTCATTCACTGTAAAGGGATGAAACAACAATAAAAAATAATAAAAAATAAAACTCTCCATGAATTCCAAGGCTTCACAGCGTGGGCAATTGATAGAAAAAAGGGGGGTATTCCTTTAAGTAGCAACACTTACAGGGGTCATTTGTGAAATTAAACTACTGCATTCTTCAGTTTATTATCTGTCTGTCACTCAATGTTATATGAGTAAAAAAAACAAAAGGGATCTCAATTAAAACAAGCCATAGGCTTTTTGGGGTGTAGTTGACCTTGTACCAGTGAACTGTACTGTCATGAAACTCTACCTTTTCCTATGCAAACCTCTAATTAAGTCTTCAATCCATTGCCATGTTGGCTTGTGGTGGACATTTTTGTAAAAATCCCATTGCCATACAAAATGAGCGGACAATAACATGACCAATAACACATGAAGAGATAGCCCTGAGTGGTCCCTGTACACTTCTGACACGCACGTTTGCGTGTCAGATGTGGAGTATGTTTTGATACTCCACATCTAAGATTCAAATGTTTTTACTACACTCCATTAGCTTCTATTTGACAGCTTTCAGATTCAGATTATACATTAACTAATTGCAATCCAATAATGTGACATTTTGAATGATAACTTTTACTTAAAGTTGTACCATGTAACTTTTTTTATAAAACAAATCTTAAAATTGTCCTAACTGTTAAATCGCTAAAGTTTTAGAACACCCACTCTGTGAATTTCAGCCTGTAAAGCCTTCTCTATATATGTAAACTGCGATCCTTGCCGTGGACCGGATCTCGCGCCAAAATTGCGTCATCACACTACCGGCCAATCACAGCGAGGGTTATACAACTGCCGGCCAATCACAGCGCATCTTGAAGTGGGGTCGCTATGGCAGCCATATTTGTTGTCGCCCGTTTGTACCATCCCTTCTCTAGGTAATTTCGCCTACCAGGCAGGGTGAAGGAGTCCGTATCTCTGGAATTACTGAACGCACAGGAACAAGGGACCCCTCAAAAGATAGATCTCAGCGAGGTGGAGGCAGACGCGGGGGTCTGAAGGTACGAAAAACGGCCGAAAGACGCGGACGCGACCGCGGTTTGCTATAGGGCTAATGACCACTAGTTGGGCATCTTACACAGTATAGCTTTAAAGTTTAAACTGACTGACAGACACACTGACTGACTGCAGTGCACTGAAAAGATTGTCTGACTGTAACACTGACAGAGAGAGTTGGCAAAATAAAAGAGAAAGAGACATGTTGGACATGCTACACACACCATCCCCACTGCCCAGACATCATAGGATATTTCCCTACTAAACAAGCAGCATAGCAGCAAAACAAGTCAAATGTCTGCCACTCTGTCTCTGTGGGCAGACAGACCAATAGGTTACATAACCCAGGCAGCAGCAGTAGTAGGCTAGTAGCGGCAAATGCGTCCTTCCCGGGGCGACACGAGACAAGAGAACACCGCGGTCCAACCAAGACCTGTCTTCTAATCTGCCCTGGGCCTGAGCATTGACATTATTGACCAGTGGTGAAAAAAAGTACTGACATGTTTTACTTAGGTAAAAGTATCAATACTGCAATATGAAAATACTGTAGATTGGCTATTTCAAATGGCCAAAATTAACATATGGCTAAAGTGGTTAATTTATATGTTTAGAACTAATAGTAATAAAAATCTGCAAAGTAACTAACTATAATGTGTTCAAATAAATGTAGTGGAATAAAAGTAGGCCTACAATATTTATTGCCTCTTAAATCACAGTGAGAAGGTATTGGAAATTGGAAATACTCAAGTAAAGAATAAATACCTCAAAATAGTACTGTAGTAGGCCTACCTAAGTAAATCCACCTTAGTTACTTACTTTAAACCACTGCCATTGACAGAAAGAAAGACATGCTTCCCCATTCAGTGGTTTGGGGAAGTCAAAACAAAAAGTAAAACACGTAGGTTTACTACTAGGCTACTACTAGTAACCTGGAATACTTTAATTGTACTATGTTCCGGATGCTCAAATAAGGAGGGAAGCAGCAGAGTGCAGAGTGTCAGACAGAGTGACAGACAGAGAGAGAGAGAGAGAGAGAGAGAGAGAGAGAGAGAGAGAGAGAGAGAGAGAGTGCCTTACAGCAACCTGCAAGTTCGACCAAGTTGTCTAATAGATACATAACATAACAAATAACAAAAACACAGTTTTTCGTTAAAGTTTCAACTTGAGACACTCACCCTCAATGGTAGATCCGTCCAGTACGGTGCTAAACAGCTAAAGTAACTATAAAGGACAAATAAATAAAACAAAATACAAATAAATAAACTGCTACTACTCAAATGATCCGACGTAGCCTATCGCCATAGTGTTTGCTCGTTTCCGTGAACTATTATTATGGCCTTTTAACCACTGAGCTCCCCCAAGTGCCCCAACCAAACTGCAGTGCTTAGACATGGCTCTTTCTAATCTATCCAATGTCACAGATGGGATTCGGGGCCATGCGAATGCGAAGTGAACACGGCGGGGCGAGGAGAGGAGGAGGAGAGGAGAGCCGAGCCGGAGGAGAGGAGAGCCTACAGTCACACAGCAGAGCGGAGCAGGCAAGTAGAGATGGGACGTTCAAAAACGAATCGAGTCTTTTGAACGGCTCTTTGAAATGAACGATCGATGGGATCCGGTTCGCAGTAGGGAGCCGTTCGTTTTTCGGGGAGTAAATTCTTTACTTGCAGTCAGAGTATTTCTACATTGCAGATTTGCAGTGTGGATTCTTTTAGTTAAAAAAAACCCCCCGTAAAAGTATAAACACTGCTATGTAGAAATAGCCTACTCTAAGTATTGGTATCAAAATGTAAAGTAGTCTACTCATTATGCAATATGTCCCATTTCACAAGTTTTCCAAAAAATCATTGAAAATAGCAGAACTACAAGCTCTGACTGCAACGCGACACATTGTGACTGTGAGCTTGTAGATCGGCTATTTTCAAATGGCGGAAAATCCGGAAATGTATGGTATAGGCCTATGGCCGAAAGATTTAGGGTTGAAGTGATTTGTTTGTAATTATAATCAAAATATACAAAGTAACTATTAAATGAGCCAGTCTTTTGAACGGATCTTTGAAAGGAACGGATCCCAGAGATCCAGTTCACTTCAAAGAGACATAAATCCCATCTCGGCCTGTGCTGCTGCTACTGCTGGAAAGCGCAGGCGGTTCCGTTTTGATTGGCAGCCCGTGCGGTGACTCAGGCGCTGAGTCACCGAATCGTGTCCCCGCCCACACGGCGTCGTGTCCCGCCCACACAGGGCCTCGTGGCCAATGGAGCGGCTGTGTTGCGAGGAAGCGCAGCACGAGCGGCTTAAAGGAGTAGTTCACCCCCAAACTTTCTATTGATTGCTCACGCCATGGAGACTTGAGTTCAATCACATTTTTTTTGTATACGTCGCATTCCTAAGACAAAAATATATATTATATTATATTATATTATATTATATTATATTATATTATATTCACCTCCATTGATTCTGGATGGGGACCCAAATGCATGCCCCCGGATGGGGACCCAAATGCATTTGGGTCAAAATCAGTGGGGGTAAATTTTCTTGTTTAGGGTCAAGGGTACATTTACCCCCATTGATTCTGATGTAAGGACTGGAGTAAAACAGTAAAACAGACACATGATGGGATAGGAAAATACATTTCCATCTACCAATTAAACTGTTTCAGAATGAATGTAACCCTAATTTATATGTTCAAAGTTTTCTGGGATTTTATTTTATGTAGACATGTTGACTCTATAGCTGTTGCATGTGTGCATTTCTAGTGCTGCTTCTGCATAAGATATGTTTTAAAAGACAGACAGACAGACAGACAGACAGACAGACAGACAGACAGACAGACAGACAGATAGATAGATAGATAGATAGACTTGACAGGCCACTAATACGCACTAGATGGCGAAGTATTGATATAAGAAAGAACCTTATACTGAATGTCTGCTGCTCTCTGTTGTCTAAAATGTGAACAGCATAGCCTATGGTCCTTTGATCTTCAACCTGCTTTAGAATGGTGAAAACAACTGGTGTCATCTAACGTATTTCACAGGTTATGGGTTTGTTTCCATACACTATGGCTCAGTTTTAAATAGGGTTCTCAGAACTTAATTTGGGCCCTGCTGCTCACTGCTCAGGAGGTATAGTTCTTGAAATCCAGAACATAGAAATAGAAAAGGATTGTTGATCTAAAAGCTCACAGCATGTTATGATGTGCTGTGAGATGTTCTGGTCATAATAATGTCAATATGAAAACAATCAAGACATTAAAAACTGTAAAAAGGGTTCACAAGGTTATAGTTTACACACTTATTATTTTTGTTATTTATGATTCTGTAAATAACAGAAACCATTCCATCCAACCAATGTCCAAAATGGTAAGGAACCGTGTTGAACCACTCCCCACTCACTGTTGGGTCTGGAGAGTGTGACTGTGTAGACAACCACATGCCTCCTCCAGTGACATGAACCCATGAAGCATAGGAGCATAACAAAGGTTCACACTATATCTTCCTCAGTTCTCCTCCCTACTAAACTGAACTGACTTCCGACCCTCAAACAAACAGTGTCAATTGCTTTGGTTGGAGTGCACAGCCAAGCCCAGATACTGCTGGAGGGAACTGAACTCAGGTGTCTGTGTAGGTAGAGGTTTTACTTTTACCTCTACACCACTTGGTCGCCCAGTAGGCCTATAGGCCTATTTTTACAATTTAGCACAATAGCAGCGAAGCTAAACAAATGTTAAAATAGCAGATGAAATTAATGAGATTGCAACTACATGGTCTATTTCTTATCTAAAATGTATACTGTAGGTTGTTTCCAAAAGAGCTGCCAGAGATGACCATCAATTGTCTGTAGGCTACTTCTCCTCCCTGCCAGTGAGTTCTATTTAGCATTAGCCCAAAATGTCAACTATACTTGCTTTCTGTGTTTTAAAGGTGTGTGTGTGTGTGTGTGTGTGTGTGTGTGTGTGTGTGTGTGTGTGTGTGTGTGTGTGTGTGTGTTGTTAGGGTGACCAGATCCAAACTGTTCATTGGAGGGACAGTGTGGGACAATGTGGGACGGGTGGATAGGGGGTAAATAGCAACTTATTAACTTGCCTTATTAAAATGCCTTGATGTCATATTCGACCATAGCCTAATACTGCCTATCATTGTCTCCAGCCAGGAGAGAATGTTTTCGCCCCTGTCCATCCGTCCAATTAGTTTGATACCAGTTAGCTGGTACTGTGCACACACACTCACATTTATCACATGGTCCTGTTCTAGTGCCACCATGAGGCAGATGTTTGCAAAACACATTTCTTTACACTACTCCTACAGATTGTCCACAAATCAGACAAATCGGTAGACAGTATCTCTATAGTCATGTAATCAAAATGGATCTGTCCGATTTTCCATATTCCATCCTGATTGGCTACAATTGGCTTCCAAAGTTTGCAGGATTTTGAACAAAATGCCTCAATATACCATGAAATTTGCCACACATAAGCTTGTAATTAACTGTGTGTTCTAACTTGATTCTGTACACTACTCCGCTTTTGTTTACTTTAGATCAATGATGCTGCAGCGTTTGCTTTGATCATTGTCTCTCAACAAAATAAATGTGTCTGTGACCACCTGGCTTGTTCAATAAAAGCATCTACCCTATCATTTATTCATGTGCTGCTTGCTTGAGCAGTGCTGTGTCCAGTGTAGTCCAGTCTAGTTTGCTGTGTGCTCATGTTAAGAGCCTCAGCAGCAATTAGCACACCTCTACATTGGAGCCTGCTAGTCACATCACATGTGGGACAGCGTCTCAATTTGAGGAAAGGGGGACATCTGGTCACCCTAGTGTGTGTGTGTGTGTGTGTGTGTGTGTGTGTGTGTGTGTGTGTGTGTGTGTGTGTGTGTGTGTGCGTGCGTGCGTGCGTGCGTGCGTGCGTGTGTGTGTGTGTGTGTGTGTGTGTGTGTGTGTGTGTGTCTAGGTGCACATAAGAGGTGGTAACATTATGTGTCAGACAGTGAATCCTTCAAACATTGCATATTCCAGGTCTTCCAGGTCTACTCTTAGTCGTGTATTAAAAAATATCACACAAAGCAGCTTTAAACTTCCATGGGAGAACGGAAAACAAGTAGAAGTCTTAAATCCTCATGACATGAGTTGAAAAATACTGGTTTAGGTCATGGAGGTGTTTAGGCAACCCTCTTTGGTTTAAGCCTATGGAGCCTTGGTTTAGGCAAACCTCTTTGGTTTAGGTGTGACATCTATAAAACTGACTTCCTGTTGATCCTGTCCGCCTTCTAGTGTTCTTGATGTAGTTATAGTGCCCTCAAGTGGAATAGAGTGGCATTACTATAACATCCTAGCCCAGTCTGATGCTCCTCTTATCAAATATTCACCCTTATTCAATCAATCAATCAATCAATCAATCAATCAATCAGTTGGGCGGCTTTAGATAGTTCAGATAGGAAGATTACTGTATGACCACAGGGGATAGTGAAAAGCATACAATGGTTGCCCCACCCAGGAAAGGTAGCCTTTTGAAAGTCCATACATTTCACAAGAGTGTGACAGAATTGACAGAATAAACCTGGTAGCTTAATTGTGTTATGTGACACTACTGTAACAGCAGTCTAAAGTCCAACCCAGAAGAGATTCAGAAAATGGAAGTGGAAGCACAAATCCTTTCAGAAATACAGATTAACACAAAACACAGCACCTCTTGCACTCCTCTTGCAGTTCTGACGGTGCAACTAAACCAGTTCAAAGCATTCACCAACAAGTTTAAACAAATTATCTTTCAAAGGCTTGTCTTGTTCAGAACCCTAGATCAGTGGTATCCAATCACATGACATGGTCAGGTTGGTATTCATTTAAAATGATTTCTCACACAATCTTGCAGGAATTACCAGGAAAGGACACTCCATCTCAGGGGAAAACATTTACTTTTAAAACTTGCTTGTCCAATGTAGCTTAAAACCTGAGCTAGGTGGCTTTTGAGGAAGTGTTCAGGAATTGTCTCTTTGTAGTTAGTTTGTCTGGAGCTGTGATGGGTTTTTGTATTAATTTAAATCTGCTTTAGCAGTGTTTGCTTTTCATAATTGATGTTTTCATCTGCCTTGTATTGAAGTGAGATGTTTTTTTTCTGATATGGTAATGTTTGCCTTATCAGCACAAATGTGTATATTTCTTAATAAAAATAAATAAATGCCAGTTCATACACAGAACACAGACGTGTACAACGGGTATTCTGACAATGGGTAGTCAGCAGGTGGGTATTGCCTAACCGAGTGGGGCATTTCCAATTTTCATTCCCAAATTGCTTGGACCCCGAGTAGGCCGGTGGCCTTCAAGTAATAAACACATTTCCATTAACACAATAATGGGCATATTTACTTATGTTTATTAATCACAATTTATATATATAGACCAGAGAACTCTATTATTAATCCCTCTCTCTACGTTCAGAGGCTGGAGATTCACAGGATCTCCTGTGATATTCTGCTGGCTTGTTAAACTCAAAACAGGCTCAACTAGAAACCAGGCTGCTCATGTACTTTTCAGGGTGACACTACAGATTGAGGCTAACAGCAAAATGGGTGGTGTTGGCATGTTATAACAACTTGACCTTCTCATTCAGTGCAACACAACCACATGAGACTTCTGTTCTCCTTGTATGCTCATCCATATAGCAAACATTGAACTGGGAAAACAGTAGCGGAGAAACAGTCCCAGGATTCCTTTTAAGCTGAATTCAAACACCTTTATTATGAAAAAAAAGAGAGAACATAGTGTTTGCAAATATATATGCGCAATTCTGTACTGAGATTACACAAGCATACTGGCCAATTGTCATACAGACCCTACTGTAAGATACTGGCACAGTACATTTGCCATAAATGTAGAATAAATAAAAACTTTTTCTTTCACGTATCTCACCAAGAATTGCAGACTGGTCTTTCTGGTTTATAGGTCTGGTAGTACAATATTTATTCTTTCAGTTTAAATGTTACATGTTCCGCAACAAACTGACAGTTGTCTTCAGCCACACATTGAATGCAGAAATAAGACCAAGACCCCGATAATGAATTGAGATCACTACATAACAGACAAATCAGATTTTACATTTATATATTTATATATATATATACATAATGTATATGTACATATATATTCTTTCCACTATTTTAATGCTGGACAGTGACACACTGTTGTGCAGGAGTTGGCAAGAAAAGAAATACAAATAAAATAAAAATGGGACAGACCTAAACATGCTGATACAAACAGCAAAACTAACCCTTAAGGAACAGGGAAACAAAATCAAAATAAAAACCCAAATAAAAGTGGTACGTACATACAAACATAACAAATTCAGGTCATATATCAACCCTGCTGTAGGAATGCAGTGAAATAGACACATCTTCACACCACTCTCTCACTCTCACACACACACGCACGCACACAGTTGTCATTCACCTGCATACAGGACTGTTTAACAAGGGGAACCAATCTAAATCCACTGTCTCCGTCTTTTGGGGCGGGGCATAATGGTTCGAAACACTGCAAGACCTCCAGATAGATAGAGGGCGGAGTTAATGAATGAGGTGATCATATTTTTTGTGATCAATTACTTTACCAGGGAAATCTATTGTTTTGGTAGTGTGGCTACAGTATGTACAGTACAAATACAGGCAACTTCATTTTCTTGTTTTTCTTTTTTTCTTGTTTTACTAACACACTCACATACATACATGTTCAGTATCACTTTGTCCCCTCTCTTCGGTCTCTCTCTCCGCTGCAGTTGGGCCTTTGTTTGGGAGGGGTTGGAGATGAGAGTGCTTGAGGTGGAGAGGCTGATCGGTCCTCAAAAAGGGCTAAAGTTGATGAGCCTATGGGGAGGGGGCGGGTCTGAGTGTTCAGCAGCAACCTCCGGAAGAAGGCTTGACGGTGGTTCCAGGGGTGATCTTAACATTGGACTTCTCGTTGCCACCTGCCGTGGCCCCGGGGCCCATCCTCTTCTTGATCTCAGCAGCCATGGTCATGAAGGCCTGCTCCACATTGGTGGCATTCTTGGCACTGGTTTCCAAGAACGGGATGCCCAGGGAGTCTGCAAACTCCTGAGGAGAGGAAGGAAGAGGTAAAGTGAGTGGGTGTTCGTGTTGTCCAACTAAGACAAGAGTAAAGGAGAGAAGAGCCTGGGTTGGGTCAGACAACGCAGAATAAAGTTAAAGAACAAATTTGTTTTTTTTTACAAAAAGGGTTCATATTTTAGATAGTCATTAAAGAAAAGATGAGTGTTAAAATGTTTTTCTGTCGTTTTAGTGATTTTAACGATTTTGATTGGCATGCATGCCCCCCCATGACTCAATAAGCGCATTCCCAAGATGCATCACAATCCTTCATGGGCAGATGTGACTTATGGGGGCTGGTATAAATAGTAACAAAGAAATTGCCGGCTTATTGTGTCTAAAAAGACATATTTAGCCACTTGTACGCATGCCCCCACCCACTGAAATCAAAACACTAAAATCGCTAAAAGAATGAAAACATTTTAACACTCATCTTTTCTTTTCTCTAATTACAATCTAAAATATGAACCCTTGTTGTAAAAAAACAAAGGTGTGCTTTAAGCAGGGCTTAAGTGGGTGAAGTGTGCTAATTTATCTCTGAAAGAGTACAAATCGACCAGCACCAGACTGTACTGTGTATAGACACTAGACAGGGCACTTCTCTGGGCCAACCTGCTCAGGGCCTTTACCTTAGCTGTTGTGTAATCCACCACCTTCTTTGTTGTCAGGTCACATTTATTCCCCACCAACAGCTTGTTGACATTTTCACTGGCATAGCGGTCGATTTCTTGTAGCCACTGTTTGACATTGTTGAAAGACTCCTGAGTCAAAGTGGATGCAGAAACACACACAAAACATGTCATGTCTTAAAGAAGCATACTGGTTTAATCCACTGACATAAGCCATTATGATCTGAGTGGCTGTTCTAAAAATGTCTTCTGAAAAACAGATGTTGCTGGTGGTTCTATTTATTTTTTGGTCAAAATTACATTATAATTGCATTTGCATCCATTGAATAGAATGCATGTATTTAAAGCCTTCAGATGACCAAGCAATGTGATGTTGGTGGTGCTGTACTGACCTGGTCTGTGACATCGTACACTACGATGATACCGTGAGCGCCTCTGTAGTAGCTGGATGTGATCGTACGAAACCTCTCCTGACCCGCTGTGTCCCACTACCAACACACAAACATGAGAAACATTGTTTTTTTCAGATAGATGTTGTACTTTGAACGTGCAGCACAAAGCAGAGAGAAACACAAATCTAATCCACATTTTAATCATATTTCGACTGACTTTATTCTGGTTTATTCCAAGTGCAAAATAATAAAGCCTGGGTACTCAACATGACAGCTTTAATACCATTTTGGCAGTAGGTTACCGTTTGTAACGATAAGCTAATAAACATGTTATTATTGTCCACTCACAAAAACCTATCCATAAGCAAACTGCCACTGGAATAAAGCAAAGCCAAACACAAAAAGTCATAACAAGTGTGTGTGTGTGTGTGTGTGTGTGTGTACATAATACATAATCGTCTATTCGCGATTATTTTTCATATTCGCGATTATTTCTCAAGTTCGATTATTTTTCATATTCGCGATTATTGTCAATTATCCAATTTAATTAAAAAAGTAGTGGGTTTTGACAATAAAACCATTCTTAAACCTCATGTCAACACTTGCATTCTTGAATGCGCCTCCTCCTCTTTGTTGAACGCATGTGCGTCCCCGCTCCTCCTCAGTCAGTCAACAGCAACACAGCAAGCACTGCAGTCACACAGGCAGGCTGGCTGGCTAACTAAACATGCTTAAAAGGTTTGTTTCAACCGATCCGATCAATTAATTTTTCCAGACGCTCGGAACAGACACATGTACCATACACATCCTGGGACTATATTCCTTTTGATACATACAGAAAACGGCTTTCACTTTCGTTTCAACACAGAGGACTGGAGTCAATGCCTTTACTGCAATTTAGCTTAGCGCTACAACTCTGCTGTGGAGGGGATGATGATGATGATCACACACAGATGGCGACTAGAGTATAGATGTTGGATTGTGATAAACATTATCGGCTATTGTCGCTATTTTCAGTTGTCAGCTATTTTTGCAGTTGTCGGCTATTTTCACAATGCAACGCATTATGAGCTTGTAGATCGTCTATTTTCGCATCGCGATGCAACACGACGTGAGCTTGTAGATCGGCTATATTTCAAATAGCCACAGTATAAAATAGGGCTAAAGTTTGCAAGTAAATGTACTTAATAGTTACTTTACACCACTGAACTGATGTTCAAAAAGCAATTAAATTGCTCTTCTTCATTAAGGTGTACAGTATGAGTATTATCAAAGCTCATAGCCTACTATCATAGTGGCATAAAAAAAAGACGATATATTCATCAATCGCGATTATTTTGTATGACGATTAATCGTCTGCAGAAATTCCTAATCGCGACAGCCCTATGCGTGTGTGTGTGTGTGTGTTTACTTACGATCTGAAGTTTGATGGTCTTTCCATCTAATTCTATGGTTCGTATTTTGAAGTCCACACCGATAGTGCTAATGTAGCTTTCTGTGTACGTGTCATCCTGGGGGAGGGAGAGGGGACAGGAAGAGAAAACCAGAGAGTAAAAGATTGCTCAGACATCCTACAAATACTTCCTGCTTGCCTTTACTTCCTTTGAGGGCAACAGCTCATCAGTGACAATGGTCAATCTTATCTTTCATGAAATCTCTAAGCAGGCCACTCAATGACCAATAACTAGAGGGCTCATTGGTTTAAGAAATGAACTAGATGATAGTAAGTAGTCTACAGTGCCACGCAAAAGTATTCACCCCTTTACTTTTTTGACACTGTTATGTTACAGCCTTATTCAAAATGACATTAAATTATTTTTTTTGTCAAAATTCTCTACACTATTCCCCATGACAAAATAAAAACTTTTTTTTAGATGTTTTTGCAAATGTATTAACAAAAGGAAAAAATAAAAAATCACATAAGCATAAGTATTCACACCCTTTGCCATGACACTCAAAATTGAGCTGAGGTGCATCCTGTTCCAAATGATCATCCTTGAGATGTTTCTATAACTTTACAGTCAGCCTATGGTAAATGTAATTGATTTGAGTTCATTTAGAAACGCACACACGTCTCTATAAGGTCCTACAGTTAACATGTCGGAGCACAAACCAAGCCGTGGCATGAAGTCAAAGGAAATGTCTGTAGACCTCTGAGACAGGATTGTATTGGGGCACAGATCTGGGGAAAGTTACCAAAAACCTTCCGCAGCATTGAAGGTCCCAAAAAACACAGTGGTCTCCATCATTCATGAAAGTTGAAAGTTGAAAGTTTGTTTTATTTGACAGGGACCGTGCTCATTAATGGACATGTCAGTTTTCACTTCAATGTAAATGAGCCAGAGTTAGCCAGCCGTAGGCTAATTTTCATCTGTGGTCCCTGGACCCCCCTTGGTGGTGATCAACCCCCCAATCCAACCCTTGATGCTGAGTGCCAAGCAGGGAGGCATTGGGTCCCATTTTTATAGTCTTTGGTATGACCCGGCCGGGGAATTGAACCCCCGACCTCCCAGTCTCAGGGCGGACAATCTAACCACAAGGCCACTGAGCTGATTGGAACAACCAGGACTCATCCTAGAGCTGGTCACCTGGTCAAACTGAGCAATTGGGGGAGATGGGTCTTGGTCAGGGAGGTGACCAAAGACCCAATGGTCACTCTGACAGTGCTCCAGTGTTCCTCTGAGGAGATGGTAGAACCTTCCAGAAGGACAACCATCTCTGCTGCACAAGACCAATCAGGCCTTCATGGTAGAGTAGCCAGATGGAAGCCAGTCTTCAGTAAAGGCACATGACAGCCTATTTGGAGTTTGCAAAAAGGAACCTAGAAAATTATCTGGTCTGTTGAAACGAAGATTGAACTTTTTGACCTGAAATCCAGGTGTATCATCAAATGGGCAACACCATCCAAACAGGAAAGCATTGTGGTCGCAGCATCATGCTATGGGAATATTCTTCAGTAGCAGGAACTGTGGGACTAGTCAGGATCAATTGAAAAGTTGATGCAGCAAATTACAGAGAGATTCATGATGAAAACCTGATCCAGAGCGCTCAGTTTGTGAATGTCCTGCCTGGAGTGGCCCACCCAGACCCCCATCTCTGGAGAAATATGAAAATGGCTGTGCACAGAAGCAACCTGGTGCAGCTTGAGAGGATCTGAAAAGAAGAATGCGAGAAACTGCCACAAAATAGGTTTGCCAAGTTGTAGCATCATAGTCAAGAAGAATTGAGGCTCTAATTGCTGCCAGAGGTGCTTCAATAAAGTATTAAGTAAAGGGTGTGAATACTTATGCACGTGTGATTTTGTACTTTTTAACACATTTGCAAACCTTTCTAAAAGACCTTTTTCGTTTTGTCATTAAGCAACATTGTGTGTAGAATTCTGAGCAAAAAGGTAATTTACAATTTTCTTGAATATGCCTGTAACATAACAAAATGTGAAAAAAGTGAAGGGGGGTGAATACTTTTGCAAGGCACTGTACATAGTA
This sequence comes from Nannobrachium achirus, assembly GCF_963921795.1. Taxonomy (NCBI): domain Eukaryota; kingdom Metazoa; phylum Chordata; class Actinopteri; order Myctophiformes; family Myctophidae; genus Nannobrachium; species Nannobrachium achirus. The sequence continues at coordinate 23,593,267 of NC_137833.1, forward strand.
AGGCTGGGCGATATTAGGAAAACCTGCGATATTCGATAACGTTGTTGAATACCTCGATAAAGATATTACTAAAAACCATTGCATTATATCGTTTTTAGTGTTTTTCTACTTTAGGTACACTGCCTGCCTAACCCTGATAATGAATAGCATATCCATGCATGCACACTGCACAGTACACAGTACACAAAGAACGGTTAGGTAGGTTTTACTGAAATAACCACACCTTGTTACAGACTTTTTTACATGTGCTACGTGCTTGCATAATGTGTCTGTTAATTAATTTTACACATACACCAATACCTCATTTCAAGCAGTCTTCATTGATATGAATACCTTGCATGTTGATACCTCGATATCGATAATTTTTCGATATATTGCCCAGCCTTAGTACATAGCACATTCTGCTGTGTTATAGCCAGACTTACTGCAAATCGGAGTAGAAGGCAAGATTTTCCAACGCCAGAGTCACCAATGAGGAGCAGCTTGAATAAATAGTCACTGTAGAGAGAGAGAGGGAGAATCAGACCATTAAACTATGGTTGGTTAAAATTATTTTTACAAATTATGACAAAAGTATAAGATTTCAATCATTTGGATTCTGTATCTTAGCATATTTGTTGTGGTGGTTGTCTTGCATAGCAGGGAGGAATGTGTTTCTCTGTGTGAGTTCATTCATATCAGTGTTGTTTAAACTCATGGAAGTGCTGTCGGCCAAAGTCACATCAGGAGAGGGTTCATCCTGCACTTTAGGTCCCAAGTATCTGCCATGACACTTAAACGTTCTATTCTTGTGTCAGTTTGTATGGCATAGATGCCTAGCAGTTAGAAAACATGTCCAATCAATATATCCCTGACCACAATACACTGACTGAAGCCCTTGTTCAGTTGTCAAGTCTCTCTGGGTTAGGGTTAGAACGGCAGCTAAAAGGTGATTCACCTGCCATTGAGAAGCCCCCCCTCAACCCTCTTTTGCTCTATATAATATATGAGACATTTCAAAAGTATTTTCAAAGCAGTAGTTAGGTACCCACAAAGCAAACATTTGTTGTAATGCTTACTTGTGTTCTTAACAATGCTGATAATATAAGACACACAAGAATGTACAGTATAAGAAATGAGAACATAATCATACAAGCACAGCTGATTCCTTCCTTAGTTTAAGATATCAGCTAGCTGCCTGAAAACATTCATCATAGTCTGACTTGGATATGGTGAGGAGGAGTATATATCTGACCAACAACCGCAACTTTCAGGACATTGAGAATGCTGTGCTGAGCTCAGCAACATTTCCACAAGGAAGTGCAGGTCAGTGGCGGGGAGCCAGGAGGAGCTCATGTGATTAGTTGTATGAAACTAACAGAAGTAGGAGGAATAGGCGAAAAGATTAGGGGGGAAAAATGTAAGGGTCCTGAATAAAATGAAATATTTCCTTCCACATGCAACTGCTATGGTGGGTGAGTGGTTAGTGTTGCATTGCTTCAAGAAGATCATGGGTTCGATGGGTTCTGTGTGGAGTATGCATGTTCTGTCCATACATGTTTATCAAAACACAATATGACATACAGTTATATGCTCCTGCAACTGGTCCCTGGCTGGTTGCCAGGGAATGGCTGCCCACTGCTCCTTATGGTTAGGATTAGGATGTACAACACTGTAATTTTTAAGCCATACATTCTGCACAGCACCAGAATACTTGTTTTGGAAGATAAGCACCCCTTTCGAATGATATCAACGACGAAGATCTGCTATTTTTTTGGCAAAGACATTTGATAGAGAGTGAAAAAAGACTGTATCAAGTACGTATATTATAAGTACATTTTACAGATTATAGAGGGTTTAAGTGGTACCGGATATGCAGCTCCGCAAATAAAAGGTGAACTGATCCCTGTGCATGACGGAGGACAAAATCACGCTAAATTACATCTCCACACTCACTTATTGTGAGTGTTTTTTATCACAATAAACGATTCCTAGGTGGCCTCTCTACCCATTCAGCCATGGCCAATCCGAGGTATGATTTACAGAGGTCCTATCAGCCTGATGTATGTTTTATGAGCTGGTCGAGTTGTCATTGTTGATTGAGTCCGCTTTCTGGAACTCATTTTAAGATCTGGTTAAAATATATGAGTATGTTGCTCAAACTACACACAGTACACACACAGATACATGTGATGCACAGTACATGTTATACACACAGTCAAAATGTGGAGGACAGGAAAAGTTGTGGAACTGTGGGCTGCCTGAAATATGAGCTCAAACTTGCCTTATATGCTGCCGTGCCTAGTGCCTGCTACTAACCTGCACATTAAGAACCATAGCAGCATTCTGGCATGTTTACCCCATTGACATGAACTCACACAGTATTGTGTAGTATTGACATTACTGCATTCTACATTCTAACGGCACATTCCAAAGCAAGGCTCACAAACCAAGGCTCAACCGGTTTAACCAACAGACCAACACTTTTTGGGTACAGTAGTGTGTACCCTACATTGCAATTCCAGTCCACCTACAGTTCCGCTTGGATGAATATGAGTGACATGCGAATGCTCCCACGAGTACTACGAGTAATCCAGGAAGTCCTAACCCGAGTTTTCCTTGAGGAATTATCCCAAGTTCCCAACCTCACTGTTCTTTTAACATTTAGTCAAGCGTAATAAACATTAAACCAAGTTAAGACAAAAGATGAGTGCAGTCCCCTGACTTTTGTCAGAAATATTAGGCTGCAGGAAGGAGAGACTGATCATTTGAGAGGGGGCGCAACAGTCTATAAACACAACACAAGATATCGGTCTAAAGACCTGAACGTGGCCAGCGTGCTCTGTCTTCTGGTCTGTGGAATGTAAAATAAGAGCACCGTTTACCTATAACGTGCTGTACTGTTGCTACACTGTCTGTTGCTACACTTAAAAATATAAAATAAGTGTGAAACCATAACATATTCAATCATAGCTATCTAGGGATTTGGAGGTATCGAGGTATGACATTTTATCGCACAGCCCCAGAAAGTAAAGAAATAAGTGTTAAATTGAGCGGTAATTAAAATATCTTACCTATCATCTAATAATGGACTATTTACTTTTCAGGCAAGTGGGCATGACCGGCAAGTGGGCATGACCTTTGGGCAAGTAGAACATGACCTGTACTTGCCCGACAAGCAAGTGCCTCTGAGGCCTTAGTGTCAACCCCTGCATCAGTTACACTGATATGGTAGGATTGGGCAACAGTGACAAATAAGTTCCTCACAAAAAAAAAATCTAAATACTGTATATGAAATGCAATCAGAACCAATTACATTTCTGGCATTTTCCACATATCACTAACTAACATGTACAATCTCTGCAACAAATAAATAGTTATTTAGATCTCAAGCCCTTTCAGATTTAGATTGTTTATTTCAATCCTGTATCACGGTACAGTATCACGAAACATTACACACTGTAATCCAACATTTATTTCTGGTTGATTGAAAAGTCAAAGGCTGATGCTTAAAGCTCATTTGTGCCTTTATACCGTTTATATCAGTTAAAATCCCAAAATAATAGTTTATGTCTATCAAGGCAAAAGAAACTGAACTGAATTGGTCCTGTGTCCATCACTACTCAAATTTCGGGAACAACAAAATGGTATGGACAGAGGAAAAAGCGTCATTGTGCACCTCTAGCATCAAGTGTTAGCTGAGCCTGGGTTGTTTCCTGCCTCCCAGAATTCACAATCTTCCCCCCTTTCCCATTGTAATAAAATCCAGTCATGCCCTCTTCGTTAAGCCTTGGACAATGGCCATCCCTGTGCAAGCCAGTCTGGCTACACATTGCTCAGGAGGATTCTGAGAAGTAGTAAAGTACCGAAGTAGGAAAAGAGAAGAGGAGCTCCCAATGCTTACTACCATTCCCCAAACACAGCTTTGTCTTTCTATCCATCCACTATGCTGCTATGGTATTCCGATTAAATTAGGAATTATAAAAGGAATTATGAATATGCCATTGAGATCTTTTAAGTAGTTGCCTGCTAAATGCCTACATTGTAAATTGTAACGCATGTAAATAAGACAATTCATCAGTCAAGGAGACAGATGATGTCTTGGCCCCAAACAGAGCACGGAGCAGAGTCTGGGTGTACTGTAGGGTTACATGTCTCCATTCCGACATGTCTCCTTTCCGACACTAACCCTATCTCTTACCCTAACCCTAAACATAACCTCTATGGAAGTGTCGCCACTACGACAATAAGAAGTCAATGTCGGAGTGGCGACATGTCGGAATGGAGAGAGCCCCCCGTACTGGAGACCTGGTCTAAATTTATTGTAATGTATGGTTTCTTTGTCTAGCCTGGTGTCTTGTTTATACAGTACTTGTAGAATTCTTCTTCAGGTATTCATATTGTTTTTGATCAATGTTTTGTATATGCACACCCACCCCCACACACACACACACCAGTATTTCTCAGGTACCAAATCCCTACCCGGCTACCCCGGCCCCTAGTGTGGAAGCACTACACTTTTTCCCTGACATACAGAAGGACAATTTTGGCGCCGTGGGTGCGTGAACTCAAGCGCAATTAAACACATACACATCACGCAATGCAACACAATTTGCACATACATCTGAAAGGACCGCAAGGGTAATACGATACTGGCTTTTCTGCGTCTCTCTTTTTGATAATGGTGGCATGTGACAATGTATGTAATTTTACATGTTTTATTATCAATAAAGAGGTCAAAGTCTCTGACCTCCAATTGCCTGTGAGGTTACAGCTATAGTAGCCATAAATTATAACTACCAGGAGATGTCGCTAATATTCGGATGTTATGTCTCTCCTGGAGTTATAAGGCAGAGTCATATGGCTCTCGCTGGTTGAGCCCCAACGTCCACATTCGGCTCAAATCATGTACAAATCAATAAGTTGCTCACCGCATCGTCGAAACAGCTTTATATCTACCGGTGAGCCCACTCGTTGGCATGTGTTAGTCCATATATTTCTAATAAATTAATGTTTACTCAAACTTCTCCGAGACTCGCGTTTCCTCGTCCGCCTTCAGAATGCTTCAGAACTACAGAACGTTGGAATACTTCCGCATACAAAAACGTCATGTCCTAGTATGAGCGAATCGCAACGGCGATCAACGTCATGTGATATGTTCGGCCATTTTTACCCAAGCAGTTCAAAAACAAGGAAAGCGATGAGACTCTGAGAAGTTTGAGTAAACATTAATTCATTAGAAACATATGGACTAACACATGCCAACGAGTGGGCTCACCGGTAGTTATAAAGCTGTTTCGACGATGCGGTGAGCAACGTATTGATTTGTACATCTTTTGAGCCGAATGTGGACGTTGGGGCTCAACCAGCGAGAGCCATATGACTCTGCCTTATAACTCCAGGAGAGACATAACGTCCGAATATTAGCAACATCTCCTGGTAGTTATAATTTATGGCTACAGCTATAGTTTAAGTAGTAGAGACTGGACAGTGGACATGTGAGTGTTATAGCTGAATTATAAATTCAGCATAGTGTTTTTAGAAACAGTGGCTTGAGAAAGAGTTGTGAGATGTTCCAACTTAAGAGTCACAATCCAAGAGCAACTTAAGCCCTCTATACTTATTATACTACTTACACTTTTGTCCCTAGACACCAAACGCTTTGCATGTTGTTAGATTATAGATTGTCCATTTATGCCAAATGTTCCCCCCCAGAATAGGGATACTAGGGTTCAAGTGGTTGAAAGAGATATAGAGCATAACACATCCTGGGTTCTGAATGTATGTCATTAGTAAAAAAAAAATGTACAAATGTAATAAATGTATTGTTATTTTAATGGTGATCAGAAAGTTATTTGAATGGCTATGCAACAGGTGCAAACCTAATCCACACAATTCCACCTGAGACATATTCTACCTGGGAGAAATTCGACCCAACTTAATTTGTGAATGGAGACAGTAAAGAGAAAGGGAGCCTTGGCAACAGCTAATGAGTTACTCAACATCACTGTGGTGAAACAGCAGGCTTGTCATATGGCATGTGACCAACACATGACTAAGACATCTAGTAGAGATGGGGGTGGTTTGTTCAACAAGTTACTATTCTATTTGACTCTAAAGTTAATAGGAACTTAAATAAAATGTACAGAACCAGTCTACATGGATGTAAACAAATCAACAACATAATACATTCGTTTTTGTCCACTTAACACTGGTGGTTGCTAGTGTGCTGTAAATGGAACCCACTCTCTACTATGGCAAACAGCAACAGGTTCCAGGGAGTAGTGATCTAATTATTTAGCAAAAACATTGCAATACCAAGTAGGTCATCACCAGCTATGTTGTCTAGCTATTATAGTTACACCTTTTTCGAGGAACTAAACCAAAGAAAGGATCCAAGATGAAACCGAATGCCTCTACTGCCTGTCTTAATGTCAAGTCAGCAAAAGAAAACCAAGCAACATTAAACTACAAGAGATTGATAATTACACCTATGGCTCAAACATTGACAATTGACAAGTCAACATTAAATCGAGATTCACGCCACGGTCACATTTGAAGTGTAATGAGAAACACTTCCATGTCATGTTGCATCAAAACGAAAAGAGTGGTTAAAGTCAAAGACAAGAGACACTGTCAGTGACCCACTAACAGCTGGCTATAAACAGTGTAGACACTCAGGCTATCACTGGTTAACTAAGCTCAACTTTAAGCACCTTTGAAGTGCACTTAAATCGTGATGAAATGTGAGGAATGTGTGTGGTGGCACTGGCTAGATTAGAGTAGCACCGGCAGACAGAAGGCTAACGTCAGCTGACATTACCTCCTGTTAGCTCCACGGCTAGCGTGAAGTGAGTCAGCTAAAGCTAATTTGATAGCAAACAAAGCTAACTAGCGGTTAGCCAGCTAGCAGCAGTTATCAGACATGGACAACATGATGATGATGATGATGATGATGTGGAGGTATTAATGATAGCGGTTATACTTACTATTCGGGATTCATCTTCGCCTCGTCGTACAGTCAGATCCCGGCCTCGTAAAAATGTCAAGTCCTTTTAAATGTCTTCCCCCTGGCTTCAAATAATAAAACACGGTCCCCAAAGAAGAACCAGGGCTAGCCCACCTACCTACCAGCTTCTTCTCAGTTAAAAAACCCAAAATGGCTGCAACTCCAACCAGGAAATAGCTAACATTAGCTATAGCTGGCTACTAGCCCGACTGAGAAACAAAACAAGGGGGGTGGAAGTGGAACGCGTCGAGGTTGACAGCTATTATATCGGTAGCCAAACGTCCGTATCTACCGATGCCGTGCGTTGTGACCCACGTTGGATATCGTTAAGGACTAATGGGGGGGTAGATCACTGTCTTGTCTGTGTCTGCAATAGTGTGTGAGACAGTGCAAGCCGCTGTCAAGCCCAGGGAAGGAATAGGATGACGTCATTTAGTGAGACGTGGCAAATAGGAGTCAGTAGGCTACCCCAGAGTACAGCCAGTGGTACACACTGCATCATGCATGGCATGGCCAGTGATTCTCAACCTTTCCCCCATAAATAATTCCATAATGCATAAGCCAGTGGTATTTCAAACATCTTCCTGTCAAGGTCAAGGACCCCCAAATTGATATCTATTAATTATTATGGTTGGACCCTCCCTTATCTGAAACGATGTGCTGCCAGGGATGGGACCCACATAAGAGAAGATGCGTTGTACTTAGATTTAAACATAATATATCATTCAAAATTTTACATTTTTCAAAAGAAAAATGAATTGAGAAACACTGACTGAAGACTACATTTTGCTGCACAATACAAGCTTCACTTAATTAACTATGAGTGCCAAATGGAACCAAATGTTATAGCAGGTCCATGAACCTGCTTTTTATTTTATTTTTCTTGCCTAAAATATGGTGCTAATGTGGCAAAAATACATTTAAAATAAACTGTTTAATTGTGATATTATCAAACCAAAATATCAAACAAATCAGACAGGACATTCATGTGTTTTATTGAGATCTAGAAGCAGGGATAAAACATATTACAAAAGATAAAAATGAATGAGCAGAGGAGGGATTTCAAAAGCAGAGAGGTATTCCCCCCCTTTATATGAAAATTCAAACCAGGCAGATTCTTCCCCAGTCATTTATTGCATCATTGGTCACAATGAGTCATTACAAATCATAGGGAGGATCAGACGGTAATCACAGGATGCATGACTGACAGGTCATGTCAGTACTTGTACAAAGGTATCGAGACTATCCACAGCATGAGTCAGGAGACAGCATGAGTGAGGTAGCTTAGGTTCCTTCGCAACACTACTGGCAAAGCCTTTGGGAATTTCTATGAATAATTCGATATGAAAAAGTTGTGTAAACACAGGTGCTACAAATGATACCAATATATATCCAATATCAGGTTCCATTAAAGGTCTCTGACAATATGGCATTCGCTGCTTGAAACAGTTCAAAGGGTGACTGGTGTGGTAACCTCGCCCACCAGGCTTTCTGAGAAAAAGCCTGGTGTTCGTTCACAACAGCCCGTTTGGTTTCCGCCTAGGGCGCGGAAACCACTAGAAGAAGCGGCGTCGCTTTGATTTGGTTCCCTCCGTTTGTTTCCCCAATCCCTATTAAAATGCTCGAGTAGTCTAGTGTAGTCTTGCCAGTCGCTAAAAGTTGGACTAAAAGATGCATATACCAAACGAATTTTTCAAAAGCAAAACTACTCCGCATCAAGGAGTTTATTAGGTAGGCCCTAAAAGTATGTCCTTGAGCGCAAGGGGAATATTTTGGGTTAAAACTGAATCCGGTTTGATCTTTCCGGCAAATTGTAGTCCTTTGAGTACTACAACATGACGTTTTGTGGTTTCCGCTCCAGACCGGTTACAAGCCCGAAAAGTGAAGTGATCCCAGACTACTGGTGTGGTAAGCTTGTCTGAGCCAAAGGCTCCATCAAATCTTTACAATGTTCATGCATTTATAATCGATATGCTTGTGATACTGGTCTTGTGGTACTGGTTTGTGTAGAACTGACTCAGCAGAAACCATTGAGCAATATGACTCTGACTCATTACAGAAAACGTTTCACTTCCAAGTCTCTGCAGCATCATTTTCTATTTCCTCCTCCATCAATATGGTTGGACTGGCAACGCTGATCCGATTTTAAAACAACTTGATTGGTTATTTTAGTCTGTTTTTGAGCATCCTGATTTGCCTATCCCCTCCCATTCACTTTTCCATTGGAATGAAGAGACTCACATCCTACTTGGAGTCTTGCTTTCCTATTGTCATCACTTCAAGTCATCATACTTTTCTGTTCCCTCCTCCATCGTTATGGATGGGATGTGGATAGTTAGTACATATCTCCACAGCAACCATATCCTGGTTCCAGAATGTGTAGGGGAACTCAACAGTGGAGGCTGCCCCCACCTCACCCTGGAGGACAAACGGAGACAAGACACTGTCAAACTGATGAGAACATGAGGAAAACAGAAGATGTCTGTTAGAACAACTAATCACCTAAATTCTCTTTCCCGTTCCCAGTCTGTTCTGATTCTGTGCCCAAGTTACTTAATTGTTAAAAGGTATATATATATGCTATAATATAGAGTGGGTTACACATTTCATCCAACCAGGAGAGAACCCAACAAAGAGCATTTATCAGTTTTATCCTGTAGGAGTTCACTGTCCTGATTGGATAATATATAACAATTATGACTATGAAAATATAGAGCAGGTTAACACTTACTCTAACAAAGAATATCACTTACAGCACCTTTTTGTTACGTCAGGGTCTTCTCTGTGTTACTATATCTCAAATTCCCTAATTATCTGCCTCAACAAAAAAACTGAACAACAAATTGGAGACCAAAAATGGCAAAAAATTGAGACCTTGTGATTTGTACATTACCTTTGTATTTAGAGCTATCAGTCCTATCTCAAAGCAGCTGTCGGAGGCCATCCTCCTCATGATGTCATCCAGAACGGTACGACAAGCGACACTGGGGGTGGAACCCTTGGGGGAAAAAAAGTCACTGACTTAAAGAATGAATGTCCACATTAAATTGTGTTGGTGAACTACCAAAAGTGTACGTTTTTCAGCCAATACAGGTCCCTGGTTGAGAAACTGCAATAACAGAGACCAGGGAGTCTCAGCTCTTCAAAATGTCAAAATGTACACATAAAGTGATAGACGACAATTTTCTGGAAGCATGCGAGTAATTGACTGGATTTACCACTTAATTAATTGGTTCCTGGTTCCGTCCGTAGGATAGAGAGAGTCCAAAGCAAATTTCCCCATGGGGCCCAATAGAAATATATCTTAAATCATCTTATCTAAAAATAAAACAAAAAAGAATCCTAAAGAAAAATAAAGTATTTTCTGGAATGTTCTGAGAGTCAGGGTTGCTCACCTGTTTCATCAGCTGGACAATGTGGAAGCTGGGACAAAAACACATTATCTTGTCACCATCACCTGTAGCTGAACACAGAAAAGACTGCCATGTTGCGTTACATTATTTTCTGTTGTGCTATTTAGTTTTGTTATGTTATGTTATGGTACAGTAGTTAATCATGGCAATTATATAATTGACATACCTGCAGCAGCCCCCACCTAGGGGAAAAAAGTTGAAAATGAAACTTAGGATAATTCATAATTGATTGACGTGACATTTCTAAATAAGCATTCTGGTATCACGCTCTCTCTGAACCTCTTAACCTCTCCTAATGTCACTATATTAATTGGACCCCCTTTCAGTCCCTCTCTCCATTTCCTTTTAAGTCACAGTTGTTGTTTTTTTGTTTCACAGAGTTTACTTGCCATGTGCTCAGCATACAGGCCACAGCCAGGTAAGGGTGAGTCTCCAACTCTTCCTGGGGCCTTGAAGGGCGCTCCAGAGGAAGACACACCTGAAATAAATGAATTGGGTAGGAATATTACTCTACCCCTAGATCACTCCTCTTACTAAATACTAGATTTAGTATTAAAATATGTCTTAATTGGTTAAGCTCTATACAGTATGTAAATCACTTTTAATGAATAAAATGTAATTTCGGTGGTTGTATTTTGTCTCCCTGCTCTTTTTTAGATTGTGTCAAAGGTCATATAGGATCTGAAATGAACATAAGCAAGTAAAAGTAACTCAGATGTTTACTTACTTGAGTGAATGTACTTAGTTACTTTCTACCACTGTTGTCATCGATACAGATGATGAACAGGAATGAGTTGAAATACAAGGAAGGAAATGTAAGAGACTGACTCACCAACAGTTAAGTTCCCCGTTGTGTCCACAGCTATGAGACCTGGGAAGTGACGAGAAAAGACGACGTATCTTCACTTCCCGTTTAGGTTAATGCCACCAAATCAGGGTGAGACGTGGTCTCACAACCAGTGAGTGGGTCAAGAGATGCGCTGATGCAATAAAGTATGTGCGTGTTTCACTCCCCACTGTTTATTTTGGAATATTAATTTCAAAGTAACTACACAACCTAAACCTCTATCAATGTGTAATTCTGCTTTAACATTAAAACATCTTCTACCATCATAAATATTCCCAAGTTTTATTGCTAGAAAATTCCAGATTTGAGTTATTATTAAGATGATGAGAATTTCCACACAGCTTATGTCCATGGATGCATGGAGCTCACTCTACTGTTGGAGCCCATTGCTACAGTATTTCCTACAACCATATTGAAAACTACAATCTGTACATAATTGCAACCATATAAATGGTGCATTTATATAGCGCTTTTATCCAAGGCGCTTTACATGTCATAGATTGTCCATTACATTCACTCATTCACGCACACATTCATACACCGGTGGCGGAGGAAACCATGCAAGGCACCAACCTACTCACCGGGAGCAATTAGGGGTTCAGAGTCTTGCTCAAGGACTCGCGACATTAACTCAGGGGGAGCCAGGATTCAAACTGGGAACCCTTCGGGAACCCTTCGTGCTATGATAACGGTTTCTCTACCCCTGAGCTATGCCGCCCCATATCCGAAATAAAACAAAGATGGCAGTGAATCTAGTGTCTAATCCCATGTACCATCTGCTTCAAATAACTTAATTGACATCATCAACCAGTCCGTGTCCTACCTGACACCAGGGCCAAAATCTTTAAGTGGAAGAGTAACTAGTCCACCTCCAACCACTACAGTACTAGTTATATTGTTTGAATCTACTGTATTATAAGTTGTCATAACGGTACTCTACTCTTCGATTTAAACTCAGTAACTGCTGCAACGAATGAATAACTTTAAAAATGTAACATACCGTAAGTTTCAAAACTTACCAAGCGTGTCATGGCCAGATATCCTCTGATTTTTTTCAAGGAACTCCTACAAGAGGGAAGGATATTTGTAATTCTGGGTTGATTGTTTACATTTTCTAAATCTGTGGTTCTCGAGGTAAATTTACACCTATAATGACATGCAAGGTTAAAAGTAGAAGTCTGTCTTAGGGTTTTATAAATATTTAACCAATGAAAAGTATCAACAATAGCTTATGACTAATTCAAGCTATATTGGATCTATTTGAACACATGATATTTTTTTCCATTTGGACATACAAGTTTCCACCTGACAGTGACAATGTACAGAACAAGTTGACATACAAGATAGACATCCCATTTTCCTTCCATTTAGCCGGTAATGTGTTGTACCTGATAAGCCATAGCAGAGTTTGCAGTCAGCATGTTGTCATTAGGCTCTATGGCAAATCCCTGTTCTCTGGCAAACGCCACTGCTCCTTCTCCAACCAGCAGGCTATGAGGGCTTTTGTCCATGACCCTGCGAGCTACACGGACTGGAGCCCCCACTCTGGAAATGAACAAAGTTTCACTACGACAGCTTGATTTTAATTTTGTAAAGATATTTTCTACGCTTTGTTTTCTCACCTAAATGACAAAACTCTTCCTCATCTTCCCCTTAACTAAGCTAAACACATGAATCTCTTACCCCTGGAGGGCTGCCACAGCCCCAAACCTCCCGGGTTTGCCTTCCATGATGGCTGCGTCACACTCCAGCACGCCTCTGCTGTTGGGGAAACCTCCTCTGCCCACTATGTGTCGACCTGTCTCAGGGTCATTCTCCACCTCTGGGGACACCACACAAACATACAATGGCTTATTTGCCTTTTTTTTTTACAGTGTGGTACCGATGGGAACCATGTAGAAGAGGGCCTGTCTGTGTCCATGGATAGGCCTACTTTTGCAAACAACTGGACTTGATAATGTATGTTTGAGATTTTTGAAATATGTCACTTTTAAAGCCTCCAGACCGGATTACCTACCCAGGGCTGTGTCAGTCATAAGGAACATACAAGCACACAAGGATGCTGCATAGTTTGTATGACAGATGGTGCAACTGTTCACGTTTGTGGTGCCCCCTATGGGCAGAAGTGAAAGTGGTTTTGGTGGTGCACTCAATTCTAGGCCCCTCAACACGAGACCACGCAGCTGCAGACCCCTGCAGCCTGTGGAGCTCAATGGGAGACAGGAAGATCAACAAGTGGCAGGAAGTGACCTCATACCTCCAAGGCAGAGGAGAAGAGACGACACCCAAAAAGAGGGCACCTCCACAAGGCAAGAGCGTATGTATGCAGCTCGCAGCCCAGCTCCATGGAGCTCCACGGAGCTTCGACGTTTCAGAATAAAAGCTCATCTCCATTGCCTGAATTTTTCTAAGTGTTTTTGGACTTAGAAATATTTAGGCCGGGGAGCTCCAGGGTCAAGAGGCCGGCCCCGCTCGGCTCGAGGCCGACCTAGGGGCCTCGGCCTCGGGACTCCCCGCGGACCCCCTGGAGCTCCGGGGACCCCCGGGGCTCGCCGCCCCGGAGCCGGGGACCCCCGGGAGCCCCCGGTCCTCTGCGGGGGTCCGGGGACCCCCCGGGGAACGGCTGCTTTTGGCCGTTTTGGCCGGATTTCTTGGGGCACGCGTGGGTACCGGTCCCGCGTCGGTCGGTCGCTCCTAGCCCGAGCTGTGGGGTTTTAAGTGCGCTGCAGTACCGGGCGGCGCCACCAGGCGGCACCGTCAATTTTGCGGGGGTCCGCGGACCCCCCTGGAGTGGAGGGGTCCGGCCGGTCAAAGTCCCGGATTCCCCGCAAAAAAATTTGGCCCTCCTGCAGTTAACATAGCTGGGCAGAAAATCGGAACGGGTCCGCGGGGTTCCCCGGAGCTCCAGGGGGTCCACGGGGAGTCCCGAGGCCGAGGCCCCTAGGTCGGCCGTGAGCCGAGCGGGGCCGGCCTCTTGCCCCTGGAGCTCCCGGCTGGTATCACCAGGTCCCCGGCCGAAATATTGTGGCAATGGTGTGGGGGAATTTTGCCATATAGAGTTGCCGTAGTTCAAGATCTGTGGAGCCAGCTCCATGGAGGTGGGCTTCGGACTGCAGCAATACCCTTCTCCCACAAGGCAGAGACGTCACGTGAAAGACCTGCCCCCAAAAAAACACTCTTCCACCCATAGAGTTATAATAATTATAAATATAATAAGCATAATAAGCCACAAGTATAATAAGCAAGTATAAATATAATTATTATAATAAATATAATAAAATCCGGCCTCCTGTGGACTGTGTGGAGGTCACGTGACGTCTCTGCCTTGTGGAGGTGACGTCACATCCTGCCAAGCGTGGAGGTGCGTCACATCCTGCCAAGCGTGGAGGTGAGGTCCGCCCATATGTCTGCATCCAGGGGCTCCTCCCTCAACATGCAATTCCAATTTGTGTAAGATTATTGATATAGCCAAAGATGTAACCAGTCCAGTTATAGCACCATCATGAGGTTGTGACACATTTGGGGTGGAGGTTCTTCCTTGCCTGGGAGTGCATGCGCTTGCAAAGTTTCGGTCCTGCGAATTCCCCATATAGGCGCACCATTTCACATTTTCTTCAAAACACACTTTTAACTAAAACTTTTATAGATTTTGCCCAACACATACACAAAACACCCATATTATTTCTTGAGTCATGTGATGAAGATCTGTTGCATTTTTTCATGTACAAAACTTTGCACAAAATGCCACAAATCATGTGTCTGACTGCTGTGAAATGAAGCACAATCCGGGCAGCCAAAGAAAGAAGCGCCACCCCAAACTTTTGTGACCTTGACCTTGAACCATCGGTCATAAAATAAGATCGAAATTCCCATGGCCTGACTTTTAACAGGAAGGAGGAGGTATACTAGTGTTTAAGAGAAACCAACTCTTCATACATTATGAATATGGTGACACGACATGCACAATATAATACACTTTACACCAGTAAGACTCCCTAATCGGGAGATAAGCGACCGTAGGTCGCTTATCTCCACAAATAGGGCAAAAATTTGTTTTTCCAAAATCTTCCTGATCCATGTTGATGAGATGAGTGTAGACATGCTGTGTAGTGATTTTCGTGATTTTAGGGCAAAATCTGTAGGAGCAGTGTCCAAAAATGTGTTTTTAAAAATCGTCCTGAAGGTGGCGCTATATGGGACAGATTCATGTTGATGGGATGAGTGTAGACATACTGTGTAGCGATTTGCGTGATTTTAGGGCAAAAACTGTAGGAGCAGTGTCCAAAAATGTGTTTTAAAAATCGGCCTGAAGGTGGCGCTAGAAGAGGGGCATGTGAGAAATGAGGGGTGGGGTCTCCGCGTTGCCTTGGCGGACGAATAGGTACCGGCCCCGGCTCTCCCGGACGCTCCTAGCCCGAGTTACGGCATTTTATGTGAGCTGCAGTGGAGGGGGTCCTCCACTGGGGGCGCCACCACTTTTGCATCCGTTCTGGAGCACCAGGAGTGGGTGGTCCCCAGGAATTCCCCGTGAGCAGCCCCGTTGGGGTGGTCATTTTTGCACATTTGGTCATTTTTTACACCTGGGGGTCCCCGAGGGACCTGGGGGTCCCTGGAGCTCCGGGGGTCCTTGGAGGTTGTAGTTTGGCAGGTAAGGAGTGTGTGTGCAAAATTTGGCATGGATGGAGGCAACGGTTGTGGAGATATGAGCAGGGCAAAAGTGTGACTGACTCACAGACAGACAGACGGACAGCCGGTGGAGGTTTTGGTAGTAAATGCGACCTACGGTCGCAATTATGTCAACGTGCACAAAAGACTTAAAGTATGAGTTAAAAGGATGAAACAAATGCTACATGTTAGGGAATGAAATGGGAATAATATAAAAATAAAGAGAATAGAGAAATGTACATTTAGCCACCTTTTGGGATTGATCTGTCACTATATAAGTTTCATTTACCAACCTGCCAGTGCCTCCTCCACAGCATCAGTGGCCTGGTGCCCAGCGCTGATGAGCTCTTTAAGTCTTTCTACAGCCGGTGCAGAGAATGCCCATGTTCCTACTGCTGCCATGCTCTTTTTGAAACATCAAAATATGGTCAAATGGAATATGCAGATTCATTCATTTTCAAAAGCCATAATTGATTTATTTGGATATTACAGTGAATGCAGGAAATACAAAGGTACAGAGGGTAGGCCTATTTCTTGAGTCTACAGCAGCATGCAAAACCTACTGCTTAAAGAAGTTCAGTAGGCTATTCAGTGGTTGTAGACCTGTAGTAAACAGGGACTCCCAAAACGTCATTTAAAGTTACACACATTGTAAAGTAAATACAGTATCCTACCCCTAGGGCTATGCGAGTAGACTACGAACGAATATAAAAGTAAGTAGTACCAATATAAAAAACGTGTATTAGATCATAGAGGAATGGAAGGTAGGGTAGCACATATCATGTAGGCCTACTGTAGATGATTGATAATATGAATGTGATAATGTCAATCAAGTGGCAGCTGTGTGCGCATAATGATCGGTTTAGTTCTCCTTCGAGGGTTGTCAGTCAGTCAGTCAGTCAGTCAGTCAGTCAGTCAGTCAGTCACCTTACAATTGATTCAAGTTCATTCAATCCTTTCCGTATTATTATTATTGAATACTTTTTTTCACAGGAACCGTAAAACATGGAAAAAGAAGTAGCCTAACTTGCATGCAAGATATTCATTACCAGAATCGCCGGTGGTTCGGCTTGAGGACACCCACTTCCGCAATCCCTCACCAAGGCTGTGCAAAGAGGGAACGGTCACATACGTCACGTCATACTTAGCTATATTTATTCAGTAGGCCTACCTTAAACGAGAGATTTTACAGAAAATGCACGTAAATGAGAGTAGGCCTAAATCATTTTACATAGGCCTACATTTTTTGTTCATTTATAGTCTACATATAGACGGATTTCCGTGCGCGTCTGGCTGATACGCAAGCTTGTCCAAGTTCCGGTCCCCGCCGAGCCCCCTGTGATTGGCTGAACCGGAGGTAGGGAGCGCTCCATTGTAGTCACTTGGACCGCGCAGAGGAGGTGAATAGAATGCGTTAGGAGGTTATCGTGGCGTTTATCGTGGGCTTGCCCAGGCCTTACGGCCTGGGCATAAATATAACGATTGCATTCACCATAGTGATGGGCAATCCCGTTCATTTCAGTGATCGGATCATTTCGTTCACGTTCATGGTAATGATCCGTTCAAAAGATTCGTTCAAATGATTCGTTCATAGTGCGATCGTCCCGTGAAAAACACAATCGCGGGAGCGTTTTTATTACGTCGCGAGTACAGCCCGCCCTCGCGTCCTGTCTGCCGGCCGGGGCTTTTAGGGGGAGGGGCGGGGGTGTGAACGAAAGTGTGAACGACCCATTTCAGGGATTTGAACGAATCGTTCACGAGTCATGCTAATGATTCGAATCTTATGAACGAATCACTCATGAACGACACATCACTAATTCACCACGGCTTCGTAACTCGCGCGGCCGGCCCTGGCCCGCTCTTCGCGGGCACTCGCGCCTGCGGCGCTCGGGCGCGAAGAGCAGGACCAAGGTCCGCTGGCCTTCGCGCCGCTTGCAATGTCGTGGAGACGTGGACAATAACTGAGCGTCGTGGACAATAACTGTGACATCTAACCATAAAACGAGCGCTCCCTTCATAGACAAGCTTGCGTATCAGCCGAGAAGCTAACGTTACTACTTGGATCCAAGCCCCCAGAACGGCTTGTAAATATTGAAGCAGCCGCCCTACTGGCCAAAGCTGGAATTTCAGGCGGGGTGAAACATACATGCACGAGCATAAGAGCGCGGCGCTGGGGTCTACAATAGGGTTCAATGGACGTCGACGTCGTTCGTGACGTCATTCGTGACGTTTGGCTCCACTGCGTAGTGGAGCCATTCCCCAGAATGCACCTGGATTAGCTACATGCTAGCACGTAGCCGTTGCTTCAAAACGCCACTGAGCACTTGCATTGAAATGATAGTGGGGGCGGGGCTCGTCCGCTCTCTATTTTATATATACTCTATGCTTGGATCAGCCAGACGCTTTCCGTGCAACGTCATCACAAACGTCATCACGCACAGACTGCGGTCACTGCGCATGTCCAGGGTAGAAAGCTACCGGAAGTAAACAGTCTGCATGCTGCATTGTCTTGGACGGGACTCGGATCGGATGCTTTCGCTACAAAACAAACATGACCGCAAGTTGTTGTGCTGTAAATTGCGCCAATAAATCAGAGAATGGGTGGAAAATGTTTTATATTCCGAGGGGTTCTCACCCATTTCATAAAAACCGAAGAGTATTATGGCTACGGGCCATTAAAAGGGCGGATTGGGGTTCCAGTGGTCCCAAAGGTGAAGCGTGTTTGTGCAGCGCCCACTTCATATCTGGTATGTGTTTTTCTGATATCTTGGCTAAGCATGCAATATAAAAGTTGACACTGTGCGTGATTCTTTGCTCTGACATTAGCTCTGGTCCATCGGGAGGAGACGCGATGGACCAGAGCTACTCTGACATATTAAATACGGCATAGGTTTATTCAGTTGGTGATACCACATAGCTCTGTTTAACACAATGCTGTACGCCCTCCTGTATGTTCTCCATTTTCAACTGTTTTTATTTTATTTTTGAAACTTTCTTGGGTAATGTAAACTTATGTTTTCTCATGCAAATAAAGCTCATTTGAATTGAATTGATAGCCTGAAGAAATAGCCCTGAAATACAAGTGTTGCTTTTGTCATACGACCGTCATGTTTCAGTGCTACTTCTAAGTATACAGAGGAGTGTCTTCATCAGCTACTGTGACATGAATTGCACAATCAAAGTTCTTAATCTGTGGATAACATTAACCAGTGTGCAGGCTGAGCTACTAGTTTTTAAAATGTTCAAAATAGCCTTCAAGCTCACGTCTCATTGACGTGAAAGTAGTTGGAGGGTCTGTCAGTCTGAGCCTTTCCAGTGAGCCAACATGATGCACAGACTCTTCTGATCTTAATGTAGGCTAATTGTGGGCTCGCCTATAAGGCGAGCACACTTTAGATATTGTCATTATTGTGGGCTCGCCTATAAGGCGAGCACACTTTAGATATTGTCATTATTGTGGGCTCGCCTATAAGGCGAGCACACTTTAGATATTGTCATTATTTCTATACTATACTATACTATACTATACTATATCAACTTCTCCTCAATACCTTGTCCGCTTTCAACTCCTACATACTTAGTGAGAAAATGAAAATAAAAACATCAATGTGTTCAGTTTACAGTGGCGAAGTGTGCTATTATTTTTTATAGCAATCGGCCAAATGGTGGCGCTGTAGGAAGCCTTCGAAAGTGCGAACTTTGAACAGGTATAGCTCATGCTGTGTTTTAGGTACAGCCATGAAACCTGTATACACGTATGCGTCTCCTCATGCCGAACAACTTTTACCCTCTAACTTTTGACCTCTGACCTTTAGGTCTCCCACAATTCGGAATTATATGAAAAACAGTAAAAATCTATCTCCTCCTGGGATTTTCGCGTCAAGTGCACAAAACCTTTTTCACATGAACTTTGGACCAATACGGTCAGATTGATCAACCAGATTTTTTTTAAAGTGAAATATAATTTTTTAATAATTCAATCAATATTGCGGTTTTATGCAAATTATTCTTCGGCCTCTAAATCATACATGCAAAGTTACACGTTCATGGCATTTGGCAAAGATGTGGAGGGTTAGTCAAAGTATCACTGAAACCAATTTGATTCCAATCGGCCAAAGGGGGGCGCTATACGAAGCGTCTGAAAATTCAAACTTCAAACGGGCATAAGTCATGACTCGTTTTGTTTGAAGACATGCAACTTGTTACACGCGTGCTTTGACTCAAGCGGAAGACATCTGTGTCGTTGTTAAGTAAGCTCCGCCCTTCAATTTTCCGCCATTTTGAGCAGTTTGTAAAACGCGTAAACCCGCTTTTATTCTGGAATTTTCGCGTCACGTGCACAAAACTTTTTTTACGTGAACTTTGGACCGATATCTAAAGATCTGTCAGATCGGATTTCTTTAACATTGAAACATGCTTTTTTAAATAATTCAAACAATATTGCATTTTTATGCAAATTATTCTTCTGCCTCTAAAACATACATGCAAAGTCACATTTTCATGACAAAATAGTGTAGAGGGTTAGTTCAAATATCACTGAAACCAATCTTACCCCAAATGGCCAAAGGGGGGCGCTATATAATTTTGAGCAGTTTGTAAAACGCTTAAACCCGTTTTTATTCTAGGATTTTTTTTTGCAATTTGCATGAAACATTCTACACGCAATCTAAGGACCTTTATCTAACATGCCTATGAAGTGCACACAAAAAAATAATAAAATAATAATAATAAATATAGCTGCAAGCAGCGATAAAGTGGCCAAAGCCAAAAACACCTCAAATCATGAACACAGCCTGGGATGTGCGTGCGTGAAATCTTGCAAGCACATTCCCAATAGGTCAAGGAACAGATACCAACCTTCTCACATTGGCCTGTTATAGCGCCACCAGCGGGTCAACTTTTGCACAACACATTTTTGGAACAAAATGGACCAATCTTTGACGTCAGTAACGTCAAAGAGAGCACTGCCTGCGATCTTGACATTTTGTGCTTTTATAGCCATTGTTTTCTGGCTTGAAGCGAGCCCACAATTGTTTCGAAGGAACAATATTTTTCTAGTTTCTATACCAAGTTCTCCTCAAAACTTCGGTTCCTTTCTACTCCTACATACTTAGTGAGAAAATGAAAATAAAAACATCAATGTGTTCAGTTTACAGTGGCGAAGTGTGCTATTATTTTTTATAGCAATCGGCCAAATGGTGGCGCTGTAGGAAGCCTTCGAAAGTGCGATCTTTGAACAGGTATAGCTCATGCTGTGTTATACATACAGCCATGAAACCTGTATACACTTATGCGTCTCCTCATGCCGAACAACTTTTACCCTCTAACTTTTGACCTCTGACCTTTAGGTCTCCCACAATTCGGAATTATATGAAAAACAGTAAAAATCTATCTCCTCCTGGGATTTTCGCGTCAAGTGCACAAAACCTTTTTCACATGAACTTTGGACCAATACGGTCAGATTGATCAACCAGATTTTTTTTAAAGTGAAATATAATTTTTTAATAATTCAATCAATATTGCGGTTTTATGCAAATTATTCTTCGGCCTCTAAATCATACATGCAAAGTTACACGTTCATGGCATTTGGCAAAGATGTGGAGGGTTAGTCAAAGTATCACTGAAACCAATTTTATTTCAATCGGCCAAAGGGGGGCGCTATACGAAGCGTTTGAAAATTCAAACTTCAAACGGGCATAAGTCATGACTCGTTTTGTTTGAAGACATGCAACTTGTTACACGCGTGCTTTGACTCGAGCGGAAGACATCTGTGTCGTTGTTAAGTAAGCTCCGCCCTTCGATTTTCCGCCATATTGAGCAGTTTGTAAAACGCGTAAACCCGCTTTTATTCTGGAATTCTCACTCCACGTGCACAAAACTTTTTTTACGTGAACTTTGGACCGATATCTAAAGATCTGTCAGATCGGATTTCTTTAACATTGAAACATGCTTTTTTAAATAATTCAAACAATATTGCATTTCTATGCAAATTATTCTTCTGCCTCTAAAACATACATGCAAAGTCACATTTTCATGACAAAATAGTGTAGAGGGTTAGTTCAAATATCACTGAAACCAATCTTACCCCAAATGGCCAAAGGGGGGCGCTATATAATTTTGAGCAGTTTGTAAAACGCTTAAACCCGTTTTTATTCTAGGATTTTTTTTGCAATTTGCATGAAACATTCTACACGCAATCTAAGGACCTTTATCTAACATGCCTATGAAGTGCACACAAAAAAATTATAAAATAATAATAATAAATATAGCTGCAAGCAGCGATAAAGTGTCCAAAGCCAAAAACACCTCAAATCATGAACACAGCCTGGGATGTGCGTGAAATCTTGCAAGCACATTCCCAATAGGTCAAGGAACAGATACCAACATTCTCACATTGGCCTGTTATAGCGCCACCAGCGGGTCAACTTTAGCATAACACATTTTTGGAACAAAATGGACCAATCTTTGACGTCAGTAACGTCAAAGAGAGCACTGCCTGACATTTTGTGCTTTTATAGCCATTGTTTTCTGGCTTGAAGCGAGCCCACAATTGTTTCGAAGGAACAATATTTTCTAGTTTATCTATCAGGCAGGCAGGCAGGCAATCAGTAGACGGGAACTTCGGTTCCTTTCTACTCCTACATACTTAGTGAGAAAATGAAAATAAAAACATCAATGTGTTCAGTTTACAGTGGCGAAGTGTGCTATTATTTTCTATAGCAATCGGCCAAATGGTGGCGCTGTAGGAAGCCTTCGAATGTGTGAACTTTGAACAGATAGAGCTCATGCTCTGTTTGAGGTACAGCCATGAAACCTGTATACACGTATGCGTCTCCTCATGCCGAACAACTTTTACGCTCTGACTTTTGACCTCTGACCTTTAGATCCCCCAGAATTTTGAATTATATGAAAAACAGTAAAAATCTATCTCCTCCTGGGATTTTTGCATAACGCGCACGAAACTTTTTTCACATGAACTTTGGACCAATACGGTCAAACTGTCTGGTCGGATTTCTTTTAAAGTGAAACATTATTTTTTAATAATTCAATCAATATTGCGGTTTTATGCAAATTATTCTTCTGTCATGCATGCAAAGTTACACGTTCATGGCATTTGGCAAAGATGTGGAGGGTTAGTCAAAGTATCACTGAAACCAATTTTATTCCAATCGGCCAAAGGGGGGCGCTATACGAAGCGTTTGAAAATTCAAACTTCAAACGGGCATAAGTCATGACTCGTTTTGTTTGATGACATGCAACTTGTTACACGCGTGCTTTGACTCAAGCGGAAGACATCTGTGTCGTTGTTAAGTAAGCTCCGCCCTTCGATTTTCCGCCATTTTGAGCAGTTTGTAAAACGCGTAAACCCGCTTTTATTCTGGAATTTTCGCTCCACGTGCACAAAACGTTTTTTACGTGAACTTTGGACCGATATCTAAAGATCTGTCAGATCGGATTTCTTTAAAATTGAAACATGCTTTTTTAAATAAATTCAATGAATATTGCAGTTTTATGCAAATTATTCTTCTGCCTCTAAATCATACATGCAAAGTAACATGTTCATGGCATTTGGCAAAGATGTAGAGTGTTAGTCCAAATATCACTAAAACCAATCTTACCCCAATTGGCCAAAGGGGGGCGCTATATCATTTTGAGCAGTTTGTGAAACGCTTAAACCCGTTAGGATTTTTTTTTTGCAATTTGCATGAAACATTCTACACACAATCTAAGGACCTTTATCTAATATGCCTATGAAGTGCACACACACAAAAAAATAATAATAATGAATATAGCTGCAAGCAGCGATAAAGTGGCCAAAGCCAAAAACACCTCAAATCATGAACACAGCCTGCAATGTGCGTGAAATTTTGCAAGCACATTCCCAATAGGTCAAGGAACAGATACCACCCTTCTTACATTGGCCTGTTATAGCGCCACCAGCGGGTCAGTTTTTGCACAACACATTTTTGGAACAAAATGGACCAATCTTTGACGTCAGTAACGTCAAAGAGAGCACTGCCTGCGATCTTGACATTTTGTACTTTTATAGCCATTGTTTTCTGGCTTGAAGCGAGCCCACAATTGTTTCGAAGGAACAATATTTTTCTAGTCTATCAGTCAGACAGTTCTCCTCAAAACTTGGGTTCCTTTCTACTCCTACATACTTAGACAGAAAATGAAAATAAAAACATCAATGTGTTCAGCTTACAGTGGCGAAGTGTGCTATTACTTTTTACAGCAATCAGCCAAATGGTGGCGCTGTAGGAAGCCTTCGAAAGTGCGAACTTTGAACAGGTAGAGCTCATGCTCTGTTATACGTACAGCCTCTGACTTTTGACCTCTGACCTTTAGATCCCCCAGAATTTTGAATTATATGAAAAACAGTAAAAATCTATCTCCTCCTGGGATTTTTGCGTTACGCGCACGAAACCTTTTTCACATGAACTTTGGACCAATACGGTCAAACTGATCAACCAGATTTTTTTCAAAGTGAAACATTATTTTTTAATAATTCACTGAATATTGCACTTTTATGCAAATTATTCTTTTGCCTCTAAATCATACATACAAAGTCACACGTTCATGGCATTTGGCAAAGATGTAGAGGGTTAGTCAAAATATCACTGAAACCAATCTTATTCAAATTGGCCAAAGGGGGGTGCTATACGAAGCGTTTGAAAATTCAAACTTCAAACGGGCATAAGTCATGACTCGTTTCGTTTGAAGACATGCAACTTGTTACACGCGTGCTTTGACTCAAGCGGAAGACATCTGTGTCGTTGTTAAGTAAGCCATTTTGAGCAGTTTGTAAAACGCGTAAACCCGACTTTAATTCTGGAATTTTCGGGTCACGTGCAAAAAACTTCTTACCCCAAAAAATCTTACCCCAATTGGCCAAAGGGGGGCGCTATATCATTTTGAGCAGTTTGTGAAACGCTTAAACCCGTTTTTATTCTAGGATTTCTTTTTAGCAATTTGCATGAAACATTCTACACGCAATCTAAGGACCTTTATCTAACATGCCTATGAAGTGCACACAAAAATAATAATAACTAGAAAAATATTGTTCCTTCGAAACAATTGTGGGCTCGCTTCAAGCCAGAAAACAATGGCTATAAAAGTACAAAATGTCAAGATCGCAGGCAGTGCTCTCTTTGACGTTACTGACGTCAAAGATTGGTCCATTTTGTTCCAAAAATGTGTAGTGCAAAAGTTGACCCGCTGGTGGCGCTATAACAGGCCAATGTAAGAAGGCTGGTATCTGTTCCTTGACCTATTGGGAATGTGCTTGCAAGATTTCACGCACATTGCAGGCTGTGTTCATGATTTGAGGTGTTTTTGGCTTTGGCCACTTTATCGCTGCTTGCAGCTATATTCATTATTATTTTTTTGTGTGTGTGTGTGTGTGTGTGTGCACTTCATAGGCATATTAGATAAAGGTCCTTAGATTGTGTGTAGAATGTTTCATGCAAATTGCAAAAAAAAATCCTACCGGGTTTAAGCGTTTCACAAACTGCTCAAAATGATATACCGCCCCCCTTTGGCCAATTGGGGTAAGATTGGTTTTAGTAATATTTGGACTAACACTCTACATCTTTGCCAAATGCCATGAACATGTTACTTTGCATGTATGATTTAGAGGCAGAAGAATAATTTGCATAAAACTGCAATAGTCATTGAATTTATTTAAAAAAGCATGTTTCAATTTTAAAGAAATCCGATCTGACAGATCTTTAGATATCGGTCCAAAGTTCACGTAAAAAAAAGTTTTGTGCACGTGGAGCGAAAATTCCAGAATAAAAGCGGGTTTACGCGTTTTACAAACTGATCAAAATGGCGGAAAATCGAAGGGCGGAGCTTACTTAACAACGACACAGATGTCTTTCGCTTGAGTCAAAGCACGCGTGTAACAAGTTGCATGTCTTCAAACGAAACGAGTCATGACTTATGCCCGTTTGAAGTTTGAATTTTCAAACGCTTCGTATAGCGCCCCCCTTTGGCCGATTGGAATAAAATTGGTTTCAGTGATACTTTGACTAACCCTCCACATCTTTGCCAAATGCCATGAACGTGTAACTTTGCATGTATGATTTAGAGGCCGAAGAATAATTTGCATAAAACCGCAATATTGATTGAATTATTAAAAAAATATATTTCACTTTAAAAGAAATCCGCCGAGACTAGTTTGACCGTATTGGTCCAAAGTTCATGTGAAAAAGGTTTTGTGCGCGTAACGAAAAAAACCCAGGAGGAGATAGATTTTTACTGTTATTATTATATATTATTATTTTTACTCATATTATTCCGAATTGTGGGAGACCTAAAGGTCAGAGGTCAAAAGTTAGAGGGTAAAAGTTGTTCGGCATGAGGAGACGCATAAGTGTATACAGGTTTCATGGCTGTACGTATAACACAGCATGAGCTATACCTGTTCAAAGTTCGCACTTTCGAAGGCTTCCTACAGCGCCACCATTTGGCCGATTGCTATAAAAAATAATAGCACACTTCGCCACTGTAGGCTGAACACATTGATGTTTTTATTTTCATTTTCTCACTAAGTATGTAGGAGTAGAAAGGAACCGAAGTTTTGAGGAGAACTGTCTGACTGACTGACTAATAAATAATGACAATATCTAAAGTGTGCTCGCCTTACAGGCGAGCCCACAATGACAATATCTAAAGTGTGCTCGCCTTCAGGCGAGCCCACAATAATAATTGCGACCGAAGAAGAACCGTGTCGCTTGAGTGTCCTTCCTTCCTTCCGTATCCTCGTGACCGTCCGTATCCTCTGTGATGTCAGTGTGATGTCAGCGAGTTGTGACATCACCTCCTGTACAGGGCGGCTACACGAAATGTGGATAACACTATATATGGAGATAGTCCAGTCCATCATGTCATATGGGACTACCGTCATAGAAAGTAGCCATTGTTAGGCCGGAGTCATTGGCTGTCTAAACATGGAGATGTGGATAACACTATATATGGAGATAGTCTAGTCCAATATGTCATATGGGACTACCGTCATAGACAGTAGCCATTGTTAATCCGGAGTCAATGGCTGACTGTCTGTACAGGAAGTGATGTCACATGACATACTTTTTATGCCCATATATGAGTCCTAACATGGAGATGTGGATAACACTATATATGGAGATAGTCTAGTCCAATATGTCATATGGAACTACCGTCATAGACAGTAGCTATTGTTAGGTCGGAGTCAATGGCTGTCTGTCTGTCTGACTGTCTGTACAGGAAGTGATGTCACATGACATACTTTTTATGCCCATATATGATATTAGAGCAGTGATGGCTGAGTGGTTAGTGTCCATACCTAGGACTCCGGAGACCCCAGAGGTCGCAGGTACGATCCCCCGCTCCAGCTATCACTGCTCCCCCCCTTGCGCTCCTTGTGGGCTGCCTCATAAGGGTTCAGCTGGGTTAAGCTGAAAAAAAAACAGCTGGGTTGGGCTGCGATACCCGAATTTCCCCCGCGGGAGGAGTAGGTAACTATCATATCATATCATATCATATCATATCGAGTCCTTCTGTACCACATCTCCATGTTTAGGCAAACTCCACACAGAAAGGCCCTATCGCCAACCCTTACTAAGTAGCATACATTTACAACATACCTTCTCCAAAGACATCAATATTGAACTCCATATGTATATGGATACATACATGTATTTTTATTAATAAAGGATAAAATAAAATTAAAATGCCATAGATGGGCATTCCCAAAAGCAAAATCCCTTTATGCCCATATATATGGGGATTTCTGATGTCATCAATCTCTGGCCCTAACTAGCTCAAAAGCCTGCTTTACTCTGATTTACACCCTACCTTTCCAGATGATGACCTATTGGGTATACACTTATGTCCAAATATAGAAATCCCAAGGCATCAAACCCAAGCTTGGCTTTACTAATTAACATACGTAATATATGGAGATATATGGAGATCCCTGTCCCAATGTTATCAATATTAAGGACATATCTGGAAATGCCCATATTTGGTAATGTCCACATATGGGCATGTTTTGACATAACATAGTCAGGGCCCTATCGCTCACACCCTAGGTTGGGTTGGCGTGTTCTCCCCGTGTCTCCTAGGGTTGATATCCTCACAAAATTGGTGCAAGTCAATGGCAGCGTTTCCAGAATATCAACAATACCAAGGGCCACCAGGACCGTAGGGCTGTGGACAAGGACTTGCAGCGCATGAACGCC
>NC_137833.1:23626409-23763909 GCF_963921795.1 Nannobrachium achirus
CACTCAGGGCACTGGACCGAACCATTTGGGGATTTTAGACGGGGGGGGGGTTTCAAACATTATCGCTCGCGTTTAGTGCGTGATTTTCAGAATTCAGACCCCTAAAAGTTTGGCTTGGGGGTCCCTGACTGGGGGTGACGGGGGGGACTTCTGGAAGTGAATGGAGGGGACGAAATTGAACCTGGAAGGTGACAAAAACACCTTGTCACCCCCCCCATTTGCGCCCCTGATGTAGGCCTATGTTATCAGTATTGTATGTAATTGTTGTGTCCTACATGCACTTGGCTGTTTCCCTAATCAACTGACTGCACTGGCATTGTTTATGTCTTTTGTACGAGGCATTCTTGTACTTCTCTTCATGTGGTCATGAATAAACATGTTGTTCCAGGGAGCCCCCAGAGGCAGAGATTTGAGTTACAGAAGTTTGCTTTGAAAAATATACATTCAAAGATTTGCTAATATTTTCATGATTTAAAAAAAAAAAAATAGCAGATCTACAAGCGTGGCACTCGGTGGCCCGCTGTGAGCTTGTATATCTGCTATTTTTCAATGGCTAAAGTATAAAATAATTACAGGTCTTAATGGGTTAAAACAGGGGTCTTCAACGTTTTCAGGTCAAGGACCCCTTAGTTGAGAGGGGACGAGAGATGAAGCAGGGACCCCCCACAACCTCTTCATAGATTCAATATAGTTTCATTGTTTGACAGCACAATCATCAGTGTATTTTGGATTCATGTCAATTTGAGTTTTCAGTTATTTAACCACTTGAACCGTCAAAACTTCACCTTTCACTCTGTGATTAGTCTGCACTTCTTCCCCTATACACCAAACCTCTTTGCCAAAAATAGCCGATCCACAAGCTCACAACGCTAGAAGAGGGTCAAGTGAGAATTGAGGACTGACGGACTGATGGACAGACGGACTGATGGACAGACGGACTGACGGACAGCTGGTCGAGGTTTTGATAGTAACTGCGACCTGACAGTCGCAAATAAAAAAGGAAGGAAATAAAGTTTCTATCACTCAAAGATTTGGAGGACGCCCTGTAGTAACTCTGGGGACCCCCTAGGGGTCCCGGACCCCCTGTTGAAGACCCCTGGGTTAAAAGAAAAATACGGGCCTTTTGCAATAAGAGCTCCACACAGTGGTGGAACACCTCACACCTCGTATCAATACCACAACATAGAGTGAAACAGACTGTCATTGAACTGTCATTGAACACAAACACCTATGCTTTAACCAGTGAAAAATAGCAGATCTGCTATTTAGCAGATCTGCAGATCTGCTATTTTTGACAAAGTCATGAAAATGTGTGCAAATCTTTGAATATTATGTATTTTCAAAGCGAACGTTTGTAACTCAAATTTTGCTTCTGGGTGGTCCCTGGAAATAAATATTTTGAGATGGGGGGTCCGTGGCCAAATAAATATCATTTAGGGGGTCCTTAACAAGAAAAGGTTTGAGAACCACTGACATATAGTCTCTCAAGAACAGACTAACTGAGCTCCATTTAAGTGAAAAGGACCTTTTCTTTGACGATGGCTGGCCAGATTGCTGACATAGAAACGCAGCGGCACTCGGTGCCGCGCTGTGAGCTTGTATATCTGCTATTTTTCAATAGTTAAAGCATAAAATAATGATACACAATAATGTTTACCCGTTCTAAATGGGTTAAAAGCCTCACATTGCAACTCAAGTTTCTTCTTTTGTTTTTAATATGTTGAATTTAGTTTTGCAACACATACCATCAGGCATGTGCACACATAGACACCAAAGGGGGCTTGAGCCCCTGCCCTTTTATCTTTCTGTAAAAAAGTACCCTCTCCACATCATGAATGCAGTTTTTAGTATGGTGAAATAAATGCAAATGCCCCTCTTTCCATGCCATACCTGAAGGCAGCATTCAAGTGAATTGCCTTGTCCAAACAATCTTTAAATAATTGCCCTGTCTTTGTAGAAATCCATGCTCTATGCCAGTATGGACTCTAGTATTGACTCCTGTATATATGCTTAGTTCAGTGTGGTATCAAGCACCCAAAATAGCCCACCTCCAAGCCTGGAGGTCTGCTATTTTCGATATTTCCACCAAAAGGCCCTTTTAGAAATGGCAGCCCCTGCCTCTATAACATTCTCTGCACGTCCCTGCTCTACCATTGACAGACCTGTAGCGCTGCCTGCGCTGGCCCTTTAAGGGTAGTCCATACAAGAGGCGGCCATTTTGTCAGCCATACTGTTTGGCCAGAAGTTTTGAATGTTTGTTGTGGACCTGGAAGCATGAGGTGTTTGATTCCAGTGGCAGCCTTGAATACATTGACTGGGTATGTTTTGGTATTTTGTTGTATTTGAGTCATGTTGCTATATTTTGTGTAATGTAATGAATCTGTATTGAGGGGTAACCAGATGTAAGCTAGTATGTGATCTAATGTAGGAGGACAACTAACCAACCTAACCTAACCTACAGCCTTTCACTGTTTCTCCCACCTTGCCATAGTATGTTTGAGACTGGCTTTTGTCAGATTGTGTTTGTTGTGCTGAGGGCATGGATGTATGGAGGCCATCCATTCATATTGCATGGTTTGGATGTTGTTTGCTGTGGTTACTTTAATGACTTGAATTACTTTCTTTGCTTTTGGTTTTGCATTATATTTGAATTTGATTTGTTTATTTGCTGTTTATGTTTAGTTTAGAGCAGATGTGCAGCATTGTTTTCTCACTCAACAGTAAACAAACCAACACAAAGTTTAAGTGTATGGAGGGTATCTGCACATTTCTACAGTGACAGTTTAAGGACCCCGGTTAAAATATGATTATTTTGGGGGTCACAGCCTGGAAAGGTTGAGAACCACTGGTTTAGAGAGGACCCAGTAGGCCCTGAAGCCTTCACTCCCACTTTTAGCATCACGAGTTCCCACAGCTATAATAAACCCTCTTCCCTTCTGTATTTTAACATTCTTTTTCTACATAAACTTGACATGTTTGTTACATCAGCCTCTGGTTCTGTTCATTCTGAACCCATACCTAATAGACCAGGGGCCGGCAACCTTTTTGACATGAAGTGCCATGTTTGTATCTTCTTGATAGTCAGTGTATCATATTATCAACATTTAGTTTAATTATGATAGTCAGTGTGTCATATTATCAACATTTAGTTCAATTATGATAGTCATTGTGTCATATTATCAACATTTAGTTTAATTATGATAGTCAGTGTGTCATATTATCAACATTTAGTTTAATTATGATAGTCAGTGTGTCATATTATCAACATTTAGTTTAATTATGATAGTCAGTGTGTCATATTATCAACATTTAGTTCAATTATGATAGTCATTGTGTCATAGTATCAACATTTAGTTTAATTATGATAGTCATTGTGTCATATTATCAACATTTAGTTTAATTATGATAGTCATTGTGTCATATTATCAACATTTAGTGTAATTATTATAGTCAGTGTGTCATATTATCAACATTTAGTTTAATTATGATAGTCATTGTGTCATGTCAACATTTAGTTTAATTATTTATGACACCAAAATGTCACATTTACAATTGATTTTGACAGGCTATAAATAACAACCTTTATTGTTGTTGTTCTTTAGAAATATATTCTTTTACATTAGGATGTAGGCCTAATGATCATTAGAAACAATAAGCAATAGCCCACTTCTCTCCCAGACTTTCTCCCCAGTCAAAGTTATCAGTTTGAATGAATGCAGAATTCTATGCAGGTTGTAAATTGCATATAGATAGGAGTGTACTCTCTCATACTTCTGCCAGTGTGCCAGTGATCACCTTCCCCTGTGCCAATGTTGGCACTGTACCTAAGGTTGCCTACCCCTGTAATAGACTACAGTATATGCACAGCAGCCATTTTGGAGAGAAGTTGGCAGGGCTGGATTAACACCTCAGAGGGCCCCTGGGCACTGAAGCACTAAGGGGCCCCGGTCCGCACGCAAAATGTTTTGTAGGCATACGTAGGCATGTAGGTCCAATATAACATCTGCAGCAGTAGTTGGCACTGCATGGCCCGGCGGAGTTTTAATCAGTTGATTTGACTTTCATGAAATATTGTACACTTAACACACAATCAGCACTTTTCAGCAGCATTCTTACAGCATTTGTGTCAGGGGTGGCAGATATCATGTATTTCATTCTGATTAAACATTTTTTTTAACCATCTTGGAGGGCCCTTGATGTCCAGGGGCCCCTGGGCACGTGCCCAAAGAGCCCATATGGTAGATCCGGGCCTGGAAGTTGGGTGTCTTCTCACTTCCTTCACATGTGTTACCAATGATACTAAAGCAGGCTCCAAACAGAATCAGTGTTACCAATGATACTAATGAAGGCTCCAAACAGAGTCAGGGTGCTGATGTTGTTGCATGTTTGCTCACTGGAAACACTCTGCTACACCAGTGGGTCTCAAAGTGTGGTCCAGGGACCCTCATGGTTCCTTGGGGGCTCCGAATGACCCCTTAAAAAGGTGTGTAACCCTGAGAGTGTACAAATGGAACCAATTGGACCCGCAATGGTCCATTTGGTTCCATTTGTACATTTAGTTATTATGGGGGTCCTTGAAATAAAAGGTTTGAGAACCACTGTGCTACATGAAATGGAACAGAGCCTTCATGGAGATCATTGGTAACACCTTTGAAGGAAGTGAGAAGAGACCCAGCTTTTCTCCTATATGTCTGCTGTGCATAGAGCCTATTGGGGAACTCTACCTCAGTGGCGTCAGTTCAGAAAAAGCTAAGGTATGGCAACATGACCGGTGTCTTGCACGCGCGTTAAGGCACGCGTGCAAGACACCAGTCATGATGCCATACCTTAGCAACAGGCATGATACATTTATTTTAAGGAGTACATTATATGTTTCCCCCGTTTCTGCTCTTGGGCTGAATATGGAAGCCTGGAATGGTTTTTCAAATGCAGTTAAACTTGGCATGTTAGTAAACGTGCCACAATTAACAATAATGAATTGCGCCTGGGAATATACCATTCTGTCAAGATGGGGAGAATATAATTATAATACCTTGTTAAAGTGACCATTTTGTTAAACGTTGCATTTGTAGTTATTTTATTGTAATTTAACAACATAATAACCAGCGCAGATAGACAAAGAGACATTCATGGATTTATATTTAAAACTGACTTTTATTTTACCCCCTGGACCCAGGGTATGGCAACTGCATACCCCTGCCATACCCATTTGACGCCCCTGCTCTACCTTGTTCAGTTACATTGTCCAGCATAAACAGTGTATGGTTAAAGTTGCACTCCACACGACCAAAGTGCGGTTTAATTCTCAGAAAAACGAATCTCTGATCAATAAAACTACATGGTGATCATTTTCCCCACCACCTCTAAAAATGTTCCTAAATTAACTTTATGGGATCTCAAACTTTGCCATATCTGTACCCTCATTTACAAAGCCAGGATCTATTAACCCATTTAGAACGGGTACACATTATTGTGTATCATTATTTTATGCTTTAACTATTGAAAAATAGCAGATTTACAAGCTCACAGCGCGGCACCGAGTGCCGCGCTGCGAGCTTGAAGATCTGCTATTTTTTTTTTAAATCATGAAAATTAAAATTTGTACCCGATTCTATAAGTGTCTTTTGAATCCTTCTAAGGTTTTTTGGAAAAACCCTATGTTTCTATGTCAGCAATCTGGCCAGCCATCGTCAAAGAAAATGTCCTTTTCACTTAACTGGAGCTCAGTTAGCCTGTTCTTGAGAGACGACTATGTCAGTGGTTCTCAAACCTTATCATGTGAAGGATCCCCCAAAATGATATTTATTTGGCCACGGACCCCCATCTCAAAATATCTAGTTCCAGGGACCACCCAGAAGCAAAACGTGAACGTTGCAAACGTTCACTTTAAAAATACAAATATTCAAAGATTTGCACACATTTTCGCAACGTTTTCAAAAATAGCATTTTTCAATAGCTAAAGCATTCAATAATTCTTCTAGGCCTAATATACCACTATGCCACGCCTCCAGGAACAACCCCTTGTGAATTATGGGCTCACATTTCTTTTTTGAATAAGTTATGAATGAATTACAATGTAAATACTGTTACCTAGTTGTAACCCAGTTGGGTATTTATACGTTTGGGTTTCATGCTTGTTGTTTAAAAAGTGTATAGGCCTACTTATTTTTCTGTAATGTTTTATTTTCCCTGTTACTGTAAAGGGCTTTTATTTTGACTTACCTGTAGGAAGGGAAGGTGTGTGTGTGTGTGTGTGTGTGTGTGTGTGTGTGTGTGTGTGTGCATGCCTGCGTGCGTGTGTGTGCGTGATGCGCGCATGCAGGTGTGAGATTGGACACAGGTGCGGGGATTTGAGTGATGAAAGGGAGAGAGGAGTTGGAACAGAGCGGAGGCAGTGTGAAGGAGAGAATTGTTTGATGTGAAGAAATGAACGTAACGCACGTTATTTAATGTACAGTATTTACCAGACTGGTGACAAAGCAGTCTGTAGAGTGAGTTGCGAGTGTTGGACTGGTTAATGGACAGTGAATTCGACGAGGAGTTACTACGACGTTTCCAGCAGCACTGTGACTGTTTGTGTATGCTGTCTGGATGCTAGCTGGCTAAGTTAGCTGGACAGTGTATCATATAGTGGGAGGAGGTAGCCTATTTCGCTAACTCAGTAAAGTATTAGCTACTAAACTTTCCTGAAGAGGACGTCGCCTGCAGCAGAACATCCCAGATAGCGGGTTGAGCTACTAGTAGAGGAGCCTATGAACTTTTGTCATTTTGGAATGATAATTGTTGAAGACATGTATATCTTCATTCTTGGGGTTCTCACAATGCCAAAAAAACATGTCTTCAATTTTTCTTTTTGGGTTTAGCATGTGTAATTAGCATAATTAGCCAATTAATTGCCAAAAACGGTAAATGGCAATAACTTTGCTTCTGGGTAACTTATAAAGGTGATCTAAGAGTCTAAGTCCATGTTTGTGAGGTCCAGAAACTCATCTGTTACCATTGTGAAGTCATACAACCTTTCCTAATTAGCATAATTAGCATACATTACGCAACAACGAGGTGAAAAGAAGCAAATTGCTGCATTTCTTTGTTTAAGTCAACTGTGAAAGCTTCTCACAGACTCTAAGATGTATGTTTACAAGTCCAGAAATTATTATTATCCTATACATGAATCATGCAACCTTTTGTCTGTGTAATAATTATGTAATAATCACACCGAAACCAGAAATAGCTATATTTCTTTATATATCCCTCATATAAAATAAAGAACAATGTGAGAAATGGTCACAGAATTATCAGATCGTTTATACTAATATGTACAGAAAGTTCTGTAAACACATTTAAATAGAAGGGTCTCCATCTTCGTCGTCGTCATCGTCAATCCCCAACAGTTGTGCCTTGCTTACATTACAACACACCTCTTCATCTGCCCCACACATGCACATCTCAGAGCAGTTCAAATTTTGAGATCGACAAGAACAATGTGACATGCACTGGGATTTCTTGCAGCCACATTTGATCAGTTGAGTAATGGTGGCTGGAGCTGGGGGATCCCGTGTTGTGACTGGCACCAGATGATCTCCCTCAGCCTCCCATCCATATTCAGTTGCTGGTGGCATCTGTGGGTTAGGTACGTGGTCCTGATACCATACCATTGCCTGGTAATGGGCACGGGCAATGGCTTGATGTAATGCTCCTTGTGTAGGTGGCAGCTTCTCTGCTTCTAATTGTTTCTTTGTGAATAACCTCCACCTGAGTTCACCAACATCCACAAGATTTGTACCGGGCTCGTACAGCTGGCAAACAAATGCTTCAATCTTTTTTTCTGTGTCAGAACTGAGCTTTTTTTAAGTACCTAGAGTAGCAAATGCAGATACCACCTCCACAGGACACCGGTTTAGGGCTTGCCAACAGGTTAACTTTCCCTTTCCAGCAAAATGGCCTGTCTGGTCAGCTCCAGTGAAGGCATGGAACCCTGGTAAGGCTGAAGTCCTCGTTTCACCCGGTGCCTGCAATACTGGCTCCAGTGAGATGATACGTTTTTTGTTTCCCACACCGGTGATGAAATAGGTGTCCTTGCACAGCTGATTGTACCGTCGGATTGCAAGAACAAAGACATCAGTGTCCGGGGACTCAATGTAGAGCTGTGTTGCCCCTCTTCGGACAGCATCCAGGCTGTGCAGGATTATCCTTGTGTCAGCCTCTTCCTGTGAGCTGTGGAGATGTTTTACATCGATATAGTTTGAGTGGACATCTTGCCTTGACGTGATTATGAAAACGTTGGGTTTCCCCTGGAAGTGTTGGAGGGCTTTCTTAGCAAGATAGACAGTCAGCTCATCTTTCGTGTGGATACCTGACAAGAACTGTTTTTCAGACACCTTCCCTATCGGTGTGTTGTCTTCCACATGATAAGTGGTAGGGGGCTTGCCACCCTGGCGTCGCATACGCGTGGCCTCCTTCAGTGAAGATGCAATATCATAGCGGTCAAATACTACATGGGTCTCACTATGTTCTTTGGTCTTCCTGTCCAGTATGGCTATGAAGTGGTCAGCCCACTGGGAACATGTCTTGATCCATGATGGCTTTCCCATTGCCTGTACCAATGCCATTCCATCTATGACAGTTACACTCTTAGCTGGCAGGGGACAACTGTCAGTGGCAGCACTCTGTGGTTGCTGATCAACACCAACGTCACCAGTCCTCTTCTCATTCTGCAGCTCCTCGAGAATGGTCATGAGCTTGCTCTTGTCTGTGCAGGGCCGAAGCTCACCAGTCACTGTGAAGAGAGCACGTGGTTTGGCAGTGAACTCGTGCTGGCCAATGGCTTCTTTGAGGTTGATCTCTGAACGTGATCGAGCAACAATCAGCATTCGAGCAAACAATGACCTGTCATCCTTCAATTCCACCACCTGGTCAGCGAGCTTGTGTTTCACAACTTTTCCTGCACTCTTCCACATCTTCAGTTGAACCTTTTTCATTCTGGCCCAGACACTGACTTCATTTTTGTTAATGCGTGCTTTCACAAAAGCAACATAGTTCTGCTGGCCAATTTCGTCTTGGCTGCATACATCTTTCTCCACGTGGGGTGGCATCACAACTTTTGTGATGATATTGGCTCTCTGCCATCTTGTGCAAGACCTATTGGTCTTTATGATGGCATCAAATCTGCAACACAAAAGATTTCACTGGGATGAGTGCAATGTGTAATAATTCCTTAATCATATCATGCACAAACTAAGCAATATCAGTTAGTTACTAAGGAGTCAGCTGCTCCATCTTAAAATTACCTGATGCTTTCCAACTATGGAATGAGGATTTGCAAGTTAGCTAGCACTGCATTGGTTCATAAAATGGATTGTTGAAAATTGAAAATTGTTGAAAATTACTCTGTCTTTCACACATGCACACACTGTGGAGAAGAAAATGATTCCACACACTGTCAACTTGCAAAAAAGGGAATACTTATTATGTAATATAATAACATTATCATCAACGCTTCAGTCTATGCCACCTTCATTTGGACAAAAAAATGCACGTGCACATACACAAACAGAACATTATTTCCTAGTAAAATTGTAAAGTAGCTTACCTGTATTTAGATGAGAAGTGCCGTGCCATCTTGATACAAGACCTATTGCTCTTTATGATGGCATCAAATCTGCAACACAAAAAAAAATCACTGGGATGAGTGCAATGTGTAATTCTTATCAATAATTCCTTAATCATATCATGTACAAACTAAGCAATATCAGCTAAGGAGTCAGCTGCTCCATCTTAAAATTACCTGGTGCTTTCCAACTATGAAATGAGGATTTGCAAGTTAGCTAGCACTGCATTGGTTCATAAAATGGATTGTTGACAAATGTTTGATATATTAAGTAGGCCTACTCTGTTTCTTAAGCAAAAAAGCACTGAGAGCACTGACTGTTCGTTGAAATCAGAGCTTGGTTCCTCAGTATGGTGATGGAGGTTTTACTCTGACTTTCATGTGTGAACACACTGGCACACTGGCACACACTGGAAAAAAATATTCCACACTGTCAACTTGCTAAAAAGGGAATACTTATATTATGTAATATAATAACATTATCATCAACGTTTCAGTCTATGCCACCTTCATTAGAACTACAAAATGGGAACACATGCACATACCCAAACAGAAAATGATTTCCTACTAAAAGAAAAAAGTAGCTTACCTGTATTTAGATGAAAAGTGGCCTGTATTGCAGTTGTTCAACAGTGAAAAATATTTCCTTTATCCACTCTGTAATTCAGATCAATTGTTCATTTCTACAATTTTACTACAGTTTAAAGCAGACCAGAAACACCTTATCCTTGGTTAGTCATTGATGATGTGTCCAAGCAGCATCATTCAGGTGTTTTCAATAACTATGATTACCGTAGCTTTATCAGCAGTGATCCCTCACAGCTGAAGCACAGTTGCTTGACTAATTATGACAAGAATTAATCTATGGATATACTGAAAGAAACAGGTAATTTCCTACTTTCAGACTAATTAATAAATCATGTATGCAGATTATACTAATGACAAAAGGTTGCATGATTTACTTACATCAGGATAGGAATTTCTGGACATGTAAACATACTCAATTAGTCAATAAGAGTCTCAGATTATCTCTCCAAAGTCAGCTAATGTGAAAAATGAAGCGAATTCCTGATTTTCAACTAGTTTTGTATACTTTAAGCTGATTATGCTAATTATTAAAGGTTGTATGACTTCACAATGGTAACATATGAATTTATGGACCTCACAAACATGGACTTAGACTCTTAGATCACCTTTATAAGTTACCTAGAAGCAAAGTTATTGCCATTTCCCGTTTTTGGCAATTAATTGGCTAATTATGCTAATTACACATGCTAAACCCAAAAAGAAAAATTGAAGACATGTTTTTTTGGCATTGTGAGAACCCCAAGAATGAAGATATACATGTCTTCAACAATTATCATTCCAAAATTACAACCAGCAGAATCACTTCATTGGCTCCCCCACTATACCGGTAACGTTCAACCTTCCTCTGGCAACGTGGGACCTGCCCCTCATCTCTACACAGACTCTGCCTTCCCTAAACGTCCCGTGCGCACGGACCACCGGCACGGTAGACCACCCGTGCACCCAAGACACTCACACAGAGCCCTCTCCTGGACTGTAAGTTGCCCTTTTTTGCTCGCAGAGAGCGAAGCTTTATATTTTTTTGGACTATATCAGGCCTGCAACGGGCGGTTTTGAGATCTCTTTATTTTGGTTTAAGTGTTTTTCATGCCGGCTTAGTTAGGAATTTAAAGGTTATAAGGTGTTATGCTGTTTAAATACTACTGCTGTGCTGAAAGGTACTGTACTTTGTTGCTCAGTCACTAGGGCTGTCAACTGATTTTTCAATTGAATTCATTTAAGGTAAAAAGTGTTGTTGCATTTTACTGTGAAGGTGAATCATTGAATTTCATTGAACAGAGTATTTGATTGACTACATTTCATTTTATTTCATTTTCATATATTTTATTTGAATTCATATTTTTATATAAAATTATAAAAGACATCTGGTTGTGTTTTTCACTTGCTTAAAAGGGATTTCATAATTAAGGTGTGCATTTCATAAGATTTACAGTGTTTAAAAAAGAGGTAAAAAGGTTTGAGTTAAAAACTGGTAGTTTGATTACATTTAAGGGAATTCAAGTTGATTAAAAGTTTAAAACCGCTAGGTACTTTTAAGACAAAAGAACTTAGAGGCCCTGCCCATAAGTCATAAGGGGTTAAAGGGGCTACATGGTTTTGATATAATTTGACGAAGTAGGCAGTGGTAGAATAAATGTAATTGTGTTCTGTGCAAACTTTTTGAAAAATGACTGCATGTGTTGAAAATCTGCCACATTATGTTTTTACATTGATCTACAAGCTCACAGTTCTGGCACAATTCCAATGTCCTCCCTAAGCCTTGTTGACTCACTGACTTAAAGCTGCATGAAACACAAAATCACTTTTTCTATAAATATATATTATATAAATGAGTCACTTGTGATAGGGAGCAATGATATGGTTCAATTTGCCCATAGGCTTGTGGATTCAGAGCTTTATGCTATCTCTGTAGCTATTTCTGTGTTCTTCCAGTTATTATTTATGGTTTCTGAAATGCTGACGGCAAGTGCGGACAGCTCAGTCTGTGTGGCTACTTTCAGAATATAATGATATGCACGCATTACTCCGCCCCTTGCCCTCAACAACAGATAACCACGCCTACATGTTAGATTTCTTTTCATAAGCTGAATTCTAATAAAATGAACATAGAGGCGGGGTTTCAGGCTCCTTTAAGTGACGTCAACATGGTAAGGGCTTGAGGGTACATCCCCCTAGTGGTGAGAAAAAGAACTTGTGGGGACTCCGCTAGAGGGTGCAGCTCCAAAATGAGTGGAACAGCACTTTAGATGAGTGTTTCATTCATGACACTTTACATCACATTTAAAACTCTTTACTGTCCTTATTTACAGTCATTGCTTTAAAGGCTGTCAGCTGTAGCTTGATGATTGGCTACGCACAGGCATAAACACACTAGGGCATTAACGACTTGTGATTTTTGCAAGTCGACTCGACTCAGTAAAAGGTTGAGTTGAAGCCGACTTTATCGTTTGATGATGTCATCACATCACACACGACCCCCCCCCCCAATTATTTTGGGGGGTCCCCAGATGATTAACTTAATGTGCAACATTGTTTTCACACTCAACAGTAAACAAACCAACATAAAGTTTAAGTGTATAAAGGGTATCTGCACATTTCTAAAGTGACAATTTAAGGACTTTTAAGGACTTTTTAATACCTCTAAAATGACAAATTAAACATTGTCTAAATTGTCAAATATATAGAGGCAGAAATTGTGAAAATAGCAGATCTACATGCTCACAACGTTGTGAGCATGTAGATCTGCTATTTTCACAATGGAATGTTTTTATTTTTTTACTTTGACTTTCGATTTATGTAATGAAGACGACTGAAGCCCGTATCAGAGTCGGGTCCGCGGTGGAAGGCTAGTGCGGTGTAGTCTTTTTGAGCGTTAACGTTGTAGTTTTATGACTCAAAAAGTCACTACACCGCACCGCGGACCCGACTCTGATACGGGCTTGAGTCAACTTGTCGACTTTTTTGTTAATGCCCTAAAACACACACAGACATGCATAGATTTGTATGACCTGCTTATGCTCCAGCAGAGCGGGCCTTGTAATTTATATCAGGCCGCACTTGTTGATGGTGACGTCACCAAGAACCGCAATGCTGGTCCCATTGAATGACGTCACTCTGCGTTCAGGGGTTTAACCCATTGGATGGGTGTAAGCGCAGACAGACAGACACACAGACGGACATAGATTTGGCTAATTGTGGGCTAGCCTGAAAGGCGAGACCAGTATGTTATCTTCATTATTTATTTATTTGTGTATCTATCAAGTTCTCCCCGACAGTACAAAGGCAGGGCCCTTAGCCAATGAGGTGCAATTGGAAATTGGTGGGAAAACATCTGGGAGTGGTGGTAGCTAGAGTATTGGTTGAGCTTCGCATGACAGCACGCTGCAGAAGTCACGTCAGCAACCACACTTGCAAAGGGCAGATCTTTGTGCCCATACATGGTGTTACTTGCGTGCCCACACTGTTTCATAGGAACAGTATTTTTGAGCGGTGCAAACCGCTCCTATAAGTGGCTGTGCGTGTGTCCGTAGCCTTTTTCCTCAGCGTTTTGCCATAGTAAAATGTGTGTGCGTAGCATCATGTTTGTCTAGTGATGTCATATGTCGTATGTCTGTAGCCTTTTTTCTCAGCGTTTTGCCATAGTAAAATGTGTGTGCGTACGTGGCATCATGTTTGTCTAGTGATGTCATATGTCGTAGGCTATGTCTTAAGCCTTTTTCCTCAGCGTTTTGCCATAGCAAAATGTGTGTGTGCCCGTAGCTGTGCGTGTGTCCGTAGCCTTTTTCCTCAGCGTTTTGCCATAGCAAAATGTGTGTGCGTAGCATCATGTTTGTCTAGTGATGTCATGATATGTCGTATGTCTGTAGCCTTTTTCCTCAGCGTTTTGCCATAGCAAAACGTGTGTGTGTAGCATAGCCTGTACATCCTAGACTCAAATCCTAGTCTGAAGATGTTATGCAAGCACGACCACCGCTCACTTCACATTGGGTGTGATTTTTTTAGTTTATAGTTAGATAGTGTGGTTGCTATGGGCAACACACTATTGCAGGGGTCAGCAACCTTTTTGAAATGAAGTGCCATGTTTTTATTTTGTAGATAGGCAGTGTGCCACGTCATTGTCAACATAGATTTTAATGACACCCCATCAAATATTCAGACATATTTTGATTGTCAGGACATTGTTATAATGATCATTAGACTCAATTAGCAATAACCCACCTATCTCCCCGACTCCCTCCGCATGTCAAAGTTCAGAATTTGAATCAATGTAGAATTATATGCAAGATGTAATTTGTTGCAAATTAGGTGACTTCATTTAATTGACCGTTTAAAACGATATTTGATTTTAGATTCCTCCTGCCAGCAACGTGAAAACTGTTTTTGAGCGGTGGTAAACCGCTCCATAGAGTGGCTGTGCATGTGTATGTAGCCTTTTTCCTCAGCGTTTCGCCATAGCAAAATGTGTGTACGTAGCATCATGTTTGTCTAGTGATGTCATGTGTCGTATGTCTGTAGCCTTTTTCCTCAGCGTTTTGCCATAGCAAAACGTGTGTGTGTAGCATAGCCTGTACATCCTTGACTCAAATCCTAGTCTGAAGACGTTATGCAAGCACGACCACCGCTCACTTCACGTTGGGTGTGATTTGTTTTGTAAACATTTTGAGTAATGTTAACCAGGTTGTAAGGCTGCACAGAAAAGTTAAGCTGTTGGTCAGGCAACCACACTTGCAATTTCCCAGAATTGCAACTTTCTAACCAGAAATACTGTTCCTACGAAACAGTGTGGGCTCACATGTAACACCATGTATGGGCACAAAGATCTACCCTTTGGCTGCACCTCATTGGCTAAGGGCCCTGCCTTTGTACTGTCGAGGAGAACTTGACTGATAGATAAATAATGAAGATAACATGTGTTTATTAGTGTGGGCAACACACTATTGTTCCCTGCGTTTTTACTCATCATCCCTTGTAACCCTTCAGCCAATAAGACATCACAATCTCCCCATATATACCTTGTTATCGTGGGCATAGACGGCCCCTCTCATGGCCCTTATATATTGTATGCCTCAATATTATGACATCACCCTTTAATTCAGGGGTGGGCAACTTTGATGATGGCGAGGGCCACTATATTTCCACCTTCACTCCAGAGGGCCACATTGCTACGTTCTACTTTGTCATTCTAGTATCTTATACAAAAGAAGCAAAAATAGCAGATCTACAAGCTCAAAACGCATCGCGCTGCGGTGCGTTTTGAGCTTGTAGATCGGCTATTTTAGCTTCTTTTGAATTGGAATCCTGAATATATTTTTTTTCATTTTTGAACAGTAATCCTGAAATCTAACCTTTTTTTTTCATTTCAAACGTTTTTAGTTATATACTCATGTTATCTTTATGAACCTAAATACAAATACATTGGACATAAAAAAATATATACATTTTAATACTACATACTAGTCATTAAGCTACTAAGATCTTCTTTCTTTTTTGTCTTTACAGAACATGAAGTTGACAAGAAGAAGTCATCTGTGCGGTGGAGATAACCAGGAAGTGGTGTTAGGATGACGACCGGAGCGTCGTTGTGCTGTTACAGGGTCCACATACACAAGGGTTCAATACAGCACTGCTCTTTAGGCTTCCATTGCTTTTGCGTTTGCTCAACTGTGCAAATGCATTCTAAATTTGTGTAGCTGAGGGAATTTAAGTGTTAGCCCTCACCTACCAGCCTGTGCAAGAGGCATTTTAGTCAT
The DNA here is from genome assembly GCF_963921795.1 of Nannobrachium achirus. Lineage (NCBI taxonomy): Eukaryota > Metazoa > Chordata > Actinopteri > Myctophiformes > Myctophidae > Nannobrachium > Nannobrachium achirus. The sequence goes on from NC_137833.1 coordinate 23,642,355, forward strand.
TTTAGGCCTCCATTACATTGGCATCATATAAAAATATAAATATATCAATATCAAATAATGCTTTACTGGCATAATATTACTCTTTGGTATGGGTGTTACATTGTGCAGTGAAGAAGCTTGTGTGGCTCTTCTGGGACAAACAACAGCCGCTAGAGGCCCATGGGCTCTGTTTCTCTACATTTGATGTTTAGCTGTAACCACAATCCTTGTGTTTGCAGTTGAAGTTCCCTGCATAGATGGCAGGTGCAGGTACGAGTGGGAGTGGCGAGTTCACATTGTCATGTCTTCAACAGATCGGCTTCCACCACCTCCTTCTAACACCTCCTTCTAACACCTCTTTCTAATCCCAACTCCTTCTAACCACTCTTTCTAACACCACCTTCTAACACCACCTTCTAACACCACCTCTTTCCATGAGGTCTTAGTGGTGGTGGTGGAAGATGGTCTGTAGAAGACACATGACAATGTGACCTGCCACCAGAAATACTGTTCCTACGAAACAGTGTGGGCTCACATGTAACACCATGTATGGGCACAAAGATCTACCCTTTGGCTGCACCTCATTGGCTAAGGGCCCTGCCTTTGTACCGTCGAGGAGAACTTGACTGATAGATAAATAATGAAGATAACATGTGTTTATTAGTGTGGGCAACACACTATTGTTCCCTGCGTTTTTACTCATCATCCCTTGTAACCCTTCAGCCAATAAGACATCACAATCTCCCCATATATACCTTGTTATCGTGGGCATAGACGGCCCCTCTCATGGCCCTTATATATTGTATGCCTCAATATTATGACATCACCCTTTAATTCAGGGGTGGGCAACTTTGATGATGGCGAGGGGCACTATATTTCCACCTTCACTCCAGAGGGCCACATTGCTACGTTCTACTTTGTCATTCTAGTATCTTATACAAAAGAAGCAAAAATAGCAGATCTACAAGCTCAAAACGCATCGCGCTGCGGTGCGTTTTGAGCTTGTAGATCGGCTATTTTTGCTTCTTTTGAATTGGAATCCTGAATATTTTTTGTTATTTTTGAACAGTAATCCTGAAATCTAACCTTTTGTTTTCATTTCAAAAGTTTTTAGTTATATACTCATGTTATCTTTATGAACCTAAATACAAATACATTGGACATAAAAAAATATATACATTTTAACTCACCCACCGCTATTTTTAAGACCCTTCTGAGGGTCCACACCGCCAGAATTTTGCCTACCTTTAACGTGGGCGTGCGCGCGAATCCATTGCGCGATGGTTCACCGATTCCATTCACAATAAGATCCAGGCACGGTAAGCTAAAAAAAAAACGCAGCCTGCCATTTCCCAAAGCGAAACCAAACGAGTCCAGCGTGGTTGTTGTGTAACATTGAACCGGATGGGATTTCGGCAGACAGGATACAGGCGTCGTTGTCCCGCCCCCCCAGTTCCGTTCTGGAACATCCAGATCCGTTTTTTGTGAATAGGGCGGGTCCACAGAGCGCTATGGACGGCGAATCGGCGATCATACTTTTTTGTTTTATAGTTATTAAAGCTAATTGATAGCTCGTCATATTCGTCATAAGCAGAGTGGACCCATAACTATAGCTCGTCAAACTCGTCCAATGTAGTGGATGAGTTAATACTACATACTAGTCATTAAGCTACTAAGATCTTCTTTCTTTTTTGTCTTTACAGAACATGAAGTTGACAAGAAGTCATCTGTGCGGTGGAGATAACCAGGAAGTGGTGTTAGGATGACGACCGGAGCGTCGTTGTGCTGTTACAGGGTCCACATACACAAGGGTTCAATACAGCACTGCTCTTTAGGCTTCCATTGCTTTTGCGTTTGCTCAACTGTGCAAATGCATTCTAAATTTGTGTAGCTGAGGGAATTTAAGTGTTAGCCCTCACCTACCAGCCTGTGCAAGAGGCATTTTAGTCATTTTAGGCCTCCATTACATTGGCATCATATAAAAATATCAATATCAAATAATGCTTTACTGGCATAATATTACTCTTTGGTATGGGTGTTACATTGTGCAGTGAAGAAGCTTGTGTGGCTCTTCTGGGACAAACAACATCCGCTAGAGGCCCATGGGCTCTGTTTCTCTACATTTGATGTTTAGCTGTAACCACAATCCTTGTGTTTGCAGTTGAAGTTCCCTGCATAGATGGCAGGTGCAGGTACGAGTGGGAGTGGCGAGTTCACATTGTCATGTCTTCAACAGATCGGCTTCCACCACCTCCTTCTAACACCTCCTTCTAACACCTCTTTCTAATCCCAACTCCTTCTAACCACTCTTTCTAACACCACCTTCTAACACCACCTCTTTCCATGAGGTCTTAGTGGTGGTGGTGGAAGATGGTCTGTAGAAGACACATGACAATGTGACCTGCCACCAGAAATACTGTTCCTACGAAACAGTGTGGGCTCACATGTAACACCATGTATGGGCACAAAGATCTACCCTTTGGCTGCACCTCATTGGCTAAGGGCCCTGCCTTTGTACCGTCGAGGAGAACTTGACTGATAGATAAATAATGAAGATAACATGTGTTTATTAGTGTGGGCAACACACTATTGTTCCCTGCGTTTTTACTCATCATCCCTTGTAACCCTTCAGCCAATAAGACATCACAATCTCCCCATATATACCGTGTTATCGTGGGCATAGACGGCCCCTCTCATGGCCCTTATATATTGTATGCCTCAATATTATGACATCACCCTTTAATTCAGGGGTGGGCAACTTTGATGATGGCGAGGGCCACTATATTTCCACCTTCACTCCAGAGGGCCACATTGCTATGTTCTACTTTGTCATTCTAGTATCTTATACAAAAGGAGCAAAAATAGCAGATCTACAAGCTCAACGATGCGTTTTGAGCTTGTAGATCGGCTATTTTTGCTTCTTTTGAATTGGAATCCTGAATATTTTTTTTTATTTTTGAACAGTAATCCTGAAATCTAACCTTTTGTTTTCATTTCAAACGTTTTTAGTTATATACTCATGTTATCTTTATGAACCTAAATACAAATACATTGGACATAAAAAAATATATACATTTTAATACTACATACTAGTCATTAAGCTACTAAGATCTTCTTTCTTTTTTGTCTTTACAGAACATGAAGTTGACAAGAAGAAGTCATCTGTGCGGTGGAGATAACCAGGAAGTGGTGTTAGGATGACGACCGGAGCGTTGTTGTGCTGTTACAGGGTCCACATACACAAGGGTTCAATACAGCACTGCTCTTTAGGCTTCCATTGCTTTTGCGTTTGCTCAACTGTGCAAATGCATTCTAAATTTGTGTAGCTGAGGGAATTTAAGTGTTAGCCCTCACCTACCAGCCTGTGCAAGAGGCATTTTAGTCATTTTAGGCCTCCATTACATTGGCATCATATAAAAATATCAATATATCAATATCAAATAATGCTTTACTGGCATAATATTACTCTTTGGTATGGGTGTTACATTGTGCAGTGAAGAAGCTTGTGTGGCTCTTCTGGGACAAACAACAGCCGCTAGAGGCCCATGGGCTCTGTTTCTCTACATTTGGTGTTTAGCTGTAACCACAATCCTTGTGTTTGCAGTTGAAGTTCCCTGCATAGATGGCAGGTGCAGGTACGAGTGGGAGTGGCGAGTTCACATTGTCATGTCTTCAACAGATCGGCTTCCACCACCTCCTTCTAACACCTCCTTCTAACACCTCTTTCTAATCCCAACTCCTTCTAACCACTCTTTCTAACACCACCTTCTAACTCCACCTTCTAACACCACCTCTTTCCATCAGGTCTTAGTGGTGGTGGTGGAAGATGGTCTGTAGAAGACACATGACAATGTGACCTGCCACCAGAAATACTGTTCCTACGAAACAGTGTGGGCTCACATGTAACACCATGTATGGGCACAAAGATCTACCCTTTGGCTGCACCTCATTGGCTAAGGGCCCTGCCTTTGTACTGTCGAGGAGAACTTGACTGATAGATAAATAATGAAGATAACATGTGTTTATTAGAGTGGGCAACACACTATTGTTCCCTGCGTTTTTACTCATCATCCCTTGTAACCCTTCAGCCAATAAGACATCACAATCTCCCCATATATACCTTGTTATCGTGGGCATAGACGGCCCCTCTCATGGCCCTTATATATTGTATGCCTCAATATTATGACATCACCCTTTAATTCAGGGGTGGGCAACTTTGATGATGGCGAGGGCTACTATATTTCCACCTTCACTCCAGAGGGCCACATTGCTACGTTCTACTTTGTCATTCTAGTATCTTATACAAAAGAGGCAAAAATAGCAGATCTACAAGCTCAATGCGTTTTGAGCTTGTAGATCGGCTATTTTTGCTTCTTTTGAATTGGAATCCTGAATATTTTTTTTTATTTTTGAACAGTAATCCTGAAATCTAACCTTTTGTTTTCATTTCAAACGTTTTTAGTTATATACTCATGTTATCTTTATGAACCTAAATACAAATACATTGGACATAAAAAATGTATACATTTTAATACTACATACTAGTCATTAAGCTACTAAGATCTTCTTTCTTTTTTGTCTTTACAGAACATGAAGTTGACAAGAAGAAGTCATCTGTGCGGTGGAGATAACCAGGAAGTGGTGTTAGGATGACGACCGGAGCGTCGTTGTGCTGTTACAGGGTCCACATACACAAGGGTTCAATACAGCACTGCTCTTTAGGCTTCCATTGCTTTTGCGTTTGCTCAACTGTGCAAATGCATTCTAAATTTGTGTAGCTGAGGGAATTTAAGTGTTAGCCCTCACCTACCAGCCTGTGCAAGAGGCATTTTAGTCATTTTAGGCCTCCATTACATTGGCATCATATAAAAATATCAATATATCAATATCAAATAATGCTTTACTGGCATAATATTACTCTTTGGTATGGGTGTTACATTGTGCAGTGAAGAAGCTTGTGTGGCTCTTCTGGGACAAACAACAGCCGCTAGAGGCCCATGGGCTCTGTTTCTCTACATTTGATGTTTAGCTGTAACCACAATCCTTGTGTTTGCAGTTGAAGTTCCCTGCATAGATGGCAGGTGCAGGTACGAGTGGGAGTGGCGAGTTCACATTGTCATGTCTTTAACAGATCGGCTTCCTTCCACCACCTCCTTCTAACACCTCCTTCTAACACCTCTTTCTAATCCCAACTCCTTCTAACCACTCTTTCTAACACCACCTTCTAACACCACCTTCTAACACCACCTCTTTCCATGAGGTCTTAGTGGTGGTGGTGGAAGATGGTCTGTAGAAGACACATGACAATGTGACCTGCCACCAGAAATACTGTTCCTACGAAACAGTGTGGGCTCACATGTAACACCATGTATGGGCACAAAGATCTACCCTTTGGCTGCACCTCATTGGCTAAGGGCCCTGCCTTTGTACCGTCGAGGAGAACGTGACTGATAGATAAATAATGAAGATAACATGTGTTTATTAGTGTGGGCAACACACTATTGTTCCCTGCGTTTTTACTCATCATCCCTTGTAACCCTTCAGCCAATAAGACATCACAATCTCCCCATATATACCTTGTTATCGTGGGCATAGACGGCCCCTCTCATGGCCCTTATATATTGTATGCCTCAATATTATGACATCACCCTTTAATTCAGGGGTGGGCAACTTTGATGATGGCGAGGGCCACTATATTTCCACCTTCACTCCAGAGGGCCACATTGCTACGTTCTACTTTGTCATTCTAGTATCTTATACAAAAGAAGCAAAAATAGCAGATCTACAAGCTCAAAACGCATCGCGCTGCGCTGCGTTTTGAGCTTGTAGATCGGCTATTTTTGCTTCTTTTGAATTGGAATCCTGAATATTTTTTTTTTTTTTTGAACAGTAATCCTGAAATCTAACCTTTTGTTTTCATTTCAAACGTTTTTAGTTATATACTCATGTTATCTTTATGAACCTAAATACAAATACATTGGACATAAAAAAATATATACATTTTAATACTACATACTAGTCATTAAGCTACTAAGATCTTCTTTCTTTTTTGTCTTTACAGAACATGAAGTTGACAAGAAGAAGTCATCTGTGCGGTGGAGATAACCAGGAAGTGGTGTTAGGATGACGACCGGAGCGTCGTTGTGCTGTTACAGGGTCCACATAGACAAGGGTTCAATACAGCACTGCTCAACTGTCACTCAACTGTCACCCGGCAGTGATAGACACTAACCAATGGGACAGACCTAAATGCCGGTATAAGAACTGGCACTTTGTTGAGCCCTCCCATCAGCCGCTCAATAGTCAAAGTTCAAAGGTACGGCAGGAATTGCATCTGTACAAAGCAGAGATCCACTCTTTACAAATCCTACTGAGTGGCTGCAGCCAGAGCAAGGAGGATGTGCCACTACAGAGCGAATAAGATTTATCCACTACACCCGAGGATGCCCTTAGAGATGGAGATCTGGAGATCTCTCTCCAACCGAGGATGCCCTTAGAGATGGAGATCTGGAGATCTCTCTCCAACCGAGGATGCCCTTAGAGATGGAGATCTGGAGATCTCTCTCCAACCGTGGATTGGTCTGCGTGGGAGGAGTGGAGGATTCCTCTGTGCCGCCGGTCTGGTCTTCGGTGGTTTCGTGCCCGTTGACCTTGGTGCCCGCCGGGGGTTTCTTCTGAACACGGCTCTTGGTAGGACCCCCATTTAGGGCTGTCACAATTATGACGTCTGAATTGACGTTTCTCGCAAGGCTCTCGACCAGCCTCTCCCCGCGGCCGCCTCCGTAGTGGACAACGACGGGACCCGGCGTCGCCTCCTCGCGCTTATAGAATATAATTGTGTCCTCTCTATTCTTCTTATAACTCTATGCATAGGATTGCCGCTTGTTGGCCTTTTTGATCTTGCAGAATTGCATGACGCCGTCTGGAAGAATACATTGTACATACATACATACATACAGTGTACTTAGAAGACCTCAAGAATCATCCGGCCCTATGAATTCAACCCGTCATGCAATTTTAACAAATGGAAGACGGGTCTTTTTTAAAAGTACATTATATTTAACCGTTAGCCCTCAGCTACCAGCCATTGCGCAACTGTGCAAGAGGCAGTTTAGTCATTTTAGGCTTCCATTGCTTTTGCGTTTGCTCAACTGTGCAAATGCATTCTAAATTTGTGTAGCTGAGGGAATTTAAGTGTTAGCCCTCACCTACCAGCCTGTGCAAGAGGCATTTTAGTCATTTTAGGCCTCCATTACATTGGCATCATATAAGAATATCAATATATCAATATCAAATAATGCTTTACTGGCATAATATTACTCTTTGGTATGGGTGTTACATTGTGCAGTGAAGAAGCTTGTGTGGCTCTTCTGGGACAAACAACAGCCGCTAGAGGCCCATGGGCTCTGTTTCTCTACATTTGATGTTTAGCTGTAACCACAATCCTTGTGTTTGCAGTTGAAGTTCCCTGCATAGATGGCAGGTGCAGGTACGAGTGGGAGTGGCGAGTTCACATTGTCATGTCTTCAACAGATCGGCTTCCACCACCTCCTTCTAACACCTCCTTCTAACACCTCTTTCTAATCCCAACTCCTTCTAACCACTCTTTCTAGCACCACCTTCTAACACCACCTTCTAACACCACCTCTTTCCATGAGGTCTTAGTGGTGGTGGTGGAAGATGGTCTGTAGAAGACACATGACAATGTGACCTGCCACTCCCACTGGTACCTGCACTTGCCATCTAGGCAGGGGACTTCAACTGCTAACACAAGGATTGGGGTCACAGCTAAACATCAAATGTAGAGAAACAGAGACCATGGGCATCTAGCGGCTGTTGTTTGACCCAAAAGAGCCCCCAAGCTTCTTCACAGCACAATGTAACACCCATACCAATCCAGACCTGGCCTATGCCGTGTCAGCAAAGGAAATAATTTGTGTAGCTGAGGTAATTTAACTGTTAGCCCTCACCTACCAGCCATTGCGCAACTGTGTAAGTGGCATTTTAGTCATTTTAGGCCTCCATTACTTAGTGAACAATGTTTTGCGGTTGTGCAACTGCGCAATTGCGTTCAAAATTTGTCTAGCTGAAGCTGAGGAAAGCAGTGCGTTGTGCAGCTTTTATTTGATATGAAAAGCAGTGCAAATGTGTTGCTTTCTAAATTAGTTGTTTGTTGGTGTTGATTGGGGGTGGGGGGTATCCATGAGATTTCTCTTTCAGGAATCAATTTGCATGACGGGTTCATTCATAAGTAAGTCTTGTCTGGAGTATGCAGTAAGATCCTGTCATCTTTCAAACCTGTAATCAAATCCAATTTGACTCCTGCAGTGTCATTTGGCACAGCAGACATTGGTCTGGCTTTGTTAAACCTCAAATCGCAAATAATATCAAACAATGCTTTACTGGCATATATTCATCTCTGGTCATTGATCCCTACTGCTTTGCATCGTAAGCCATAAGATGACTAGAACTCGAAGTCGAAGAAGAACCATCTGTGGAAGCCGTCAGCGAAAACGTTTGACCCCTGAATGACCTACTGGAATGACAATGGCCATAGATATCCGACAGAGACGGTATGGATCAGCTGTTCTCTGCAAACCAAACCTCAAGCTTGAGGAAGTCTGGACTCAAACTATGGAAGTGCACATGGAAACCATCACGGTTGCCCTCCCAAATCTCTCACATCACCAGCAACCCCCTTTCTGTACACAGAACTACCAGAAAGATGCAAGAGGAAATTTCACATCAGCATCTGCGACTTCAATGCCCAGAGAACATCATGGGCTTATGAGAACAACAACCAAGATGGAGGTGAAGTTAGACCCCTACTGCTTTGCCTCTTAAGCCATGAGATGACTAGAACTCAAAGTCGAAGAAGAACCATCTTCATTCCATCTTTCAAACCCGTAATCAAATCCAATTTGACTCCTGCAATGCATTTGGCACAACAGACCTTGGACTGGCTTTATGTTAAGCTTAAATCCCACATGTCAAAAAGGTTGACACTGTAATCAACAACTCTCTCTGAACCATAACTGGCCGCCTGAAGCCTACTCCTGTGTCCTACCTGCCAGTCCTTGCAGGAATTGCCACCTCAGACGAGAGGACAATACAGCACTGCTCAACTGTCACTCAACTGTCACCCGGCAGTGATAGACACTAACCAATGGGACAGACCTAAATGCCGGTATAAGAACTGGCACTTTGTTGAGCCCTCCCATCAGCCGCTCAATAGTCAAAGTTCAAAGGTACGGCAGGAATTGCATCTGTACAAAGCAGAGATCCACTCTTTACAAATCCTACTGAGTGGCCGCAGCCAGAGCAAGGAGGATGTGCCACTACAGAGCGAATAAGATTTATCCACTACACCCGAGGATGCCCTTAGAGATGGAGATCTGGAGATCTCTCTCCAACCGAGGATGCCCTTAGAGATGGAGATCTGGAGATCTCTCTCCAACCGAGGATGCCCTTAGAGATGGAGATCTGGAGATCTCTCTCCAACCGTGGATTGGTCTGCGTGGGAGGAGTGGAGGATTCCTCTGTGCCGCCGGTCTGGTCTTCGGTGGTTTCGTGCCCGTTGACCTTGGTGCCCGCCGGGGGTTTCTTCTGAACACGGCTCTTGGTAGGACCCCCATTTAGGGCTGTCACAATTATGACGTCTGAATTGACGTTTCTCGCAAGGCTCTCGACCAGCCTCTCCCCGCGGCCGCCTCCGTAGTGGACAACGACGGGACCCGGCGTCGCCTCCTCGCGCTTATAGAATATAATTGTGTCCTCTCTATTCTTCTTATAACTCTATGCATAGGATTGCCGCTTGTTGGCCTTTTTGATCTTGCAGAATTGCATGACGCCGTCTGGAAGAATACATTGTACATACATTCATACAGTGTACTTAGAAGACCTCAAGAATCATCCGGCCCTATGAATTCAACCCGTCATGCAATTTTAACAAATGGAAGACGGGTCTTTTTTAAAAGTACATTATATTTAACGGTTAGCCCTCAGCTACCAGCCATTGCGCAACTGTGCAAGAGGCAGTTTAGTCATTTTAGGCTTCCATTGCTTTTGCGTTTGCTCAACTGTGCAAATGCATTCTAAATTTGTGTAGCTGAGGGAATTTAAGTGTTAGCCCTCACCTACCAGCCTGTGCAAGAGGCATTTTAGTCATTTTAGGCCTCCATTACATTGGCATCATATAAAAATATCAATATATCAATATCAAATAATGCTTTACTGGCATAATATTACTCTTTGGTATGGGTGTTACATTGTGCAGTGAAGAAGCTTGTGTGGCTCTTCTGGGACAAACAACAGCCGCTAGAGGCCCATGGGCTCTGTTTCTCTACATTTGATGTTTAGCTGTAACCACAATCCTTGTGTTTGCAGTTGAAGTTCCCTGCATAGATGGCAGGTGCAGGTACGAGTGGGAGTGGCGAGTTCACATTGTCATGTCTTCAACAGATCGGCTTCCACCACCTCCTTCTAACACCTCCTTCTAACACCTCTTTCTAATCCCAACTCCTTCTAACCACTCTTTCTAACACCACCTTCTAACACCACCTTCTAACACCACCTCTTTCCATGAGGTCTTAGTGGTGGTGGTGGAAGCTGGTCTGTAGAAGACACATGACAATGTGACCTGCCACTCCCACTGGTACCTGCACTTGCCATCTAGGCAGGGGACTTCAACTGCTAACACAAGGATTGGGGTCACAGCTAAACATCAAATGTAGAGAAACAGAGACCATGGGCATCTAGCGGCTGTTGTTTGACCCAAAAGAGCCCCCAAGCTTCTTCACAGCACAATGTAACACCCATACCAATCCAGACCTGGCCTATGCCGTGTCAGCAAAGGAAATAATTTGTGTAGCTGAGGTAATTTAACTGTTAGCCCTCACCTACCAGCCATTGCGCAACTGTGTAAGTGGCATTTTAGTCATTTTAGGCCTCCATTACTTAGTGAACAATGTTTTGCGGTTGTGCAACTGCGCAATTGCGTTCAAAATTTGTCTAGCTGAAGCTGAGGAAAGCAGTGCGTTGTGCAGCTTTTATTTGATATGAAAAGCAGTGCAAATGTGTTGCTTTCTAAATTAGTTGTTTGTTGGTGTTGATTGGGGGTGGGGGGTATCCATGAGATTTCTCTTTCAGGAATCAATTTGCATGACGGGTTCATTCATAAGTAAGTCTTGTCTGGAGTATGCAGTAAGATCCTGTCATCTTTCAAACCTGTAATCAAATCCAATTTGACTCCTGCAGTGTCATTTGGCACAGCAGACATTGGTCTGGCTTTGTTAAACCTCAAATCGCAAATAATATCAAACAATGCTTTACTGGCATATATTCATCTCTGGTCATTGATCCCTACTGCTTTGCATCGTAAGCCATATAAGATGACTAGAACTCGAAGTCGAAGAAGAACCATCTGTGGAAGCCGTCAGCGAAAACGTTTGACCCCTGAATGACCTACTGGAATGACAATGGCCATAGATATCCGACAGAGACGGTATGGATCAGCTGTTCTCGGCAAACCAAACCTCAAGCTTGAGGAAGTCTGGACTCAAACTATGGAAGTGCACATGGAAACCATCACGGTTGCCCTCCCAAATCTCTCACATCACCCGCAACCCCCTTTCTGTACACAGAACTACCAGAAAGATGCAAGAGGAAATTTCACATCAGCATCTGCGACTTCAATGCCCAGAGAACATCATGGGCTTATGAGAACAACAACCAAGATGGAGGTGAAGTTAGACCCCTACTGCTTTGCCTCTTAAGCCATCAGACTAGAACTCAAAGTCGAAGAAGAACCATCTTCATTCCATCTTTCAAACCCGTAATCAAATCCAATTTGACTCCTGCAATGCATTTGGCACAACAGACCTTGGACTGGCTTTATGTTAAGCTTAAATCCCACATGTCAAAAAGGTTGACACTGTAATCAACAACTCTCTCTGAACCATAACTGGCCGCCTGAAGCCTACTCCTGTGTCCTACCTGCCAGTCCTTGCAGGAATTGCCACCTCAGACGAGAGGACAATACAGCACTGCTCAACTGTCACTCAACTGTCACCCGTCAGTGATAGACACTAACCAATGGGACAGACCTAAATGCCGGTATAAGAACTGGCACTTTGTTGAGCCCTCCCATCAGCCGCTCAATAGTCAAAGTTCAAAGGTACGGCAGGAATTGCATCTGTACAAAGCAGAGATCCACTCTTTACAAATCCTACTGAGTGGCCGCAGCCAGAGCAAGGAGGATGTGCCACTACAGAGCGAATAAGATTTATCCACTACACCCGAGGATGCCCTTAGAGATGGAGATCTGGAGATCTCTCTCCAACCGAGGATGCCCTTAGAGATGGAGATCTGGAGATCTCTCTCCAACCGAGGATGCCCTTAGAGATGGAGATCTGGAGATCTCTCTCCAACCGTGGATTGGTCTGCGTGGGAGGAGTGGAGGATTCCTCTGTGCCGCCGGTCTGGTCTTCGGTGGTTTCGTGCCCGTTGACCTTGGTGCCCGCCGGGGGTTTCTTCTGAACACGGCTCTTCGTAGGACCCCCATTTAGGGCTGTCACAATTATGACGTCTGAATTGACGTTTCTCGCAAGGCTCTCGACCAGCCTCTCCCCGCGGCCGCCTCCGTAGTGGACAACGACGGGACCCGGCGTCGCCTCCTCGCGCTTATAGAATATAATTGTGTCCTCTCTATTCTTCTTATAACTCTATGCATAGGATTGCCGCTTGTTGGCCTTTTTGATCTTGCAGAATTGCATGACGCCGTCTGGAAGAATACATTGTACATACATACATACAGTGTACTTAGAAGACCTCAAGAATCATCCGGCCCTATGAATTCAACCCGTCATGCAATTTTAACAAATGGAAGACGGGTCTTTTTTAAAAGTACATTATATTTAACGGTTAGCCCTCAGCTACCAGCCATTGCGCAACTGTGCAAGAGGCAGTTTAGTCATTTTAGGCTTCCATTGCTTTTGCGTTTGCTCAACTGTGCAAATGCATTCTAAATTTGTGTAGCTGAGGGAATTTAAGTGTTAGCCCTCACCTACCAGCCTGTGCAAGAGGCATTTTAGTCATTTTAGGCCTCCATTACATTGGCATCATATAAAAATATCAATATATCAATATCAAATAATGCTTTACTGGCATAATATTACTCTTTGGTATGGGTGTTACATTGTGCAGTGAAGAAGCTTGTGTGGCTCTTCTGGGACAAACAACAGCTGCTAGAGGCCCATTGGCTCTGTTTCTCTACATTTGATGTTTAGCTGTAACCACAATCCTTGTGTTTGCAGTTGAAGTTCCCTGCATAGATGGCAGGTGCAGGTACGAGTGGGAGTGGTGAGTTCACATTGTCATGTCTTCAACAGATCGGCTTCCACCACCTCCTTCTAACACCTCCTTCTAACACCTCTTTCTAACACCTCTTTCTAATCCCAACTCCTTCTAACCACTCTTTCTAACACCACCTTCTAACACCACCTTCTAACACCACCTCTTTCCATGAGGTCTTAGTGGTGGTGGTGGAAGCTGGTCTGTAGAAGACACATGACAATGTGACCTGCCACTCCCACTGGTACCTGCACTTGCCATCTAGGCAGGGGACTTCAACTGCTAACACAAGGATTGGGGTCACAGCTAAACATCAAATGTAGAGAAACAGAGACCATGGGCATCTAGCGGCTGTTGTTTGACCCAAAAGAGCCCCCAAGCTTCTTCACAGCACAATGTAACACCCATACCAATCCAGACCTGGCCTATGCCGTGTCAGCAAAGGAAATAATTTGTGTAGCTGAGGTAATTTAACTGTTAGCCCTCACCTACCAGCCATTGCGCAACTGTGTAAGTGGCATTTTAGTCATTTTAGGCCTCCATTACTTAGTGAACAATGTTTTGCGGTTGTGCAACTGCGCAATTGCGTTCAAAATTTGTCTAGCTGAAGCTGAGGAAAGCAGTGCGTTGTGCAGCTTTTATTTGATATGAAAAGCAGTGCAAATGTGTTGCTTTCTAAATTAGTTGTTTGTTGGTGTTGATTGGGGGTGGGGGGTATCCATGAGATTTCTCTTTCAGGAATCAATTTGCATGACGGGTTCATTCATAAGTAAGTCTTGTCTGGAGTATGCAGTAAGATCCTGTCATCTTTCAAACCTGTAATCAAATCCAATTTGACTCCTGCAGTGTCATTTGGCACAGCAGACATTGGACTGGCTTTGTTAAACCTCAAATTGCAAATAATATCAAACAATGCTTTACTGGCATATATTCATCTCTGGTCATTGATCCCTACTGCTTTGCATCGTAAGCCATAAGATGACTAGAACTCGAAGTCGAAGAAGAACCATCTGTGGAAGCCGTCAGCGAAAACGTTTGACCCCTGAATGACCTACTGGAATGACAATGGCCATAGATATCCGACAGACGGTATGGATCAGCTGTTCTCGGCAAACCAAACCTCAAGCTTGAGGAAGTCTGGACTCAAACTATGGAAGTGCACATGGAAACCATCACGGTTGCCCTCCCAAATCTCTCACATCACCCGCAACCCCCTTTCTGTACACAGAACTACCAGAAAGATGCAAGAGGAAATTTCACATCAGCATCTGCGACTTCAATGCCCAGAGAACATCATGGGCTTATGAGAACAACAACCAAGATGGAGGTGAAGTTAGACCCCTACTGCTTTGCCTCTTAAGCCATGAGATGACTAGAACTCAAAGTCGAAGAAGAACCATCTTCATTCCATCTTTCAAACCCGTAATCAAATCCAATTTGACTCCTGCAATGCATTTGGCACAACAGACCTTGGACTGGCTTTATGTTAAGCTTAAATCCCACATGTCAAAAAGGTTGACACTGTAATCAACAACTCTCTCTGAACCATAACTGGCCGCCTGAAGCCTACTCCTGTGTCCTACCTGCCAGTCCTTGCAGGAATTGCCACCTCAGACGAGAGGACGCTACCCTCACGCTGGCAAGGAAAGCCCAGATACACAACTGGCATATCCTGCACAACACTAAAGTGGATACAAAGCCTCCAAACAGACAAGTCCTGCCACCTTTACAACAAGGCTGCACAAGAGCTGCTTCGCTCCATCCTGGAGGACTTGTCCACATCATCACCACTACATCTGGGATCCGGGAGCAGGCGTTGAAGGAGAGTACCTACCACACCGGCAATGGACTCTATTGAACTGCCTGCGCACTGGAGTCGGCTGCTTCAAATCAGCTGTGAAGAAGTGGCGCTTGGCAGACAG
Source organism: Nannobrachium achirus (assembly GCF_963921795.1). Lineage (NCBI taxonomy): Eukaryota > Metazoa > Chordata > Actinopteri > Myctophiformes > Myctophidae > Nannobrachium > Nannobrachium achirus. Next base: position 23,657,606 of record NC_137833.1, read on the forward strand.
TGCAGCATGCAAGTGTGGCGAGCCTGAGCAGTCTGCAAAGCACATAATTAACACCTGCCCCTTGTACAGACCACCTTCTGAGGCCGGCCTCTTCCAAGTGGGACCAGAGACAAGGGCGTGGCTACACAATACTGAGTTGGACATTTGAGGATGATACACGAAAGAAGAAGAGAAGCTTAAATCGCAAATAATATCAAACAACGCTTTACTGGCATATATTACTCTTTGGTATGGGTGTTACATTGTGCAGTGAAGAAGCTTGGGGGCTCTTTTGGTTCAAACAACAGCCTCTAGAGGCCCATGGGCTCTGTTTCTCTACATTTGATGTTTAGCTGTAACCCCAATCCTTGTGTTAACGGTTGAAGTTCCCTGCATAGATGGCAGGTGCAGGTACCAGAGGGAGTGGGGAGTTCACATTGGCATGTGTATTCTCCAGATCAGCTTCCACCACCTCTTTCTAACACCTCTTTCTAACCCCAAATCTTCTAACACCTCCTTCGAACACCTCTTTCTAACACCACCTCCTTCTAACCACTCTTTCTAACACCACCTTCTAACACCACCTCCTAACACCACCTCTTTCCATGAGGTCTTAGTGGTTGTGGTGGAAGCTGATCTGTAGAAAACGCATGACAATGTGAACTCGCCACTCTCACTGGTACCTGCACCTGCCATCTATGCAGGGCACTTCAACTGCTAACACAAGGATTGGGGTTACAGCTAAACATCAAATGTAGAGATACAGAGCCCATGGGCTTCTAGCGGCTGTTGTTTGACACAAAAGCGCCCCCAAGCTTCTTCACTGCACAATGTAACACCCACACCAACCCAGACCTGGCATATGCCGTCAGCAAAGGGAATATGTTGGCATCTCAGATAATTAATCTGACTGTGCATCAAGAAGACTGATGCCTTCTCACTTATTGAATATCCTGAGCTGGCCAAATTGACCTGACAAGTGCAAATTGAATTGAATTGAAGATGACCTGGCTTTATGTTAACCTCAAATCACAAATAATATTAAACAATAATTTACTAGCATGTATTCCTCTTTGGCCATAGATCCCTACTGCTTTGAATCGTAAGCCATGCCATGACTAAAACTCAAAGTCGAAGAAGACCCACCTGTGGAAGCTGTCAGCGAATACGTTTGACCCCCTGACTGACCTACTGGCTTTATGTTAATCTCACATCGCAAATAATATCAAACAATGCTTTACTGGCATATATTCCTCTTTGGCCATGGATCCCTACTGCTTTGACCCCTGAATGACCTACAGGAATGAACATGTCCATAGATATCCGACAGACGGTATGGATCTCAAACCTCAAGGTTGAGGAAGTCTGGAAGAATACATTGCACATACAGTGGACTTAGAAGACCTCAAGAGTCATCCGGCCTTATGAATTCAACCCCCCATGCAATTTGAACAAATTATTCATTTATTTTCTTTCTTTTTTTGCATTTTGCGTGAAGAAGGGCCGGTTGGGAATAGCTGGCATCTCTCCCCCACACATCAGAAGAATGCATATTGCTCAAGATGAAGGAAGAACACAGGAGAGGGGTATTATACACGCCTTGCATTACCAGGTAGCCCCCCCACGCAGGCTCAGTTTTATGCAGACAGTCCTGCCCTCCAGACAATCAAAGAAGAAGCAAGGGCCAACATCTGGGAAGATGACTGGCAAGTCAACGACACACAAGCTCCTGAATGGTTGGACAGGGGAATCACACCAATGGAAAGCCTCGCTATAGTGGCCACAACCTTGGCTGGACAGTCTGGAAGTCACTTAATAGACTGTGTGTGAACAAGGGAGGTGCAACGCATGAAAGTCTGGAACTACACAACATGACACGTGCAGCTGTGGATCAGTGCACACAAGGTCCCAGAACCTACCCCATCAGCTGTGGCTTGTGCCCAATATTGACAGCACGTCGTCTGCGATTACTACAGACTTGAAGAAGAAGCCAGTCATCGATCTTGGACTGTTCACAAAAGGAGAGATGGGGTAGAGTCACACCGATGAAACCTGATGCAAAGCAGCTTGTCAGATTTGTACAGGACAAGCCAACGACAGCACACTGGAAGGACTTGTTTATAAGCTATGCCTCATCTGTGTGACAGACACTTAAGTTGATTGTTTTCATGATGAAGGTTGTTTGTGCGTCATTCTGTAAAGATCATTAGACATGAGATGCTCAACTCCACCTCTGGGGACATATCCAGAGATGCATGGTTGGCAGCAGCTTGGAAGCAGGAGTGGGAGCCAGCCGGGCCCTCCCGCATCCATCGCTACATCAGGGACCTAGGAGGTGGCGCCATAGGAGGAGACGACCTACCATGCCGGAAATGAACCACACTGAACTGCCTACGAACTGGGGTTGGTCGCTTTAAAACATCAATGAAGTGGGGCCTGGCGGAGAGTGCGGCATGCGAGTGCGGTGACCCTGAGCAAACTGCCGACCATATAATCACCACATGCCCCTTATACAGACCACCCTTGGAAGCAAGCCTCATCAACCTAGGACCTGAGATGCGGGCATGGCTATGCAACACAGAGTTGGACCTCTGACGTTACGCAAAAGAAGATTGAATAGATAATGCTGTTATTTTGTTTTCTCTACATTTGCTGATGTTTGGCTGAACTTGTCATTGTCATGTGTCTTCTACAGATCACCTTCCACAACCACCTTCTAACCCCTCTTTCTAAAACCACCTCCTTCTAACACCTCTTTCTAACACCACCTCCTTCTAACACCTCTTTCTAACACCACCCCCTCCTAACACCTCTTTCTAACACCACCTTCTAACACCACCTCCTAACACCTCCTAACTCCTCTTTCCATGAGGTCTTAGAAGGAGGTGGATGAAGATGGTCTGTAGAAGACACATGACAATGTGAACTCGCCACTCCCACTGGTACCTGCACCTGCCATCTATGCAGGAGACTTCAACTGCCAACACAAGGATTTGTGTTTCAGCCAAACATCAGCAAATGTAGAGACACAGAGCCAATGGGCTTCTAGAGGCTGTTTGACCCAAAAGAGCTCCCAAGCTTCTTCACTGCACGATGTAACACCCATACCAACCAAGACGGAAATACGTCATTACCTCCGAAAATCCATCTGACTGTGCACCAAGAGGACTGATCCTGCAGGAACCAGAGAGTTGGTGGCCAAATAGACCTGACAAGTTCAAATTGAAGATGACCACAAGCTGAGACAATAGGCCTACATACATGTCACACATGCAGCTGAAGACGGATGTTATGAGCAAGCTCATCAACCATTACTCCAGTTGATGCCTGTTGAGAGCTGTGGCCTGGATTCTATGTCTTGGGTCTACTTCTACAATGTTGCAGAATCATGGAGATGTTCAGACAGATCCCAGCTTTCAAAAGACAACTCTGATGGAGAAAAGACGTGACCAGTCAGCCCTGAAAAAATGCTCTTACACTTTGTTTGACTCAAGTTCGAAAAGAGGAAGTCATGCGTAGAGTCATCCATTGACGGAGCTTGGTCTAATAATACAAGATGGAGTATTGAGAGTTGGAGACCGTCTCCATGCATATGCCATGCCAACATAGAAAGCATCCAGCTATCATTCCGAAAGACTTGCACATCACAATGCTGATTCTGCAAGACATCCATGAGAAAATCAGACTTTAGGTAAGGAACTAACTATAATGCTCTCACAACTGTGTCAGAGATATATGTCCCCCTCAGCAAACTCTGTAGTGAGGAGGTTCCGGCAACCAGGATGTATTACCTGGAGAATAATCAAAGGCAAGGCACTAGGATTGAATATGGCAAACATACCTCAAGACACATTATTACCTGCATGTCACCGTTCACAAACATGGAGGTGGACTATTTTGGACCGTTAGATGTGAAGCAGCGTCACGGTACTGTGAAAGGGTGCAGAGTTCTTTTGACATGCCTCTCGGCCAGAGCAGGACATCTGGAAGTAGTGCACACATTGCACACTGATTCTTGCCTGAACGCTAGCCGTCACTTTCTGTGCAGACAAGGTAAGTATCCATCATGCTTTCTGATAATCAAACTAATCAATACCGAGTGTGAGCTGCGAGAAACCCTTCATCAGTGGAACCAGCAGAAGATCCGGGACACACTCATGATGCAAAAAGCAATACAGTGGCTATTCAATCCTCCTGCCAGCTCTTCTGTGTTCAATCCACCTGCCAGGTCTCACTTTGGAGGGATCTGGGAGAGACAGATTTGTTCTGAGAGGAAAATAATAGTATGTTCTGAAGGAGCAAAGCATCGACAATGAACGTTTATGAACATTGTTTTGCGTAGTGGAATCAATATTAAATGGCAGACCACTTACCAAGTCATCAGATCATCCAACAGATCTTGAGCCATTGACTTCTAACTATTGCTAATGAAGGAACAGACTGTCATGCCGCTTGGAATGTTCACAAAGGATGCACGCTAAAGTTGGAAGCAAGTGAAGTGTCTTGCTGACTTGTTTTGGAAGAGACAGAGTAGTCACACAGATGATGCAAAGGGGCGTGTCAGATGTGTGCAGGATAATACAAAGACAAACCACACTGGAAAGATCCTTTGACAAGATGTGCCTCATCTGTGAGACAGCCACTTAAGTTAATTGTTTTTATTGTTTGTCTCATGCACCTTCCTTGAAATCTCATGTACATGAATGTTTGGATGGATATGTGTAAATATGTATCTTATTGTAACCATGTTGTATACATATCTGTTTCATGTTGTCTCGCCAGAGTTTGTCTTGTCTTGTCACCCCTCCCCATGTGTTCTGTCCTGTGTCCCCTCTCCCCCGTGTGTCCCCCACTCTCGGCCTGAACCTTGTCGTGGTGAGTGGGCTTTAAACCAAGACAGGCCATTTAAACGACAACATACAGTATGAGATGGTGTTGCTGTACCTTGGACCACTGATCTGCTGTAACACAAGGAATATCAGAATAACCATAGCACTAATGACCTTTAATATATTGTGATCTAATTCTCTTTAATTGTGGGCCCGCTGAAAGCGAGACCAGTATGTTCTCCCAAATATTTATATAGTAAGGTTATTCTCCTCAGAACTGGCCGACAGTACAAGGTTTAGCCAATGAGGTAGCAGCGTTCTTGGTGACATCACCACCAACAAGTGCGACCTGAGATAAATAACACCCACATGAAATCTTTTGTAGTTTTTGAAATATTTAACTTTAAGCATCCAATGCATTTCCAATCGGAAATAAGTCGGAAATCTATCAGTCAAGTTCTCCTCAAAATGACGTAATATGTCAATCAAGTTCTCCTCAAAATGATGTAAGACCCTGCCTTTGTACCGGCAGGGCCCTTAGCCAATGAGGTGCAGCCAAAGGGTAGATCTTTGTGCCCATACATGGTGTTACATGCGAGCCCACACTGTTTCGTAGGAACAGTATTTGTGGGCTCACCTGTAAGGCGAGCACACTTTAGATATTGTCATTATTTATTTATCTAGTAGGTCAGTCAGACAGTTCTCCTCAATATTTTGGCACCTTTCTACTCCTGTATACTTCGACAGAAAATATTTTGGCACCTTTCTACTCCTGTATACTTCGACAGAAAATGAAAATAAAAACATCAATGTGTTCAGCTTACAGTGGCGACGTGTGCTATTACTTTGTACAGCAATCGGCCAAATGGTGGCGCTGTAGGAAGCCTTCGAAAGTGCGAAGGTATAGATCATGCTCTGTTTTAAGTACAGCCATGAAACCTGTATACACGTATGCGTCTCCTCATGCCGAACAACTGTTACGCTCTGACTTTTAACCTCTGACCTTTAGATCCCCCAGAATTTTGAATTATATGAAAAACTGTAAAAATCTATCTCCTCCTGGGATTTTTGCGTTAGGCGCACAAAGCTTTTTTCACATGAACTTTGGACCAATACGGTCAAACTGTCTGGTCGGATTTCTTTTAAAGCGAAAGATTATTTTTTAATAATTCAATAAATATTGTGGTTTTATGCAAATTATTCTTCTGCCTCTAAATCATACATGCAATCTTATTCCAATCGGCCAAAGGGGGGCGCTATACGAAGCATTTGAAAATTCAAACTTCAAACGGGCATAAGTCATGACTCGTTTCGTTTGAAGACATGCAACTTGCTTACACGCGTGCTTTGACTCAAGCGGAAGACATCTGTGTCTTTGTTGAGTAAGCTCCGCCCTTAGATTTTCCGCCATTTTGAGCAGTTTGTAAAACGCTTAAACCCGCTTTTATTCTGGAATTTTCGCGTCACGTCCACAAAACTTTTTTTACATGAACTTTGGACCAATATCTAAAGATCTGTCAGATCGGATTTTTTTTAAAATTGAAACATGCTTTTTTAATAATTCAATAAATATTGCAGTTTTATGCAAATTATTCTTCTGCCTCTAAATCATACATGCAAAATAACATGTTCATGGCATTTGGCAAAGATGTAGAGTGTTAGTCCAAATATCACTAAAACCAATCTTACTCCAATTGGCCAAAGGGGGGGCGCTATATCATTTTGAGCAGTTTGTGAAACGCTTAAACCCGTTAGGATTTTTTTTAACAATTTGCATGAAACATTCTACACACAATCTAAGGACCTTTATTGTGTGTGTGCCTATGAAGTGCACACACACAAAAAATAAATAAATAAATAAATATAGCTGCAAGCAGCGATAGTGGCCAAAGCCAAAAACACCTCAAATCATGAACACAGACTGCAATGTGCGTGAAATCTTGCAAGCACATTCCCAATAGGTCAAGGAACAGATACCACCCTTCTCACATTGGCCTGTTATAGCGCCACCAGCGGGTCAACTTTTGCACAACACATTTTTGGAACAAAATGGACCAATCTTTGACGTCAGTAACGTCAAAGAGAGCACTGCCTGCGATCTTGACATTTTGTACTTTTATAGCCATTGTTTTCTGGCTTGAAGCGAGCCCACAATTGTTTCGAAGGAACAATATTTTCTAGTGTAATTAGTATTATTGTAATAACTGTGTGAATGATGCAATCAATGCCAATGTAAATTAAGTGTATATTGTTGCTGTGAAAAAGGCCAGTTAGCCATTTAGTAGGGTCTCAACCTGAGGTTCTGTGACCATCCTCTGGGAAGGATGGTTTGATGATTGATTTGACCTCTATGGACCCTTTATAAAATATTTAGCCCCCAGGTCCCTCGCAGAAATGCCGGCAAAATGTTTGACAGCTAGGGTAATTTTCAGTCTCATTCACTTACGTAGGTCTGTCACAATTATACTACACTATAAAGGCAAAAATGACTCCCAAAAAATCTGCTTTAAGTGGGATGTGAGGGGTCAAAATAGGGGTGTTTCATTATTCTGAATCCATTGGAAGCATTTGTTTTGCATGAAAAACATTCCTTGGGCCCCAAAAGCCCAAGGAATGGACCCCAAAAGACTGTGAAAATTGATGACTCATCATTAAACCATAGATTTGTTGGCCGTTCTTAGTCCAAGGAATGTTTTTCATGCAAAACAAATGCTTCCAATGGATTCAGAATAATTAAACACCCCTATTTTTACCCCTCACATCCCACTTAAAGCAGATTTTCTAGGAGTCATTTTTGCCTTTATAGTGTAGTGTATTGTAAGTGAATGAGACTGAAAATTACCCTAGCTGTCAAACATTTTGCCGGCATTTCTGCGAGGGACCTGGGGGCTAAATCTTTTATAAAGGGTCCATAGAGGTCAAATCAATCATCAAACCATCCTTCCCAGAGGATGGTCACAGAACCTCAGGTTGAGACCCTACTAATTGTAATCTTTCCTCTCTCTCTCTTCATCAGGAGCACCGTCCATGGATTATGACAGTCCAGATTTCGTTCCAACAATTTTTAGCCACAGCACCAGAGACAGAGACAGCACAGCAAAAGTTGCACGGTCAGTGTCATGTACTGTATATTGTAACAGTTTTAACTGACCATTCATTCATTCATCAATTGTAATATTGTAATCTGCCATTGCCCTTTGTTGGTTGTTTAGTATGTATTTAAACAAATACGTTTTTTATTTTTTATTGTTTTTGATTGATTGAAGAATTTATTAGAAGTTTGCAATAGAAAAAAAGTACAGTTTCATGACAGTACAAATCACTGGTACAAGGTCAACTAAAAGGAGATCCTAGAAAGCCGAGGCTTATTTCCACAGGAACCACACTTTAAGTATCTCATATAACATTGAAAGACAGACGGATAGAACATAGTACTTTATCTAGGATAATATCAGTTTCAAAAGCATAACATCAAATACAAAAGGCAGAATACAAAGAAAAAGGGGGGGGGGGAGCATGGGGGCTTAGTCTATTTACAAGTCATGGGTAGCTGCTGTCTGAAGGTGACTTTTCATACCAATTTTGAAGGAGGCTAGGGATTTGCTCTCCTTTAGGGCTTGTGGAAGGGCGTTCCACATGTTGATGGTATAGCAGGAGAACGAGTTAGCGCCTTGTTTAGTGTTAAATCTACGCTGATGATGATTAGTGGAGCTGCCTCTGGTGTTATGATCGTGAACATCCTTGACCTTTAAGAAGTAGTTTGTCAGGTACATGGGAATCTTGGAGGTGTAGTGTATCTTGTACACCAGGCCCATTGCAATATGCTGTACTCTGTCAGCTACTTTGAGCCACCCCACGCTTTCGTGGTGATGCTCGGTAAGGTGGGTCAGAGGAGGGAGACCAAGCACAACCCTAATTAGTTTGTTTTGGGCTGTTTGGAGCTTTAGCTTTAAGGCAGCTGGGGCGTCGCGATAATATGTTGCTAATTATTTAGTAACCTGACCATACTGTTTTTAATTGTCTAGATATGAAAGAAAAAGAAGACGGGATGAAAACAAGGGACCTTTTAGAAGACTGGATGAGAATACAGCTCCTACTACCAGACCTTTTAGAAGACTGGATGAGATTGAGAATACAGCTCCTGTTACTACCAGACCCACAGGCCAAATGGAGACAGAGCCTCATGAATCCCCTGAAGGTACGAATGTGCAAGGCAGGCCATAACTATTTACTTGAGTTGGTTGGTGGGTGAGTAATTGTTTTGTAGACGTAGTAGATGTAGTAGATATTCTGTTTGTGAGAGAGTTTTGTGCATGTCTGTTCTTGTGATGTGTTGCAAATGTGTTTTATGTTGTAGATGACAGGGTGTTTATGCTCCGAAAAGAGATGGACCAACTGAACCTGCAGTACAACCAGCTCCGTCAAGACTGGCAAGCTCTGAAGACAGAACTGGATGCCACAAAGGAAGACAATCGAAAACTGAAGGAGCAGCTACAACAGTCTAAATTTGGGTTTGATTCTATAAAAGACAGTAACTTTAAGGTGAACTTTTTTACTGGTATACAGGTAGTGCAGGTTTTCACTTGGCTGTTGACTATTGTACAAAGTAGCTCACTAGTGCCTAAGGGAGGGTTAAGCTGGGAGAACAACCTTCTTTTGGTCCTAATGAAATGTAAACTCGGACTGACCAACAGAGACCTTGCCTACAGATTTGGGCTTTCATTTTCAACTGTATCAAAAATCTTAAGAGGGTGGATACCCATGTTGTCTGCAATATTGAAGCCCTTGATAATATGGCCTAGCAGAGATGCAATTAGGGCAAACATGCCAAAGAGTTTTAAACCTAAATTTAAAAAGTGCCGTTGTATTGTAGACTGTACTGAATTTTTTATTGAAAGAACATACAATCTCAAAGCAAGGGCTGAAACCTGGTCAAATTATAAGCATCAAAACACAATCAAATATGTAATTGGAATAACACCAGCAGGAGCTATATCTTTTTTGTCGGATGGGTGGGGTGGTCGTGCCTCTGACAAGTTAATAACTTTAGATTCCAACTTTTTGAGAAAACTTGATTATGGGGATGAGGTCCTTGCTGACAGAGGTTTTCTTGTTAGAGAGGAATTGGCCAGTGTAGGAGCAAGATTAAGAATCCCAAGTTTCACTAAGGGAAAATCTCCGTTGCCCGGTTCTTGTGTTGACACTTCACGGCAGTTATCAAGAGTCCGCATACATGTGGAACGAGTTATAGGTCAGCTTAAACTCTTTCAGATACTTAACACTGTTATACCCATCAGTCAGATAGATATGCTGGATGATATTGTAACCATATGTGCTGCTCTCACCAACCTTAGGAAGAGTGTGGTTACCCGCCGATAATCTTTTTGTGTTTTCTTTTTTTTAGCCCTTTGTTATAGGATGAAACGAACATGGAACACATCAGATCAGGGCTCTTCAACAGAGGGTCCGGGATCCCTAGGGGGTCCTCAGAGTTACTACAGGGGTCCTCCAAATCTCTGAGTGATAGAAACGTTTTTCTCTTTTTTTATATCAACCACTAGAACCCTAGCGTCCATAATATATTCTGAGAACTTAATGGCAGATCTACAAGCTCACAACGCCTCGCAGCGCAAGGCGTTGTGAACCTGTAGATCTGCTATTTTCAGCAAAGAGGTTTGGAGTAGCCTAGAGGGGAAAAAGAGCAGACTAAGTACAGAGTGAAAGGTCAAGTTTATTAAGTATTGACGGCGGTTAAATATCTGAAAACACAAACTAACATGAATCCAAAATACACTGATGATTGTGCTGTCAAACGATGAAACTATATGGAATCTGTAAAAATGTTGTGGGGGTCCCTGCTTCATCTCTCTCACCTTACAGTCCTTGGACTGTAAGTGTTGAAGAACCCTGCACTAGATTTCCCCAGGCCTGTATTGGTCCTGTAATAATATAAATTCAGAGTACTCCAGTTTTTCCTTTCTTTTTTACAACTTAATATAACACTCCAGATGATTTCAACAATTTAAAGCTCAACAATGTCATTAAACGGAGGTAAATAAAATTTGAAAATGTGATATTTTGTGTGCTGGCTGTCTTCTCAGTTTGTATGAACTGACATGGTAGATCCAGTGTCTTTGTATCTACAATGTCTATCACTGCTAGAGTACTTATCTGGATCTATTTGCAATATTCACACTTCCATTCTTTGGACTTTCTGGTAATGTTCACACATACATAGTGGAAGTGCTGGCAGCATTTTGTGCACTTGATCATTTTGCCAAAGCTAGGCTTTTTGCAGTGCAGACATGATATCTCTTCAGCCAAATCAGGGTCTTTGCGGCGGCAGAGAAGTTCTGGAAGGAGGTGCTCCGTGAAGAAGACTTCAGCCCTGGGAATTGTCTGTTGCAGAAAGGCTTCATCTCTCTGTAGCCGGCAAATAACACACTCTGTTTTGGTCCAGACCATGAAATCGCACATGTTCATTTGACAAACATACATCTCCAGTTGAATCTGTGCATAATATGGGTGGGTTGGTCGCAGATCATAGTTTTTGTCGAGGCAAAAGGATGTGTCAGACTCTGATCCCTCTAATCCCTCCATATACTTGAATGGACATTTAATTTCTAGCACCCCTGTTCCACAACAGTCACAGGAAAATATGCCATCAGGAGATGCAGCCAGATAAGGCTCATCTGCTTTCAGTATTAAACCAGTTGTTTTGACCTTGAAGTTTGCATGAATCTTCCTCATTTCTGTTACATAAAATTGGCGTGCAGTAGCTTCCATTTGTCTTCCCCATTTGATAGCAGGAACAGCAGAGAGATCTGTGGACTCATATTGCATTAAGTCTTTAACAACACTTTCAACTGAGGATTCTTTGCATTTAACAACTCTGTGAAAAGTACTGCCTGTTACACGTCCAACTCTGTGTATGTTCCATGTTTTACACTCTGCCTGATCTTTGGTCACATCCTGTAGATCATCCAATTTTTTATTTGTAAATTGCCACCTAATTTGTTCATAGCTAGTTTTGCACATCTCTTTAAGGTCAGCTGGTGACATGTCTTTAGCATATGGGTCATGACATTTAGCTGTCAGGGGCTCAGGGAGGTCACATTCTCCTGTTTCAGATGCTGTGTCTGAGTCAACAGTTGTGCTGATGGATGAAAACAAGCTGGCACTTGGATATCCTTTTCTTAAAGTCTGGACATGTTCAAATACATCTGGAGTGGGTGGGGGGGGGGGTAAAGAAAACATGTTATCAGTTATTGAAATTACACACACATTGATATGCCTACATGAGTATCAATAGCACTGAATCCCAGAGACAATAAATACATTGCAAACCAGCCATATCTCTAGTTTTAAATGTAATGCTTTGCCTGATTGATTACATTCTTCATTCATGGTATTTTAACTAATTTCTCAGCCCTGTAGCTTCTTTCATAGGTTCCCATTTCATAATTAAGTGTCTCTGCACTGCACAGAATTAGATCTAAGGGTAAAATTGGACACAAACTTGCGGTGCGCGTAATGGTTAATTAGTGCGTTACGCACAGATCTTACCTGGTACACCTTGGGGTGCTGTTGTGCAATGGTAGATAAGGGGCAGTTCTGTCAGATGCCTTTTTGGTCGGCTGAAATTGACGTTCAACAATTTCTTTGACTCAACATTTTTCCTGGACGTATCCTTCCACTGGTTTGGTTTAGAAGTACAGGCAACCTCCTCCTCGCTGTGCCTCCGTCCTGACATCTCAACTTGGCACATGATGGCTGCAGCATGGCTGCAACAAGAGGCAAGCCTGAAGCCATGTATAGATTATTAGCATCCGAGTTGAATTATAATCTCAGATAATCTGTTGTGTTTTATATTTACCCTGCCATACATGTGCAGTTCGCTGTTAGGATGTACCCAAGGCCCTTGTGTACATAAATCCAGGCATCATATGGTTTTGTCTTCTGGCCTTGTCTCTGACTTGGTAGGACGTTTGCCCTCAAAACGCAAAAATCTGATCCTGTGTCATACCACTTTATCTCGTGCACATGACCGCAAAGTACATAATTATATGCATCTAAGGATTTGTAGGCACGTAGATTTTCCTTTGTATAAACACTGGGCGTCTCTATGAGATACAGATAAATGTCAGGAAATGTGATGAGTGGCCATTTGGACATATAGATACAATCCAGTCCTTCTCTGGAATATTGTATGGATCTGGTAGTATCTCTCCATTGCTAAGAACCAATTTATTAATATAGTCTGCTCGGTCAGAAATACTTAATTGTGCGGAGTAATCGGAATCGGATGCTGCCATTTTCGTCTTCTCACTTGTTGTCAAAGTTGACAGACTGACTACAGGACAGGTGGCAACAGGTCGTAAAATATTCTTGTCGTACGCCGTACGGTAAACATATTTATTTTTGAGTGACCGTACACATAGAGGTAATATACCAGTAAGACTCCCTAATCGGGAGATAAGCGACCGTTATCTCCACAAATATCACAACCTCCACCTCTCACGTCATACGGGCAGCCATAGTTACACCTGGAATGTTGAATCTCCATATATGGAGATAACCTACGCATCACACAAAGTCTGACCTCACCAGCCCATACTTGGGCATGGATGACTTATATCTCCATATACGGAGATGGCCATATATGGAGATACGATGACATCACAGAGTCCACAGCTGATGATGTGGCGTGATGTCATACAATACACAAACAAGCCCTATATAAAGGGGCAATTCTCACCAGGGAAGAGAGCATTCCTCGACTCAGACCTTATCGCCAGGATCAACTAAGCTTATAGCTTATCATCACATCCAACCATCTTAAGATACTCAGCTAGTGGGGAATGCTCTCTTCCCTGGTGAGAATTGCCCCTTTATATAGGGCTTGTTTGTGTATTGTATGACATCACGCCACATCATCAGCTGTGGACTCTGTGATGTCATCGTATCTCCATATATGGCCATCTCCGTATATGGAGATATAAGTCGTCCATGCCCAAGTATGGGCTGGTGAGGTCAGACTTTGTGTGATGCGTAGGTTATCTCCATATATGGAGATTCAACATTCCAGGTGTAACTATGGCTGCCCGTATGACGTGAGAGGTGGAGGTTGTGGATTGGCAGGCAAGGAGTGTGTGTGCAAAGTTTGGCATGTCTTGGGGCAACGGTGGCGGAGATATGAGTTGGGGAAAAGTGTGACATGACGGACAGACTGACAGACAGCCGGTGGAGGTTTTGGTAGTAAATGCGACCTGACAGTCGCAACAATAAGGCCGTACCACCATGCTCCTGATAATACAATCATGTGAGGATTGCAAAATGGGATTATATCATTCAATGACATTTTAATTATATGAACAATGTTATTATATACAAATGAAACACAAATCCAATTCTGAAATACATTTTTAATTCAGTGAACAAGTTCTTACAAAGACGAATTTTATTATAAGCCCTAGTCTAGATTTGACCAGAGCTGCTGCGCATAATAGCGCCCTCTAGAGGCACCCCGTAGAAGGCACCCGTTAGATGCGTGCGCATCCTTCTGTTTATAAACAGGAAACCCGTCTATACAGCGCCCCCCTGCGTCTGGCGTATGCCCAAGGCTGTCCCTGTTCCGGTCTGGTTCCAGGTCTCCCCCAAGCCCCCTGTGATTGGCTGAACCGGACGTAGGGAGCGCTCGGTTGTAGTCACTTGGACCGCGCGAGGTGCACCAAAACCCAATTATCATTGCGTTTATCGTGCGCTTGCCCAGGCCTTACGGCCTGGGCATAAATATAACGATTGCATTCACCACGGCTTCGTAACTCGCGCGGCGCTCCGCCGGCCGCGCGGCCCTGGCCCGCTCTTCGCGGCCACTCGCGCCTGCGGCGCTCGGGGGCGAAGAGCAGCGTGATATTGAAACGTAACGGCATTGCCGCATAGAGCGCTCGTTTTCACAGTTATTGTCCACGACACTGCAAGCGGCGCGAAGGCCAGCGGACCTTGGTCCTGCTCTTCGCCCCCGAGCGCCGCAGGCGCGAGTGGCCGCGAAGAGCGGGCCAGGGCCGCGCGGCCGGCGGAGCGCCGCGCGAGTTACGAAGCCGTGGTGAATGCAATCGTTCTACGTCCGGTTCAGCCAATCACAAGCTTCAAAAATGAGTCCGGGGCGTGGCTTGCGGCAATGCCGTTACGTTTCAATATCACGCCGAAGAGCAGGACCAAGGTCCGCTGGCCTTCGCGCCGCTTGCAATGTCGTGGACAATAACTTAATGTCGTGGACAATAACTGTGACATCTAACCATAAAACGAGCGCTCCCTTCATAGACACGCTTGGTAATCTGCTGGACGCCGCCCCCCTTCGCAAGGTCTGCCACATGATTGAATATAAGGAACAAAAACAAAGAAAATCAAAACACACACACACACACACACACACACACACACACACACACACACACACACACACACACACAGGCTTTCTGTCTGGTTGAATCTAATCAAAAACATTTTTTTTTCTTTGATGTTATTTTGATGTTGATCACATGAACCCAGATTAAAGGACCATTTAACCCTTTAAAGGAACCTTGTTTTTGTTCCTTATATCTATACCTCATATAATTCACTTATGCTCATTTTTAACTCATTGAGTGCCAGCCTATCACCACTAGAGGGCGCCCAGTGACCAGAGAATAATAGAGATATGCTGGTAATGCATGCCCAAGCCCTGGAGCCATGACTTGCCTGAACACTTTCCTTTGTGCATGTACAGGAAGAGGATGAAGTTAGCTTGAAGTTAGCTATTGGCTACCAAGCATTTTAGAAGCCTTATTTTCGTCAACTTAGCCATGATTAAACCTTGCACACCTCATGCATGGGAAAAAAACAGAGAAGAATGAGCTCTAAAAAATCCAATGCAATCCTGGATTGCATTGGAGTGGATTTGTGCAGTTTGTTCACAGCTTTCAAACAAAAAAATCCGATTGGAAATCCGTTCAGGCATTCTTGAGATAATCGCCATTATGTTTTACATGTAATGTAAACAAAAATGGCTGCCCTGTATGTTAGATGGGGTTGTATGGGGGTGGAACATGCAAAATCGCGATTGAAATCATGTTCACCAGATTTGATGGGGTCCAAAAAAAAAAAAAAAAAAATTCAAAAAAAAAAGCCGAACTTGTTCGGGATCGGCACTCTACGATACGCTAATAAAGCCGAACTAGTTCGGGATTGGCACTCTTCCCCCCACATTCTGCCAAGTCTGCCTCAGGAGGGCAGTGGACAGTTCAGAAAACCACCACATCATCGGCCAGCATGGTCAAACAGTAAAAGGGGAAGAAGAAAAAAAATAAAAAAAAGTTTTGCAAAGAAAATAAAATGAGAAGATCGAATCATGTGGATGTCAGACTTATATGGCCAGTCAGTGAAATCAGGCAACACAGTAATAGCCTATTAGGCCTACTTATAACTCCAAACTCACCAGAGCGCTGTTGACTTAAAAACATACAACATGTGGAAAAGATGCTTGAATGTACTAAGATGGCCTGCAGGAACCACTGACCAGCCTAAGATTTAAACATGGAATGTTGTGATGTGGACTGGGTATAACAGCCATGTGCCTATTGATTAAAAAGGGTGAAATGAGGAGTTTTGAAGAATTAAAAAACACATACAAGTTGTTGGCAAATCAAGATTTATTTAGATAGATGAGAGATTACTACGGTAAGGAGAAAAAAACTGAGGATGAAATAAAAAAACAAACAGAAATAGAAACAGAATAGAAAACATCCAATAATAAAACTCTTTACACAGGCATATGGTGAAGTTGTACCCAGAGTTGTCTACTCTAATCTGTACTCATAGATGGACTCAAAAAAGGATTCAACAATTTATGTTAAGAATAATGGGGAAAAGAGCTGGGTGTGGATATCCCAGAAGAGATGTGGTAATGATATGTTGAAAATACATCCAGATAACAACTCAATCAAAAGGATGGAGGGAATTTACATGGTAGAACCAAATTCAATATTTCATCACACCCCAAATTTTAAGTAAACTATTAAGAGACATCAATCATCTTGGAGAAAGTTCAACCAAATTGATCCCAATCACACGTCTTCTGGAGTTCAAAATTCAGCCTTTCTGGGATATCATATACTCGGTTATATGTGAGGTTATGGGATACAAAATTCCCCATTCATGTCTTGTACTATACATGGAACATATGGAAGGATCTATACACACAGGGGACCTGCAATTATTGGTTAAGATCCTCCTAGTTGCTTGGGGGGGCAATCACCAGGAACTGTCTCAAGACTGATATTCCGGACTAAACAGTGGAGTGGACTATCTTGGACAATATTCATGAAATGGATTTAAACTGAAAATAAGAGATCAAGAAAAAGAAGGGAAAAATGGTCATTGTATAAACATGATGTGAAAAATAAGAAAAGGTCTTGTTGATCTTGTAGTGGAGGACGAAGTAGGGAACCAGCAACAAAACGCCAAGGAAGATGAACCTTCTTTCCTGCTGGAACTCACACACCTTGTCCAGACAATCAAATGGAAAACAGACAATAAATGCACCAATCAAAAGAAAGGATACAATTTCAAAGCATTTTAAGTGCAAAAATGTCCCTCTTCACTGAGGGAAATTTTAAAACAGCACATGAAGATAGAACGATATGATACATGACATGTCGTATCATATCTTTTTATACTTTATTGCTCCCTGAGGGGAACCCTGGGTGTTTGGCAGCCAAGGAAGTTATACATAGTAGCTAAAGCTAAAGTATGATAGAATAAGAATACATAATTAGCAACAGTAAGAGATAACAATAATAAGTTAGGTGTAGTACTTTTGAAGATGTCATAAAAATATATAATCCACATTGTACATTGTATAAATAAAATAAAAGAATAGGATGGAACAGAATACAACCAAATTAAACCAGACTATTAAAAAAATCCACAATTATTGTATATCACAGGTGTGTACACACATGTAAACACCTGTACATATTCATGGTGTAACATTGTACATATTCATCTCATGGATGGCTGTTGCATGACCACATCCCACAGTGTGGTGTGTATCAACGAATACCCACCTCAGTGCTGTTCATCACAGACACGGACCATTCCTTTGTTCATATCTCCATGCTGTCCTGATGCCACCCCAATGACTGAAGAGATGGATACATGCACCACAAATATGAGAAAATGTTCACACTATTTTGTTGTCATTCTAATGTAGTACAGTATAAACCTATGAGTAAGTTGGCTAACACTCAGGAGCTAAGACTGAATAATATCCAGTGCATCTTCTTTAAAGGACCTGTTTTATGTTTTAGCCCAATGATCTTGCATTACATTACAGTATAGTGCAGGGGTCAGCAACCATGCCATGATTTTATTTTCTAGATAGTCAGTGTGCCATGTCAACATAAATTTTAATGACACCCATCAAAAATTCAGACATATTTTGATTGTCTGGACATTGTTATAATGATCATTAGACTCAGCAATAATCCACCTATCTCCCCGACTCCCTCCCCAGTCAGAGTTCAGAATTTTAATGAATGTAGCATTATGTGCAGGATGTAATTTGCTGCAAATTAGGTGACTTCATTTAATTGACAACATTTAAAACAATATTTGATTTTCAAATAAAAATCCTCTCTCTCTCCCCCTCTCTCTCTCTCTCTCACTTCTGCCAGTGTGCCAGTGATCACCCTCCCCTGTGCCAATGTTGGCACTCGTGCCTAAGGTTGCCTACCCCTGGTATAGTGCATACATATGTTTTTGATAATGTTATGTCCTTCTACTGTACACTCCTCCCTTCATTTTCTCTAATTTAGTCCCCCTCACAGGACTTTCAATGGCAAAACTTTGTGTGTGCAGAGATTCGTTCTATCTCTTTTCAGTCAGATTCAGATCCCCTCCCCATTGAACAAGCTCCTTAATCAAGGGGTCACTTAGCCTCGCGTAGCATGCAGGCTTATACTCATCTGCGAAGAGAAAAGCCTGGTCAAGATATGAAGCAGAGAGAGTTCTAGGAGGTGTGGCTGAATTGTGTATCCCTGCAAACGTATTCCCTGCTGAAAAAAAATCTGTTCTACTTCTCCCGCATGGGCGGAGTTTATGGGAGGGCAGAGGGTGCACTGCCCCCTGGCATTTCTGAGCATTTAGAAAAAATAAGTAAGTCTCTAGCCCATTCCTGTCAAGAGTTATGATTCTTTTAAAGAATTAACCAACTGCTCACTGGTCTGGAGTCTAGGTTTCTCCCCCCTCACACAGAGACCAGCTGGCGACAATTGAGTTGATTGATTGGAATGTTAAGTGATCAGCTCTCTCTCTTTCTTGTCTCTCTCTCTGGTTGTCTGGCTATGAATATACCTGAACATACCTGCAGTATCCGAACTGTACTCAAAGATTACATATTAGGTTTGAAAATTAATGATGTTAAGAAAATAACATATTTTTTTTGTTCATTACTTAAAATAAAATAAAAATAATTATTGTCCTGCATCAAACAAAATGTTTTGTAGCCATTTAGAAATTATAGCAGAGATTATCAAATGGTTTATTCTTATTGGCACTTCTTAAACAAATATCTCTCGTACCAAATGTCTTGCTGCAACTGTGATACCAATATTTTACTTAATAATGAACACAATTTGTAAAATGATACACAGGGGCTGTTAAGTATGACATCATTTTGTAGGCAGAAGAGAATTTCTGCCCCCAGTTTCCGTGAATCTTTTTACTATTTTTACTATTTACACTTTTTTCTTCTCTTTGTTGTTGAAAGGAAAGTGTTAGAATTATACTTTAGTCGTTATTTTTGTCTCGGATCTGTTGAAAATAGCGAGGGACAGAAAATGCTCTGGGGGCAGATTCTCCTCTGCCTACAAAATGATGTCACGGCTTAAAAGCCCCTATCTCATGCTTGTTTTATTTGGTGCACTAACGTGGTTGTGGACTAGCTCTCTCGCTCCCCCTACTGCTAGACAGAAGAACTTTTCAGCCTTACACTGGCAACTCCAATGTATGAATGAATGGACCATTGTAAAGCGCTTTGAGTTTGCAACTTGCTTAGAAAAGCAATATAAAAATGCAATCCATTATTATTATTATTATTATAACTGTGTTTGTTGGAATACCCCAATAATCCCTGGAGAAAAGGTATATTTTTATTGACATACTGAAGTCTGCAGGGTTTTCGTTTGTGGGACAGTGCAAACCCAGGGTCTCCAGGTAGGGCCTGAGGTTAGGCACAGTGCCTTTGTAGATGCACTGACCCTGGCTCAGGATGTACAGCTGTGGAAAGACAATAAAAAAGATGCAAGAGCTTCAAGCACATATTACGGTTATATTTACAATATATAAAATGTGTGCACTTCCCAGAGAAGATTACTGCCCGATTTAAGCTCAGTTATGTTCCAGTGTGATGCACAAAACAGCTATCTTTGTAATCAACTGAAAACATGCAAGTGCGCATACTGTATTCTAATCATATTTACAGTATAGGCTATAAATGCATGCATGCACTTCCCGGAGGAGGTACCATTCTGATTTATGCTTAGTTGAGCACCAGTTTCATGCACCAAACATAGCTTTTTGTGTAACTCAGACTTATGGTTACAGCAGGTACAGTATGTATGGCATATTGATTGAACTTACAGCAGCAAAAACAGAACAGCATTGAGGAGTGTACCTGGTCAAACATAGACAGACTGCTTCCGTGGTTATCGATGGTGCAGATTATTGTTCTTCCTCCACTAGCCAGAAATCGCAGGGGAGCGACAACTTCTTGAATTCTATAGCTCCTGGATGGATGGATAGATAAAGACTACTATAATTGCCATGTGGGGTCAATATTTATTATACAGGTATTTCCGACGAATCAATCTGATTGGTTGAAGCTAGCTATCTATCTACCCGAGTACCTGTGCGAATAACCAGCATTACTGCACTGGTCTAATAAAAATGTAAACAAATCAGCTGTGCCAGGTCCTGTCCGTAGCATTGTTCCAACGTGTCATTAGTCCGACGTTGCGTTTGCCGTCTTTTCCCATTGACTAACACACATCTCTAACCCTAACCCTAACCGCAGACTGGATTAATGGGATGTCAGACGGGAACATATCGATATTTCAACATAACATTTGTTCTACGTCCCAGTATTTCGACAAGAGTGAATGTTAACCTGGTGAAATGCTAACCTGCCGATGCTGGTGAGTAGCTAACCTGCTGAATGTTAACCTCTATGCCTAAACCTAACCCTAACCTCAGTAACCCTGACGCTGGTGAGTAGCTAACCTGTGCCGACGCTGGTGAATGTTAACCTCTATGCCTAAACCTAACCCAAACCCTAACCCTGACCTCAGTAACCCTGATGTTGGTGAGTAGCTAACCTGCCGACACTGGTGACCCTCCCGTATAGTAAGTAGTAAGTAATGACACATATAAATAGCGAGATTTCACCATGTCAGACTTTCAAATGTCCTGCTGTCCCAGCACTATGCTAAGCGGCTATGTTAACAGTTTTCAAGGGAAGTTCAGCTGTTCAGGGACATAGTAGCTAGATCTGCCATTATTGTTTTTAAGGGTAACTGTTGTATAATCGAGATATTACACTCGAGGGTCTGCTTTACAGTGAGTATCGGCACTTCAGCGCTGCTTACGTTATTCATCTCCGCCCCATTCTTGCAAAAACGCTGTCATGCCAGAAATCACTGTACCACACACCCTCTCGTGTAACATTGCTTAATTTGACTATCTACAAACTTCTACCATAAATGTCTTGTTTAGCTGAATGACCTGACTTGCACCCAGGCACCGAAGCATTGTTTGACAGTTGTTTGCACTCATATCTGTCTACAAGTCACAAAACCATGTTAAAAACATCTTTTGAGTGGGATGTGGAACATATCCCAAGGCAATCATTGCTGTGCTATAACTGGCCAATCAAGTTCACTCAATGCCCAACAAGCAAAAATGTAAGTTCCCTAAAAGGACAGCCACCCCTTCCCCCGCACACACCACAGCCTATACCCACAACTTGCAACTCTAGATTCTTTTTTAATATTTTGAGTTTTATAGTTGCTGTAGATTCAACTGTACTATCATGAAACTGTACACTTTCCTATGGAAACACTAATAAAGTCTTCAATCAATCAATCATTGACAGCCTAAATCCAAACAGAAAAGTCCTATCTGATTGTATTAAACAACATTAAACTCACCAACATTGCAGCTGTGCGGAAAGCTTGAATTATCCTCTTTCTGTGGGATTTTCTTTTTGTTTCATAATAATCCACCATAGACATGTTATGAGCTACTTTCTGTCCATGCAGGTGATTTTTTTAAAGTATTAAAAGTAGTATTATGTCTACAGTGGATTTTTAGGAAATAAAACACTGCAGAGAAAGAGGATAATTCAAGCTTTCCGTACATCTGCAATGTTGGTGAATTTAAAATAGTTAAAGTCAGATAGGGCTTTTCTGTTTGGATGTATGGGCTGTCAATGGTTGATGTTGCAACGCTAGAGTCAGCTTAGTAAAATACATCTAGAGTTAAGGTTACCCACAGCCAACACTTTATTTTTTCCATCACTGCAATATAATTATATATTTTTTAATGTCAGTGGCTCACCAGGTGGGCTCGTCAAGGAACATGACTTGAGGGTTTCCAACCACTTCCAGGGCGATGGCCAGCCGTTTATACTGTTCCTTTGACAGGGATTCAGCACGAGTATGAGCACACTCCTGAAGCCCCAGAAGAGTCAGAACCTCATCCACCTACAAGGTTAGTGTGTTGAAAACACATGGATTCAGTTGGCTTTTTTGTCTGGCAAAGGAACACAAATCTAGAGCGACTTATTTTCACCCTATCTTCAAACCAGTAAGACTCCCTAATCGGGAGATACGTGACCTGCACGATCCATGTTGATGACATGACTTTAGAGACACTGTGTACCGCTTTGTGTGATTTTAGGCCAAAATGTTTAGGAGTCCAAAAATGTGTTTTGCAAAAATCGGCCTGATGGTGGTGCTAGAAGAGGGCCATGTGAGAAATCAGGGGCGGCGGTTGTGATTTGGCAGCCAAGGAGTGTGTGAAAAAAAAAGCCCATTCATTTTCACCATAGGGTTTTTCATTATCAGCCACAAAGTCTTAGCAATTCAATGTACACTTACCACTAGGCTGGTGGTTGTAAAATGGTTCTATATGCTCCTGTAGAACCCCCGAGTATGTATGCAGTCACTCTAGTTTTAGTAAAAACACGTTTTAATCAAGATCGCACGGAGAAGAACTGCATTACCCATACTGCTAAACATGTACATCCCGTGAAATCGACGCCTGTGATTGGTCTAGCTGCTTCTTCTTTCATGTATCTTGCGGTTACCGCGGAAGTAGCTTACTGCCCCGGGCCCCTGTCTTCCCGGTGGATTATTGCACTTCAGCAGAAATGTTAAAGATGACGATAAGAACGTCCACAGAGATGAAAATCATTACATGTCAGGCAAGGGGCAAGTTCTGCCGATTTAAAATGACTCCAATACGGAAGTAAAACTTCCTATGATTGGCCGCTAGTTGCGCTGTTTTCCCCCTCGGCCGATAGCAAAAAGAATTGTTCACCATTGGATCCCATTCATTTTCCCCTTTCGTGTTCTAACCTTAATTAACATTTTCATGAATACTTTATGGTTCCTATCGCTAGTTATCGCTAGCCTTTCAATCACCATCATATGCGTTTTGTCGAAATTTGGTCCAATGTATTTTAAAATAAATTATAAAGTTGCAGGGTGGGGGCGGGGCCGACTTCTGATGAAACTGATCTGCGGCCAGCCTGCATGCACTGATGCACAATTCGGTTACCCAGAGCAGAGCAGATCTAACAACTCGTCGTAATGCGACGCACTGTTAGCTAGATCGGTTTATTTTGTACAACGGCGTGTAAACATTTTTACAAAATAAATCTATTATACAAACCCAGGTTACAATGTACATTTAGCAGACGCTTAATCCAGAGCTATTAAAATGAGTGAGGACATAAATAAACACACATATATTCTCTATAATTATATAAATGTTAAAACATCGTTTTTGTTAATTCGCCTACAATGTATTTACTCTTATAGGCATATCAGCCACAAATACACGACTTGGTATTTATTTATTATGAAGGCTACCTACTGCCCGATTGTGTAACAAGCCTATATATAATGCCACCAAAACAATGCGTCTTTATTTGTTTTTTCTCGTCTTGATTTGTGCAAGTATGGCATGCCATTAAGCTAATAGCCCTACATAAACATATCGACACCAGACAACATATTAGTGGCCACTTACAGCCAAAATAGCCTATGTTCTAAGCCAAGGGAAGCCTATATTATTTTATAAACTCCTCTTTAACATTGGCATATAGCATTCTTGATAATTTGTCAATCATATGCCTACCACAGACTTACTTTATAGGCCTACTTCAGACCATTTATCAAATATTTCATGTAACATTTTGGAAACTGAAAACAGCACTTTTTATATGAAGTTGCATGTCCTGCTATCCTGTATAATTCTTGCCATACCTCATATACCTGTTGTTGGAGCCAGGATGGGAGATCTCGGTCGGGAGCTCTTTTGGAATTTGAAGTTGGTCATAGCAGACTTCGGCGACGTGATGTTATGGCAATTATCTGTCTTTTTGTAGGTTTAGAACGGCTATTAGGTAATAATGTATTTCTCCCAAGTAACCACTCGTATATAAAGTGGTATAGCCTATAATATAATATAAAACTAAAAAGAAACACTCAACATTTAGCCTCACCAAATGGTATTAATTAAAACATTTGAAAATAACACTGAGGCTACAGTATAATTGTCAATAGAACAGTCTGCAGCACGTCAAACTAAGTTAGCACTTACATTCACTCACACATACAAATGTCACACAAATTTGCATAGGAACGCACACAAATAGACATAGGTTGATCTCACATTTTATTTCCAAAATATAAACCAGAATGAAATTGACTGAATCAAAGAGGAGGAATATGCTGAATGATGTAGGCCTGCTACTGTAAAAAAAAACTCAATCAAACAAATGACATGAATCAAGCGCATTTACGATCGCTGATTGAAATAACCTCTTTAGCCTCCCGGAATAATTAACCCACGATACTGCATGTCAGCTCAATAATTAGTTCATGAATCCATTCGTGAATCCAGCTTCTCTTCTACTGTAGGCTGGCTACTTAGCATGTCACAATCACAGACTGTAGTCACAATGGACAATTCATATGCATATTGCATCCATTCCTACATTAATCGCATTGTTAACATAGGTGTCAAATTGTTGTCAGCTTTTGTTAAGAGGTGTGACTGAGAACTATGAATGCACTATGAACTATGAATGCAACCTCAGTCCTATAAACATCACAAATCCCTGTTAATAAATATGAATAAACACATGCATATTTCTCTGGACGAATGCCTCTTTGCTTTGTGAAAAGTCTAGTGGACAATTAGCCCCATATAACCTCGAGACACAACAGTATGCAGCGACGGGTGAGGTTCTATATGGGGCTAGTGGACAACTGGATTATTATAAGACCCAGCGGAACTACACGGGCACTTTCAAAAGTGGAGTCCTCAACAAGGCTTCCATGCGGGGTACAGAGTCCTAGACGGCCGGTCAGGTTAGCGGTAGCCTCGGGAACCCAGGCTTGGTTAGCGGCGGCTGCAGCGGCTACTCCAGAGTCCAAACGTTTCGGTGCTCAAATCTCCGTGGCAAAATTAAAAAGTTATTCGGACATTTACTGTCACTGCGGTCCGTCTGTGTCATAGACTGTAGAAAAATAGGCTGTGTGTTGTTGTTGTTGTTGTTGCGTTGTTGTTGGCTTGTTGTTGTGGGCGATCCACGTTTTCTTCTTCGTCTGCTGTATTTTCGGCAGAGCTCAACACATTCTCCCAAGTATCCTTGCGTTGCACGTGACCGTTGGCAGCCAATAGCATCTCTGGTAGCATTACAATTCTATTTATTTCTATGATGGCGACACCCATTTCAAGGCGTGGAAAAGGGCCGTTTGCGCTGCATAGAAACCAATGGCGTCATTTCGTCCATATTTTTCTACAGTCTATGATGTCAGGCCATATGCTGGCCTGGATAACTAAACTGAGCGTGATTTAAGGGATATATTTCAGGAAACAGTGTCATTCGCAATGCATTCTGGGAGTGCAGTTTCCGCAATTTTTTAAATAATGATGTACACAGTCTTGTACCCTGCCCTTTTTTTCAGCTTTCCAATTAATCGTTGCATTAAAAAAAATGAATATTGTCATGATTCCTCACCAGCCGAGGTGGCTTTGTCCGAGGCTTAAAAACGTTTAAATAAATACTTTATGAAATGTCTATGGAAGAAATGAATGGGGAAAACGCTTCCGACACCAGAGTGAGGACGGGGTGGGGCTTCAACTGCGATGCTCTATATGGTGTTCCTTGTTTCCAAATTTGGGCAATGTAGTGATGTCAGTTGGGCTTTGTTACCATGGTGGCTACACTGTTTAGTATTATATGTCAGCATGCAGACAGACAGTCAGACGGCGGACGGACACACATTTGGTATAGTTAGCAAAAGTACAGTAAATGTCTTTATTTATGCTCACCAGTTTTTCCTTCTCTTTCGTTGTTGCACTGAGTCTGGCTGAATACTGCAGCAATGAAAAATTGTATTACAATCTTGTGTATGTTTTCAGAAACTGCTGCACCCACTAGATGGCAGTCTTCCCCAAATCATGGCTCCAACCCTGAAGTAAGTCATTGCTCAATGTTTGTACTTGGTGCGTTCTTTTTCAGTCTACAGCACCAAGTCTCTTCACCAAATGTAGCAGATCTACAAGCTCACAGTCACAACGTCACAACATCACAACGTGACGCGTTGTGAGCTTTAACGGTTATTTTTGGTGAATGTTCTTCCCAGAATATAGGGATACTGGGGTTTAAGTGGTTGAACGCAGTGGTTGAAGTGTAGCAAATATTTCAGACTGTCCTAATGGACACTGATATTCTCCCAAGTTTTCCTCATGAAATACTGTATTTAAGGGGACAGATTTACATACCGTTAATATGACATAAGGTGCTATATAACAATGTAATTCAGGGTTACATTGTGTGTCAGGTGTGTCAGGTAGCTGCCGCTTCCATTTCCAGTAGTAGGCTAAGATTTGTGTTGAATGATCGAATTACAAATATCCAATAAAAATACTTTGTTTTGAAATGCCCGCCGGTTTGAGAGGAAACTCTATTGGGCCCCTTGAAGATTTGGCATCCCCAAGCCGACGTTCTACTGAGTAAAAACATCACGGTCGGGCATTATGGAATATAAACACAAGACTTTGTAGGCACCTGAAATCACGACAATGTAGGCATATGGAACAAAACGTGCTCTAGTTGGTCTTCAGTCGTCCTGCTCACTTTAGCAGGTGAGTTTAGTAATGAATGTAGCCAGTGTTGGGGAAGTTAAAGATGTAATTAAGTTACATTTTGCTGTAACTTGCTGGTAACTGAGTTACATTTATATTTCTGTAACTCGTCAAGTAGCTGAGATACTTTTTGGGTCATTTTTGTCTGAAGTTACAAGTGGGGAAATCTCGCTTTTGCGAACACCCGTCATTTCGACCGGAGGCTTAGCGATTCACTCCACGGAGGTTAAGGTTAGGGTGAGGGTTAGAGTCGGGTGTCGAAAAGATGACATGTAGTAACAGCGACACGCTCCCGTTACAAGTTACAAGAAGTTACAAGCGAAGTTATATTTTACATTTAAGTTTTGTTAAGATTGACGATCAAATGTCCTCAACAGATCATCATTTTCTTATTTTTTTAACTTCATATTAGGAACACAGATGTTTACTAAAGAAAATGTCAACCTTTTTGAAATAAAACATAAAACTCAGTTGAGAGGCATATTTCTGCTGGCATGTGACTTTTTTGTAGGATATTATATTTTGTTTCATGTACACCAAATGTACCTTCTCAATTTAACGCTGAAAAAAAAGTAACTCAAGATACTCAAGTTACTTTTTCTATGTAACTTGAAACTGTATAAGTTACATTTCACCAGGGGTATAACTTTAACTTGATCAACTCCCCAACACTGAATGTAGCCTAAATAATGCCTAAATAATGCTGGCTAATAATGCTGGCTTATGATCCGGATCCAATCCTAAATCTACAGGAAGTTTACATATAACTTTAACCTATTGACCACACTTTCAATAGAACAGAACATGGTAAACATCTATGTAAGCAGACTAACCACTCAAAACAAGTGTTATTTTAATTGTGGTGAAAACTGGTACATTTTTGTGATTTAGAGGTATTTGTGGGGACACCCACCATCAAGGCCTTCTGTGCAGTGAGGCATGGATATCCGAGGATATCCTCCTTCCAGATGTAACAAGACATCTTGCTGAAGGTCTCAAGGTCTCTGGGCCTCCCGTTTACAAGGACTTGGCCCTTCACACCCGTTTCCCTGGTGCTTTCCCTGATGCATGACACACGCACGCACGCACGCACGCACGCACGCACGCACGCACGCACACACACACACACACACACACAAACGTATTTTAATAAGAGAGCTCAGGAACATCAAAAACAAATCCTAGTGGGAGTGTGCGTACAAAGTTTCAAGGCAATCAGATTCTGCATTCACAATTGTATAATTTTGTCAAGCCAATTGACACTATTTTGGAATGGAATATGAAGAATCAGATATGACTAGATCACATGACTACAGAGATAACCATGAGGTTTGGACAAAATCTGTTGTTGTAATAGGTAATGTATGTAAGTAATGAAATGTAGGTAATGTGCACACACACCCGCACACATACACACACACACACACACACACACACACACACACACACACACACACACACACACACACACACACACACACACACACACAATACTATACCAAAGCCCAGCCAGGATATCGATAAAGGAGGATGTCTCATCACGCGACGGACCCAGGATTCCAACAAGCTCCCCGTGGCAGAAACTTCCAGAAAGACCCTTTAGCACGTCTTTGGAACCTGAAATGATGATCATAATCAAAATATAATAGTTTCAAGGCAATCCAAGTTTTCGTAAATTAATGCCCTACTCCAAAGTATTTCAAAGACATTAGATGGTGGGCCAGCATACAATCAATGGCTAATTTAAGACCTGGAACTTGCAACAAACAAACCTATTGTTATGAAGCATGAAATCAAATGTTGACACGTAATCGTTTTTGAGCAGGTCTCAGCCTTGAATGTGGCACTTTTTTTTTAATCAAAAAGTTACAAAATAATATTTTATCTGGGTCATACCAAAGACTCAGGACAGAGTGCCTCCCTGCTTGTCACTAAGCATTTTGGGTAAATCCCTGCTACATACTAGCGTCATGTCCAGGGGGTGTACGTGTAATCAAGCTGCCTCACGCTACAGAAACAGGAGATAGGCTCTTGCCCAGGACTCATGGCTCGGCAAGGCTTACATACTTACTAAGGGTCCTAAAAAAACAAGAATACAAAAAAGAATACACCTTGATGAAGATTTTTGTGGATTTTCATCAAGTCTCATGTGATAATAAGTACATGTACATTCCCAGTACAAATCCAACCTTCAAACCCCAATATTTCCACAAAGCTCTTCAATACAATTCCCAATATCAGCGTGCATCTGTGCATACAATGGGTTACCATAGTTCCAAAATTGCCACCAAGGTCCCTCTCTGAAGGTGGTGGTATAGGAGAGATCGACGAACTCCAGGTCTACTGCTGGGCGTTGGGGAAGGTAGGAGAATAACCTAGACTCTCTGACAGCAGCCTGGTATATGGGGATGTGCACAGCTTGAGGCCTCTGCTCATCCATGTCAACTGAAATCACTGTTGAATAAATGCATGGTATCATTGTACAATGTATATGCACTGCTAATAAAGGGATTTAATGGATCGATACACTCACAACAGACAGAGACAGACACACTTGTTAGGTTAACTTGTTAATGTAGTTCTTCCTCTATGAATTGAGTAGCAGCTACTTATGAATGAACACACAATTCACAAGTTGACATGGAAACATGATTATCAAGTCAACAGTGTTGGCTATATGGTGCTAGTAAAGCCTGAGCGAGTTGTATTGTTTTATGATATGATATGGACATTTGGAAAACAGAGAGAATGCCTTAAAATAACAATTAATTAATTAATTAATCCAAAAACAATCAAACGCTATGTCATTCCTGAATACGCCCCTGCCGTTCCTGTATAAATAATCCAAAAAGCTTAATGATTAGGGTCCTGCTTCGCCTTCTTTCTTGGGCCCACCTCATCGCTTGTCACTACATAAGTGTGGGGTAGCTCACGGTAGCTGACAGAGTAGGCCTAAAGCTTTTTGCAATGGGGCTGGTGTGCAAGATACACTACACCACCAAGATACCCATGTACCTGACAAAATACTTCCTAAACGTCAAGGATGTCGACAATTACAACACCAGAGGCAGCTCCACAAATCACGTTCAACTCCAGATTTGACTCTGAAAAGGGCACAAATTCTTCTCCTATAGCACTAACATGTGGAACGCCCTACTGCAAGCCCTAAAGGAGAGTAAATCCCTAACCTTCTTCAAAATCGGTCTGAAAAGTCACCTACAGACAGCTGCTACTCGAAACTTGAAATAGACTAGCCCATACTTACTTCCCCATTTCCATTTTCCCCTTTTGTTATTGATGTTATGCAAAGTACTGTTATATCCGTCTGTCTTCATATGTTATAAATATGAGATACATAAAGGGGTTCCTGTGTAAATAAGCCGAAGAATGACTCTCCTTTTAGTTGACCTTGTACCAGTGATTTGTACTGTCACAAAAGTGTCTGCAACCTTCAAGGTTCCATAGTGAACCTTCTTATACATTCTTCAATCAATCAATCAATCAATCAATCAATCAATCAATCAATCAATCAATCAATCAAAGCTAGGATCTCCTTTTAGTTGACCGTATACCAGTGAACTGTACTGTCACGAAACTGTACCTTTTCATATGCAACCTTATAATAAAGTCTTCAATCAATCAATCAATCAATCAATCAATCAATCAATGACTTCAGGTGCACTTCCAGAGAAATTAAATTAAACCAACATTCAAAACATTTTTGTGGTTGGATGACAAATTATAATAGTTATAAGTTATAGTTATGTTTAATTTAATTTAATATAAAGCCTACCACAAAAGTAGACTAATTGTTGAATTAGATATTGAAGTTGTGTGTTAAAATTAACACATCTGTGGACTATTAGGCCTATATGCCTTCCCAAAGGTTAAATTGGGTCGGTCATATATGACACACGTCATGCACTGAACTGTGATAACGCGCGCACGCAGCGCACACGTCCTGGCTGGTGTGTGTGCTTGAAGATTGATTGATTGAAGACTTTATTAGAAGTTTGCATAGGAAAAGGTACAGTTTAATGACGGTACAGTTCACTGGTACAAGGTCTACTAAAAGGAGATCCATGAGACTAAGCTTATTTCCACTGGAAACCATTGAAGTATCTCATATAACATTGAATGACAGACAAATAGAACACAGTACTACTATGCAGTAGATATGTAAAGAAAAACAAAAAAGAAAACAGTAAGTCTAAACAAACAGTATCCTACAAAGAAGGGGCATGGGAGGGTAGGGTTGTGCTCGCAAGTGAAGTAACACACCCTGTCCCTGACTTTAGTAGGCCTACGACGTGTCGTAGGCTATGCCGAAAGTGGCTGATCTACAAGCTCACAAAGCGTCGCATCCATGACGCGTTGTGAGCTTGCAGATCGTCTATTTTCCAAAACTTTGTTATACAGACAACAAGGCTATAAATTGCGCAGCAATATTATTTCATAATAATAACCTACACATAGGCCTACTGGTCCTAACAATATCCTCCCATTTGATTTTGAAACAGCAACCTTGTTGATGTATAATATAATACGATTATAGATTGCTTGTTATATTAGTTCATATTTCATGATCAGTCGTTTCAATCATCCTGGCAGTGTGTTCAAATTGTTGGTCAAATTATGCAAAATAACTCATACGCGTTTGTGTGAAAAAGAAGAGGAAAAGAACAAAAAAACAGCCTCATCCAAACATTTGGCTCACCCACCGGCCACCGCCTTGATAAAATGTTGCAGTGCGTTATGTGCTAATGTTATTCCAAAACAGTTCAATTTATTTGTCGAATGTTTAAGCATGTAGACTAATTATAATGTAGGGACTACCTTCTTTTACTTTTTCGAATATTACATTTTTTAAGATGCTATTTATCTTGTCATGATCTTATTCTTACCTGTGGAGCTCTCCCGCTGTTCCACTTGCGTTCTCTGTGACAAAAGTCGAGATGAATAGATGTAAAGATGTTATCCTATTCTGTGATTTACTATATAGCCCACGCACTCCCGGGAGTTTATCTTAGGTAGGTCTATAATATAATACTATTGCCGTTCGATACCCGAACTTGGGAAGAAGTCCTACGGACGGTAGCCTACAGACGTCCCTTTCCTCCGAGGTGGGAAAGATTTATTACGGTGTTGGTACTTGAAGTTTCGTTCCGTCAGCAGTTATAAGCGAGCATAAATATAATACTTCCGGTGCCGATCTCTTCAGAATAAGAGTATCACTGAAGCCATTTAAGAGGAGGCCAAACCCTAAAACGAGGCCTTGCATTTCAATTCTCCAGGCTGGGTCCATAAGACCTCAAAGGGTTTCCTGAAACCCACCATTGTATAGAAAGTATTTCATTATTTTCCTGGTTCAAAATATACCAGAGCGATAGTAAGCTAGGATGTCAGCAGTTATAAGCGAGCATAAATATAAGACTTCCGGTGCCGATCTCTTCAGAATAAGAGTATCGCTGAAGCCATTTAAGAGGAGGCCAAACTCTAAAATGAGGCCTTGCATTTCAATTCTCCAGGCTGGGTCCATAAGACCTCAAAAGGTTTCCTGAAACCCACCATTGTATAGAAAGTATTTCATTATTTTCCTGGTTCAAAATATACCAGAGCGATAGTAAGGCTATTTAGTTATAAAGTTACTGGGTTGCTTAAAGATGCAGTGCAATGATTTTTTTCCCCCTTAAAAAATGATGATCAGGTATTATGGTTATACTAGGAGTAGAGGAAGATTCTTTCCAAAAAAGTTTACAGAAATTGTTCAAATTATGTTTTATGTGGCCACACGCCACACCCACCAGTTTGTTAAGTATGCCTGGTTGTCAGGTGGGTGGTGTGACCCATGCAGCTGAAGTACTTGCTTTAGAATGATCATAGATGTATTATATTCAAGAGTACATGCTTTTAAAAGTAATCCAAATATTGTAGCCTACTTTTACTCCACTACATTAATTTGAAAACCTTAGTTACTTCATAGGTTGATTATTATTACAAAACATACATTAACCTCTTTGGTCATTTGAAAATAGACAATCTACAACACAGAGCTTGTGAGCTTGTAGATTTGCTATTTTTGTAGACCTGCTATTTTGAAAGGATATACATTTAAAAACTTGAAATGGGACATTCTACATAACTTACTTTTGGTACTTTAGGTACATTTTGATGCCAATACTTTACTCAAGTACATTTTAGAATTCCGAACTTTTTCTGGACTTTTACTTGCATGTAACAGAGTAGGCTAATTCTACATAGTATTGATGCACTGTGACAGCTTGATTTTCATTTTGAAGTTATTGTACGCCTGTTAGTACTTTTTTTCTCCTCACCTAAATGACAAAACTCTTCCTCATCTTCCTCTTAACTAAGCTAAACACATGAATCTCTTACCCCTGGAGGGCTGCCACAGCCCCAAACCTCCCGGGTTTGCCTTCCATGATGGCTGCGTCACACTCCAGCACGCCTCTGCTGTTGGGGAAACCTCCTCTGCCCACTATGTGTCGACCTGTCTCAGGGTCATTCTCCACCTCTGGGGACACCACACAAACATACAATGGCTTATTTGCCATTTGTGGTACCGAAGGGAACCATCTAGAAGAGGGCCTGTCTGTGTCTATGGATATTTTTGCAAACAACTGGACTTGTTTTGCACAAACCCTCCTCCTGGTGGCGCTGTAACAGGCCAATGTGAAAAATTGGGGGCAGAGGTTCTGTTCTGCCACCCAGGGAGTGTGCATGGACAGTGTAACGGACCCATAGTGAGGGTTTTCTAGGCTTTTTATTTTGAAGTGGTTTCTTGTGAAAATGTCAGATCCAAAGACTTATTTTGAAGGGCTTCCTGCCTACAGGAACTCAGCAGCCTACAGAGTGTGCTGATTAATGGAATTGAGTTCACCTGGTGCCGACACCCAGTCAGTTTGTAGGTGCATGGCAACAAACCTATAAAATGGCCTCTGTGTTAGAGGGGCGAGGAAGTCTGATAGAAACTGGTTTGATACAGACTATGGCACAGACGGTCCTGGAAGGATGGACAAACAGATGCCATGGACATTGAGACAGACACGGTCACTCAATAGCGCCTAGCTGGAAGGGTCACAAGGTATATTTGCATACATGTTTTGTTTTCTTGATGCCCTTTAACTGTGGATGCTCTTATTGGGTTTATTGCTAATTGTTAAGTGGGCTGGTAATGTGGTTTAAGATGTATGGTAGTTTTATTGGTAATGGAAATGAAGTCAATGTATTGGAAATATGTTTTATTCATGATTTGTATGGGAAATATGTCTTATGATTATTCTGAATTTATATGAAATTTGTCAATATATTTGTACATGTATGCTTATTGATTGACGTTTGGTTTATGTATTGTTTTTCAGTTTTCACGTTGATTTATTAAAGAACTCAAAATCATCAGTCGAGCTTCAACTCTTTCATGTCCAGCTGGGTCCGCTACAGTGAAAACTTCACCCATCATTCTTCACCCATCTCCTCCACATCTCAACTCGGCCTTCTACTCAAACAACGGATAACGGAACATTCTACAGTATATACGGTCGGTCATTGAAGGGTTATAGTTATAGTACATGCAAAATGGCAGACAACGAGGAAAAAGTTAAAGAGCTGCTCTGCCTGTTTGAAGAATGGAAGGTTCTGGTAAGAGCAGCAAAGAAACTCTTTAAGTTTAACATTGCTGAGTGTAACCCAAGTCTAATTCTTGACATGTTTGAGAAGAGTAATGACATTTACAAACTGTATTGTGAGATCCAAACATGCATCACAGTCGATACTATTGTACGGATAAAAATGGATGCTTGTAAATCTATCTCAAGAGATCTCTTTGAAATTGCTAATAATAGCCTAGTAGATGGAAGGTTTTATGGAATAGAAGTGCAAGATTTTCATGAACCTTTTAGCTGTGATCCTTCTCACTTAAAACCCTCACCGGAGACGGCAGCAGAGCTTGCTGCAAGGGAGGCAGAAGAGAGGGCAGAGATGGAGGAACAGGAAAGGAAAGAGAAACTACGGGAGCAGGAAGAGCAAAGGAAAGCTCTGGATGCTCAACGACGTGAGACGGAGAGACGTGAGACGGAGAGACGCGAGACGGAGAGACGTGAGATGGAGAGACGTGAGACGGAGAGACGTGAGCAAGAGGAGCAGCAGAAGAGGCTCCTGGACCAGAGGGAGAAACTCCTGGTTGTCATGGAGCAACACAGGGAGATCCACCAGAAACTGCCAGGCCTGGGTGCTCCGGAAGGCAAGAAGGAAAGGGGCATCAACACACATTTGGAGGTGATGGAGGGAGCAGCAGCAGGTGTGGAGCTCAAAGACCCAACCCAGCAGGGTGCAGCTGCCCTGGGCCCAGAACCAAGGGCACCTGGGGATCCAGTTGGAGATGGCGCTCTACAGGTCGGAGGGGCTGAGCCTGATGCTGTCCCACAGAATCGAGACCAGGTTTTCAGGAGTCCAAAGGACCAGGCCCCTAAAGCATTGGCTCCAGTGGCTCACCAGGAAGACACCCCGGTTGCTTCAGTAGAGATGGAACGTGGTGCTGGAGAAGTGCCACAGCGACAAGGGCACCCTGAGAAAGCACTGGTATCCCTGCCCAAACACCAGGAGGGAAACCTGGTTAAGGTGGGAGGAGGACTCAAGGTGGGAGAACGATGGTACAGGTATTTGCTACCCAGTCTGAGCGTTTTGAATGTGTCTGGGGTTACGTGAATTTTTATATAAAATCATTTGTATTTTTAGGTAAACTGTTTTTAAAATCACTGTATGATTTGGTGGGAGTGTAACGGACCCATAGTGAGGGTTTTCTAGGCTTTTTATTTTGAAGTGGTTTCTTGTGAAAATGTCAGATCCAAAGACTTATTTTGAAGGGCTTCCTGCCTACAGGAACTCAGCAGCCTACAGAGTGTGCTGATTAATGGAATTGAGTTCACCTGGTGCCGACACCCAGTCAGTTTGTAGGTGCATGGCAACAAACCTATAAAATGGCCTCTGTGTTAGAGGGGCGAGGAAGTCTGATAGAAACTGGTTTGATACAGACTATGGCACAGACGGTCCTGGAAGGATGGACAAACAGATGCCATGGACATTGAGACAGACACGGTCACTCAATAGCGCCTAGCTGGAAGGGTCACAAGGTATATTTGCATACATGTTTTGTTTTCTTGATGCCCTTTAACTGTGGATGCTCTTATTGGGTTTATTGCTAATTGTTAAGTGGGCTGGTAATGTGGTTTAAGATGTATGGTAGTTTTATTGGTAATGGAAATGAAGTCAATGTATTGGAAATATGTTTTATTCATGATTTGTATGGGAAATATGATATGATAATGATGATATGATTATTCTGAATTTATATGAAATTTGTCAATATATTTGTACATGTATGCTTATTGATTGACGTTTGGTTTATGTATTGTTTTTCAGTTTTCACGTTGATTTATTAAAGAACTCAAAATCATCAGTCGAGCTTCAACTCTTTCATGTCCAGCTGGGTCCGCTACAGACAGTTTCGCTGCCATCGTGCCAACGGTGCGGGAAATTAGCTGGTAACACACATACACGCACGCACGCACGCACGCACGCACGCACGCACGCACGCACACACACACACACACACTCTCACACACACAGGGTGCAAACAAAACATAGTAAACATATGACACACTACATTCTCTTTATACAATGTCTAACTACAGTGCAGACCGGTGATACACCCAGCCATGACACACCCCATGGACCCATGGTCAACTAAATCAAACTTCTTCTACATGGCTCTCATTCGCCCCTGGTACCACTCCGAGGGAGCCAGGCTCTGCTGGGCTGGCCAATTCCTCTTATAAGTCTTATAGGCAAGCCAGCCTATTGCAGAGCCATAATGTAAAAAGCTAAAATCTATGCATGCAGCTCATTAACTGGTCAGTGATGATGACTATAATTGCTCGGTGGAAAGATATTGAATCACCTGGATTCACATTCCTGATCCAAACAACCATAGGCGAAAGAAAGGTTCCAGGAACTGTAAGGAGTGGAGTGGACCTAGATCGATAACATCCTATACTTTGAGTACATGGTATTGATATCGATTGTAAAACAACTGAAATTGAGAAAAGTGCTTGTTCCGTCGAAATGGGTTGCATATGATGGAGCATTTAAACCAGGTACGTTGAATGATAAGATCTTTAAACAGGAATGGACTGGGTATAACAGCCATGTGCCTATTGATACAAAAGGGTGAAATGAAGTTTTGAAGAATTAAAAAACACATACAGGTTGGCAAATCAATATATTTATTTCTATATTTACAGACGAGAGATTACTAAAAAAAAGTCAACAATCATGCTGGAGAAAGTGTGACCAAATTGATCCTGATCATAGGAGCTCAAGGAGTACTATCTTGAACAACATTTAAACTTAAAATAAGAGAAGATTTCTTGAAAAAAGTAAAATGGTTATTGTATGAACTCAAAAAAGGAGAGATGTGAAATATGAGAAATGTAAAAAATGTGCACAGGTTACATAATAATATTTTGTTTGTTTGTTTATTACATTTTTGTTTCATTTATTTATTTGTGATTCATGATTGTACTGTATGTCTTTTTTATGTTTGTTTTGTGAAGCTGCAATTTACAATAAAGACAAAGTTATATAGGAAAACAATAGGTCAATTCATGAAACAAAACAATTCAAAACAAACAAAAGAAAACCACAAAAAAAAGTTAAAAACTAATTAAATAAGCTCAATGCAATAACATGAAATTAAATGCAATTAAAAGAATACATGGGAAAAAGACCTGGGTGGGGATATCCTAGAATAGACATGGTATGGTATGTGGGGAAATACACCAGAAAACAACTCAATCAATCAGAAGTGAATTTACATGGAAGAACCAAATTCGATATTTCATCACACCCCAAATTAAAAGTACCATAAACTAATTAAGAGTCATTAATCACAACAATCATGCTGGAGAAAGTGTGACCAAATTGATCCCAATCATACACGTGTCTTCTGGAGTTAAATAATTCAGCCTTTCTGGGATATCATACACTCGGTTGTGTTTAGCCTATTTAATGATTTACAACTTAATAAAATCACCTTAAAATCTATTCTAAAATTAACAGTGAGACAGCGAAGAGAATATGATGTGCAATAAACACAAAAGACAACTA
The DNA here is from genome assembly GCF_963921795.1 of Nannobrachium achirus. Lineage (NCBI taxonomy): Eukaryota > Metazoa > Chordata > Actinopteri > Myctophiformes > Myctophidae > Nannobrachium > Nannobrachium achirus. The sequence goes on from NC_137833.1 coordinate 23,696,080, forward strand.
GAAATATGCATTTCTGGGACATTGTGCAAGTGTGGTTGCCTGACACAAGTCACAAGAAACACAAATGAATTCCATCTTACCAGTTGCATTTTCTCCATTCAAGTCAATAGGGAAAATGTAATGAACTGCAACCTATGCTCGCAATAATGGCCATATATGGCGATCTCTGTGTCAGTCCTTGTCCCATTATGCCCACAAAGGTATGTGGAGATCGCTGACGTCATCAATATTATGCCCATATCTTGGAATGCCCATATAAGGACATACTGGTTGAATCGGCATTTTCCCGATTCAAGTCAATGGAGAAAAATAAGATAAGTCTAATATCAGCAATTCAGCATGGCTTCCATGTCAATGTCATGTGGTCTATGATATCAGACATCTATGATGAAAAGTAAAATATTTGCATTTTCATATTCAAGTCAATGGAGAAAATGAATTCACCAATACATTAATATGAATTAAAGATATATAACATATTTTAGCAAAATGCTAAGAGATAGGTACTTTGTGGAAAACCTAGATGCAGTCCAGATGTATGAGGTCAGGTGACATGTTCACAATTCAAAAGTAAACTCTTTTGATTGTTGTAGAGCTGTGAAGGCACAGTTAGACTAGTGACATAACAGCTTTGATAGCAACACATCTGACTGGTTCATATGCTATGCAACTGTCATTTGTATATTCTCTGTTCTGTAATACAAAAAAAGTAATCAATCAGTCTGTTGTCTCCCCAGGGTGACAGAGAGAGTATAGCAAAATCGTGGGATAAAAATTATAAGATAAAAGTTGGGTTCATTAGCATAAACTATTACGTACCTGAAGCCTCTGTCAACCCAGAGCTGTTAGTCTATTTATTTATTACTGATTTTATATTTTAAACGTTATTCAACTTCAGGGGTTGAAACTAAGGTCTCAAAGGCACTTGCCAGTCGGGCAAGTACAGGTTATGTTCTAAATTGTCCATTATAAAATGATATGTATAAATGTAATTGCCGTACATTTTAACACTTTTTGACTTTCTACTTGCATGATTGAAACAACCACACATTCAATTTGCAGATTGGAATGAAGAGTTTGTAGAAGATCCAAATGGTGAGGGGCAACAGTCACTTTTGAATACAGAATGAACACTACTTGTAAAAGGGTAGCATTGTTCTAATCAATAGCCAATAATATTTCCTCACTCAAACACACTTGCCCTTCAGACAACGTGAAAGCAAAATCCACTTGCTGAAATCTTTAATTTACTTGCCACGGGCAGTCGGGCAACCATTAGTGTCAACCCCTGAACTTGGTCATTCTTGTCCTACCAACAGCGCTTGATCTTGCAGTAGAGGACGACGTAGAGAACCAGCCACAAAACACCAAATAAGGCAATAAAAGCCTTGTAGACGTCATCCTCTACCCCCAGAGCCTGTAGAACGTCCTATGGCTGTTGGAACTCACACACCTTGTCCGACGCAGTGCTGTTCATCCCATATGTGGACTGGATCACTCCTTCAAAGCCATACCTGAATACAATAGATTCTTTATTTCCTTCAGATTCTGGTAGATATAAAATGAAAAACACACAAAACATTCTAAAGTGCAGGAATATGTCCCTCAATGAAGAGGCCTACAGTAGGGGTTCTATGAAGATAGAAGAACCACTGTTTCAGTTGTATCCAACGACCAAACATATACTGTGTATACTGTAGGTACTTTCTTTAAAGGAGAATTGCGGTCCAAATCGCCTTTTTACCTTGTTTTGTTACACCTCTACCAGTTTTTTGGAGAAATCCTCCAATAGATCGCTAATATCCACAAGTTTCCAACGTCCCATCGTTCATTGCGCAGAAGGCGTGCGGCACTTCCGGCGTCGCAGCCGAGAGTGATCTACAAACTCACAACGGTTGCATCAGCGACGCGACGTGAGCTTGTATGTCTGCTGTCCCACAAATAATGCTACAGTAAATTCTCGCGGAAACAGGTGGATAAGCTTTGTGCTTAGTGTAGTTTCCAGATGGTGGCATTCCTGTTTCTTGTTCATTTTCCCATATCCATCTGCTCTTAAACAAATCAAATGAACCTATGGGAATCTGAAACAGAACAGGAAACTGATATGCCACCTTCTGGAAACGTGCTATGCACAGGTCCTATTAGGAATGTCTCACTTCTGGGAGATGAGGAGGTCAGACAAGGAGAGAAACTAACCTGGCATAGATGCTGACAAGCATACCAGAGTATAGGGCCACCATGAACGCCACCTGTGAGCAGACAAAACATATCTGATGTTATCTCCTTTTTATACTGACCTATATACAACTAACTTATACAGTATGCATTCATAATATTATAATCTAATTTAGTAAATGATAAACACATATTCGTGTGATTTTCTTTTTAAATGACAAAGAAATAGAATTGTATTTATGTTAACAAGTACAACATGCAAGTACAACATGATACAAGGCAGTTATTTGTACTGACTTTTACTTGTAGTTAATTCATTAAAAACTAGTCCTGACCCCTGACCCCTGTTTTAGCTGTGGGAGGGGTCGGTAGAATGTAGAACACGGGCATCTATGAAAAGAAAATCAACTGCAACAAGTATGAAGGGACATGACTTTCAAGGCATGTGTGTTTTACTCTGGCTCTCTCCTAAAAAAAAATCACACTTGTGTGAACTGAGCGGTTGTGTGTGTGTGTGTGTGTGTGTGTGTGCCCCCTGTGTGTGTGTGTGTGTGTGTGTGTGCCCCCTGTGTGTGTGTGTGTGTGTTTGTGTGTGTGTGAGTGTGCCTGGCCTATGCCTGGCCTATCCTGAACAACAGCGCCCCTCCCTTAACATGTGTGGTCAGAAAAGGTTACTGCAGGCTACATACCCGGAGACAGACAGACAGACAGACAGACAGACAGACAGACAGACAGACAGACAGACAGACAGACAGACAGACAGACAGACAGACAGACCCACACACACGGCCACGTATAGGAGCGTTGTGACCACCGCTCAAAAATATTCAATACATCAAGATGTATTGTATGTTGAAGTGTTATTGGCCTGGCTGACAGTCAATTTGAGTATAGTACCTCTTGCGAGGTGAAGACTGCACCGATCAGTAGGCCAAGGGCTTGGGCTACAAGGCCCACAAGGATGTGGAAGACGAAGAAGAGCAGGATGTGGTTAAATTCAAAAGGCTGCTCAGTCATGTAGTACACAATGATGCCGAAGATGAGGGAATTGATCACCTGAAAAACATAACATTCCTTTTCAGCTCAAGACCCAAAAATGGGTAGAAACTAGAAACCCATTGTTTGGGAACCACTGCTTTACAGTATAAGTGTAAAGGTGTTCTTTTGTTCTCAGACTGACCTGGAATGGAATGGCAGCCATGATCTTGGCGAGGAAGTATGCCTTCAGTCTGTAGCGGTTGTTGAAATACTCCCTCAGGAACACAGACATCTCAGGAGGAACTGGCGGTGGATAGAATATGAAACATGGTTTCCAAGCTACATCAATTGCAAGGCTTTTGTTTAATGTATCCATCCATCCCACCCGAGCACCTTTCAGTGAGACTCCCTTATCATACCATGATAGTCTGTAAGAATATCACTCCAATACAGTGGTACAGTTTTAAAAATATTGTTTTCAAGTCCTTGTGGACACCAATATCACTGCTGTGTGGCACAAGATACACTTTGAAACAGATCAATAATGAACATGGATCAGCCAGTCAGTCAAATATTTCTATAGAAGTTATAATTGGGTATGGGTAGCATAAGGTCACCTTCTACGTTCAACGTTAACCCAATGGTTAACGTCAAATGTAAAGGTTTACAGTGTTCTAATATTAGATGGATTATTGTATTAAATATTTCTCTCAAACTGTCTGGGTTGAAAGGGTTGAAAAGACTCACAATTCATCGCAGTTGGCAAGAGTGCTGCAAACATGGTGAAGAATATTGCTTCACTGTGAAGGCCAGTGTTTCGCATGGCCTTGCTGGCATCGTTCCCGTATTTGGCCGCTATGAACAGACCTGCCAAGATGCTTATCCCTAATCTTGCAACCAGTTCCTAGGAATGGCAGACAAAAATACAAGATTACTCCTGTGATGTGTGCCCTACTGAGCAAACCTTACATGCTTGGTATTAAAGCTTGTCATTATTAACAAGTGATTATTATTATTCATCCGAAAATTGTCCAAATGATTTAGTCACACCTTAGCTTGGTTCTCGTGTGTTCTCTTGATCCAGGTCCAGGATTGTGTCCAGGTGCTCGGTCTCTGTACAAGGCCAAAGTCCTGAAGAAATGGACACAGGTGAAATTAATGTCAGTCAGAGATTAGATGAGATAATATGAATATCTTTTTATACTTTCTTGCTCCCTGAGTGAAACCCTGGTTGTTTATGGGAGCCAAGGAAGTTAAACATATAGCTAAAGTATGATAGAAGAAATAATTTGCAACAGAAGGCACAGTAAGTGATAACAACATTAAGTTAGGTGTAGTACCTTTGAAGGTGTCATATAAAAAGCAGCAATGAAGAATCGATATAAAATCCACATCGTTGTATCAGTAAAATCAAACCAGAACTAAAATGGAAAACAATAATAGGATGGCACAGTAACAGAATACAACCAAATTAAAGCACAATATATCAAATCTCCAATTATTGTAGTAGTCTATATCACAGGTGTGTACACTGTGTGAAAACACATTCCATGGCATGTAGGCTACTACATATCCATGGTGTTGGTGTAACATTGTACGTAATTTCATCTCATGATGGCTGTTGCATGACCACATCTCACAGTGTGGTGTGTGTATCAATGAGTACCCACCTCAGCATCCACATCCACGCCATTGGCCAGAGGCTCAGCAGCTCGACGTTGCCTCAGCCCTTGCATGTCAACAGTCACTGTTGAATGAATGCATTGTATGGTCATATTATTGTACATACATGCTAATGAAAAAAATGCATGAAAAGGATTTAAGGGTACACTCACAACCGACAGATAGACAGACAGACAGACAGACAGACAGACAGACAGACAGACAGACACACACACTGATCTATAAGTTAATTTGTTAGTTTATTTCCGTGTCCTGCACACAAAGTGCCCAACCCTCATTATAAGACACCATTTTAAGCTTACAGCATGTTTCAGTTTTACAATATTCATACATTCAATTACAACTCAGAATTATACAGAATGTCTTCTCTCCTTGACAAATAAACTCTGCCACAACAAAAGCTCCATTAACAAAACATAGCTCAGGTTTTTCCATAATCATCTAACTCAAGGAAATCACCAAAGATAGAAGACATCTTTACAGTATAGGCCTGTGTATATCAACATATTTAGGACAATAAAATAAAAAGTGAACTTCGTTTTAAATTTCACCAAAACAAACAATATCTCTACTCCTCCGGGGTGGCATTAAACCTGCCTGTCTCCAGAGCTATCACACACTCTTGACTCAGTGGTGTAGCCATCATACTGTAGAGGCCGCCACCCCAAGTGTGACACATTTAGCTGCCCCATTTGCACCTTTTACCAAGCTAAAGTACAAATGCGTGCCAACACTGCATATCATTGTGTGACCTGCTGTTACTAGGCATGGGCTAGTAGGGCTAATGTCAGATGTCCAAACAGACTTACGACCAATCTGGGAACCCATCGTCAAATGAAAAACAGCGCCCTCTCTGTTTTGTTCGAGAATTAATTTGCGACTAGTGCATGAGTGATGCATGCCTGCTGCGTCCGTGCGTGCGTGCGTGCTTGCGTGTCCACTTATGAGTGAACACACAACTCAAGTTAACATATGGACGGATTAACCCCTGCTAGGGCCCCTGGCCAATAATTTTTTAGGGCCCCCCACCCTCCATCATATTCATAACCCTCCCTGCACACTACCCAGCTCGTATTTTAAGCCATGATTATCATCTGTGGGCCAAGACAGCACCTGCAGACAACTTGTAATTAATGTATACATTTAATTTTAGTAAATTGTCAATGACAATGCGGCCCAGTTCCCCCAAGGGCCCGTGAGAGCCAATTAAGGGCCCCTGGCAACGGCCCCACCGGCCCAATGGTTAATACAGCCCAACCATGTAATATTATACTATATTATGGTGCTGGGCGAGTTGTTTGTTTAATACCGTTGATATGGTCGTTTGATTTGGGAATAACAATTCATTCATCAAAAACAATCGCGCGCTATATGCCACTGTCTTGTCTTCAGGCGCACTTTGCGGAGAAATAAATTAAATAAATAAATTCAACCAACATTCAAAACATTTTTTTTTGGTCGGATGAAAAAATGTAATCTGATAGTTAAATTAGTTATGAGTTATAGCACTTATATCATCAAGTGCTTAATTTGTGCTTGTTATTTAAAAAAGTTTAATTTAATTGAATTTAGTTGTCGAATGTTTAAGCATGTAATTATCATGTATAGACAATTCCTTTTACTTTTGTACATTTTTCCAATATTTAAAAATGTAATGTGCTATTTATCTTACCTGTGGATTTCACAAAAGTCGAGATGTTATCCTATTCTGGAGATATAGGCACACCGCACACGCACTCCCGGGAGCTTGTCTTAGGTTATAATATAAAACTATGGCCGTTTCCGTTTCTCATACCCGAACTTGAGACTCCAGACCATAGAGTTATAAGAAGAATAGAGAGGGCACCAGATTTCCCCGCCCGTCCACTTGAGTTTCTCACCCAGCGCATGAATCCTCCAACGTTCCGTCAGCCGTTATAAGCGAGCATATATATATAAGTTCCGCTTTTGATATCTTCAGAATAAGAGTATCACTGGATCCATTTAGAAACGAGCGGGTATGGAAAATGTTCTAAGTGCCCATTTAATGGGGGAAAACCCTGTTAGGGCTTAGAAGTACAGTACTCCAGTATAACTTTAAAAGAGAAACGTATTTTTAAATAAATGTAGACCTGTGTAATTTATAACATTAATTACTATTGCCTTATTTGGAAGGAAACCGGAAGCCTTATATATCAAAAACCGGATGTCCTATATCTGTTCACAGAATGGAGTTGGCATAGATTGACACAAAGTATCAAACTCAAACTCCCCATTGTCCCCAAATCCACCAGAAAACTGTAATATTCTAGTTTAGTCTCTCTCTCTCTCTCACACACACACACACACACACACACACACACACACACACACACACACACACACACACACACACACACACACACACACACCACAGAAGAGGAATTGTACACGATCCAATGAGAAGGTCTTATGTATTTGTTTTAGACAGAAGACAGAAATGCAAACAGCAGGGTAGGCTATCCTGCAGGACTTGTTTCCATGTGTTCAATTCAACATAACATTAGGAAAAAAGAAACACGTGCACGCGCGCACACACACACACACACACACACACACACACACACACACACACACACACACACACACACACACACACACACCAAAATAAGCCTACAATATCACTATATAAGACACCTCAAGGGCGAGGTCGCGCCAATTCTTGGCCATCGGGCCAGTGATGAATATGGGACCAGTTACTCATAATATGGAGACCCCTGCATGATAGTCAACAATGTTATGTCAAAACATGCCCATATATGGGCATTACCAAATATGGGCATTCCCACATATGTCCTTAATATTGATAACATAATATCCTTAATAATGTCCTTAATATTGATAATATAGGAATCTCCATATATGGGCATAAAATGTTAAATAATGAGTAAAGCCAAGCAGGGCCTTGGCGAGTTAGGGCCTAGGTTTGATGCCTGGGGATCTCCATATAAGGGGGTACCCTAACAGGTCAAATTTGATCCCATTACCGGTATGTTCGGTAATTACAAGGCAGGATGATTTATCACAGCCACAGTTTATTCATGTAGACATAGGCCTATATGTTGACCAGGTATATTAGAAAGTCCATTCAAGATTTACATCAGTAGGCCTACATTACAGGATAGTAAGCTACACATCATAACTGGTGAACATGTCAACCCTGCCTGAACATAATTTAATCAAAGGGTCATCAGTCAGCTAATGTGTCTGCTCTGTAGCATTGGAGGACATTTTCCATTTACGTTTCAGCTTTCTATCATTTTGGAAAACATTTAACCTGTATGCTAAAAACAGGTAGGCCACAGTGTAAAAATAGCCAATCTTCAACCATATAAATATATATCTAATGTCATTGTAAATACATTGAGTCATTGAGTGTCTTTTGTCTGGCTGTACTGTGCACATAAAGAGGACTGAGGCCCCATCAGAGCTGACATTCAGAAAGAGAATCCGTACTAAAGTACAGTACTCAGTAAATTAGCTCAGTTACTGTCCACCACTGCTCCAATACAATGCTTTTATTGAAATATAATGATGTTATTCTGTACTGTATGAATTATTTTAAATGCAATGCTTTCTCTCTACTGTTCGCTTTCTCTCTACAAAATCGCCAGTCAAGGTCAGTCATAAGAATCCCACACACTGCCTCAACAGAGCCTGTTTGATAAGGACCTGTAACTCCCTTATTCTCCAGTGAATGCATATTTGCAGACTTATCTAAGTGGATAGCAGACAGCGATCTACAAAACATCTTTCAGTGGAAGAGACCACCTCCAACCGCTACAGATGTACTAGTTGTATTGTTTGAATCTGCTGTATCATAAGTTGACATACCGGTACTAGCCTAAGTAACTGCTGCAATGAATGAACAACTATAAAAATGTAACATAAGTTTCAAATCTTACCAAGCATGTCATGGCTAGGTATCCTCTGATTCGTTGCAAGGTACAATACTCCTACGAGAGGGAAGAATATTTTTAATTCTGTGTTGATTGATTCAATTTTCTAAATCTGTGGTATAATTACACCTATAATGATATGTCCCAAACAGGACTGCCAAGTTAAAAGTAGTTAAGTCTGTCTTGGGGTTTTATAAATATTTAACCAATGAAAAGTATTAACAATAGCTTATGACTAAATAATAGCTATGTATCCATTTGAACCACAGGTTATCTTTTCCATTTGACCCTGAAAAGTAACGGTTTTGGACAGCAAATCCCTGTTCTCTGGCAAACGCCACTGCTCCCTCTCCAACCAGCAGACTATGAGGGCTTTGTCCATGACCCTGCGAGCTACACGGACTGGAGCTGATCAGTGGTGTAAAGTAACATTTAGTACATTTACTTAAGTACTGTACTTAATAACATAATAATAATAATAACCAGTAAGACGCCTAAAGCCGATAAAGCCGGCAAAAAAGCAGGGCGAGGTCACGCAGGATGGAATTCATTTGCAAGTGTGATTCGAGTTGCATATGGTTGTTTAAGTTGGACAAAATGTGGACAAATATTTCCCCAGATATGGATATGACTGATCATAGATGTCTTATGTTATAGACCACATGAGACTCACACAATATGTCAATATATGGGCATTCCAAGCTATGGGCTTAATATTGATGACATCAGGGATCTCCATATGGGCATAAAAGGGATTCTGTTTGTGTGGTTCCCTAACAGGACTTCATCTGGGAATGCGCATATATGGACAGGTGTCACAACAGGTGATGTCACAACAGGTCAGCCATAGACATTCAGGTCAGCTGACAGTGACACAGACAAGATAAGGACAAGATGTGCCGGTTTTCATAGTTAACTGTGACCTGCAGTCGCAAGTTGCAATAATAATGCATTTTATTTGGAGATGACTTTCAAAACACCCAATGTTGCAGTACAGTGAAATAAAACAAAACATGATATACATATGTATAATTTTGAGGTATTTGTACTTTACTTAAAGGGGAGAACCACCCATTTTCAACAATGAACTATGTTATTGATATATACACCTTTGAGTTGTAATGTGGAAATAAGAAAAATGTCCCCCCTCCCCTTCTGTGTTGCCTAGAACTGGAGGATTGAGTGTGGGGCTTGCTATTTTGCTTGTGGAAGGAGCGCTTGTTTTCGGTGATGCCGATGGAGGGGTGCCGTCTCAGGTGACCTTGAGCCACGTGAGACATTGCCGAGCGAGCGATAGCGAGCAAGTCGCCGCGTCGAGCGTTGCGAAGGTCGCATGAGCTGACTCAGCGCCGTCCGAGTTAAATCTACTGGGACAGAATAGTAAATCTTCATAACCCTGACATTCAGCATCTCCGCGCGGTCCAAGCTCAGAATGTGTTGCATCATGCTTGTAGATATGCAATTTTCGAAGGACTTTTATACATACATATTCATTTAAAAATGGGACATTCTACATAATGAAATACTTTTACTTTTGGTGCTTTAACAACATTTTGATGACAATACTTTTGTACCTTTACTCAAGTACATTTAGAATCCGGACTCGTAACAGAGTAATTCTACATTGCAGTATTGATACTTTTACTTAAGTAAAACATTTTTGCACCTTTCCCACCACTGGAATTGCACAAAGTTTCAATGCAACAGTTTGATTTTCATTTTGAAGGGATTATTTGTATGCTTAAAACTAAATACATGCATCTCTTACCCCTGGAGGTGTCTGGCTGAATCTAATCGAGAGATTGTTTTCTTTACTACTATTGTCCATTAAAGGACCACTTAACTCATTTTCAACCTATCCTCATATAATTGGTCCTCACTAATACTCATAATGGTGCAACTTTCACGACTCTGTCTCGGAGGAGGGCAGAGGACAGTTCAGAAACACACCTACCAGTGACATCATCATCGGTCACTGGTCATCTCCCCTTATAGACAAGCCAGCCTGTTGCAGAGCCACGGTGCAAAAAGAAAACTTCTCATCACACTTGAATCGCACAGCATGTTTAAGTCCAGTGATATGGAGTAGTAGTAGTGTTCTTTGTCATAACTGATATTTTATTTAGTCATTTAATTGCACTAAATGAAAACATATTATTTTATAGAATTTACTGCTTCAAAGTATTTTTTAATGATTATTTAGAGGAGTATGCCTCAATAATTGGAGCGAATCCTCCTAAGGGAGAATTAATTTATGACACAGTATGCCACCTTCACTGTCATAATACACCCCCCTCCGCCATATTCTCACATTTGTACAGTAAATTGTGTAAAACTTTTTCCTCTATTGCCATCACTTCCACCAACATGGTAACTTTGTAAAAATGTTCTGGTAGAGACTGCAGCTGCTCTTCCTTCTAGGAGGAGGCCTGATTCTCCATGGTGGACAGGAGACGCACCACCTCAGTTCGCTGCGTGGGTGAGATATGCTGGGTCATATGAACAATGGAATCCATGGCAACATCTGGGTCGGCTTGAACAAAACTGCGAATCTGCTTGAGGATGTGGTCCCTGCGGATGTACTTGATGTTCTCGTCGATGATGGACCTCACGCCCTCTTCCTCTGCTAGCTGCCTGTCCAACCACTCCACCACCTCCTTGTTGCTGTCCCACAGATAGGCCTTGTCAGCACCTTCAGCCTCTACAAACCAACGATGTAGTAAGGCTTGGATCTGGCCTTCAGTCAGCTCACTGTTGGCCTTTTGGATCTTCCTCTTCACGGTGTCCTCCAACAGCAGACGCCGCAAACGCCAGTAGAAAAACTCACGGGATGTTTTCCATTCTAGGATATCCGCGATGACGCCCTTCTCCCGCATGCGACCTGGGGTATCATGAAGATCGGCAAACTGCACGGCCACCTGGTGATAGATGGGTAGGAGAAACTCCTCATGCTCCTTCAGCTTGATCTCTAGTTCCTTACGCTCTGTGGAGCTTAGCTCTGGAGTTCCAAGTCTTTCAGAGAGGCTCATGTAGATGGGGTCTATCCTCCTCATGGTCTTCACCAGGTCTTTCCTCTTAAACTTGATCTCCACAGTGCCTTCGGCCTCCAAAACTCCACCCCGGCTGTCCTTGTCAGCGTACATCTCCATGTGGTAAGGGTTGATGGTGGGGTCTATAACCACCCAGGACCCTCCTCTCAGCTCAGCCTGTGGAGGGATGTAGACCAGCACCGGCTGCTGGAACTCCCTGAGGCCATCCACAATGTAGGCCCCGAATTTCAACACCTGGTCATACATATCTTTCATTCCTCCAGAGAAACCCCTCCAATTGGCAAACACAATTAGAGGCAGGCCTTCCCTGTTCAGGTCCCTGATGGCCTGGGCTGTTTTAAAGGCGGAGTCTGGGAACCAGACCTGTCCAGCCTGTTTGATAATCTTTGCCTCTGAGTCCAGGATGGCCGGATCAGCTGGGACTGAGAGCTCTACGGATCTGGTTTCCACAGCAACAACTCCAGTAGGTATCCCACCAAGTCTGGCTCTGCCCACCACCACACTCTGGGCCCATGGCTGCATGATCTCCATGAAGGAACCATGGTCAAAGAAGCCACTCTGCCATGAACCCTTAGGCATCTGGCCAGGCCGTCCACTCAGCAACCAGCGAGGGTCATAAGGAGCCTTGGTCGGCACAAACTCCACTGGGCGGGATATGGGATCCTTGGCATGAAGGATTGGCACAGGACTACTTTTACACATGGGCATGTAGGAGAGCCACCGCAACAGGGTTAAGACTCCCTCAAAGTCATTACACACAGTATTGTGGGTCACTCCATTGTTGTGCATGATCTGAATTCCACCGAGCTGGTTATTTGACGTGTATAGTTCTCTACCCAGCACCTTGTTGAGAGCTCTAACTCCAGTAAGGATAATGTGGGAGTTGTCCACCTGAATGGTGCGCTGACCCAGCCTCACCACGTAAGCTCCAATCCCTATGGCTCGACATGTTACCAAATTCATGGTAATAATCTCCTCATATGCCAGAGAGGTCTCTCCAGCAATCATCCCAGAGCCCTTCAAGTTCTCTACACCCAGACCCTCCTCCGTCCCAATGATGTCAATGATTTTGTACCTAGACTCTCCCTCATCTTCCACATGCTCACAGTGCACAGAGTTTAAGGCTGAGACTTTCGCGTAATCATGTGGGGTCAGGTAGAGGTACTTGAAACCCTTGTCGGGGTCAGATGGGTTCTGCCAGGCCACGTGGAACATGTGCATTATTTCTTCTGCCAGACCAATGCGAGCACCGCTGTTGGCGGCAATGTAAATGCGAGGTATGCCACTCTCTCGTGCCATTTTAGAGGCCTGCAGGAACAGTGTATCTTCCTGGGGGCCGAATGACCCTACCTTGTGCGTGATGTCATTGCTGATGACAATGATCTCTCTGCCTACCGGGTACTCTGGAGTCTGCAGGGTCATATGCCACGCCACCATACCAATCTCATTTCTCCCTGGTGGTCGATTCATCCGCACCAGCTGACCATGGGGGTCCAGCACCAGCTCTGTAAAGGTGAGCAGCTCAGATGGCAGAGGGCATTTGGGCAGGTGGGCATATGCTTGGGTGGAACGCCACAGCTTCCTTAGAGCCTGTCTGAACATCTCAGGGAAGTCATAAACATATGTGGTACCCAGGGACTGGGCCTGGAAACGTTTGGATTGCAGCAGGTCCTTGGCGACATATGGGGTGTTGATGAGCATGCCATGTAAAGGCCCCTGCTTGTCTCCATATGCCTGAAACATGATCTGGGGGTCTTTAGGCCCCACCAGTCCCATCCGAGAGTCTTTGACCTCCTTGTACAAGCCGATATCCAGGTAGTAGCCCGACTCATTTGCAAGAAACAGGCGGATAGGGATCTGTTTGCCCGTGGGCGTCAGGCGGATGTTGAATTTCAGTTCGGCTTGGAGGACGCGCAGCTTCCATAGGCGGCTACCATAACGTATCACCATGGAACGCACTGACTCCTCAATCTTTGATGGGTCAATGATGATTGTGGGGACAAAATTGAGGAAGATGTGGTTGCAGTCCGTTCGTACGGTGGTATTGTTGAAGGCCACCTCTAGCTCATCCATGGCTTCCAGCAGAAAGCGCTCCGCCTCATTGTGAAGGAACTCAAACGATGCCTCCTTAGTGATGAAGTCAGAGTGGCGGATAATGGACCGAACAAAGAAACGGTAGTCTTTGACCTCTGTGCCTACTTCTGCATGGGCTGCACCCAGGTACAGGTACATCTTGTGGTTGGCACAGGGAATGGCAGTCAGGGCAAAGTTACACATGCGGTTCAACTCCAACTGAAAGGCCAGTGCTGGCTCCAAGTGACGATAGATCCGGTCCTCCTCAAATTTGTCTCTGGCACGGAATGTGAAGAACTTGAGGAACTCTTTAGGAAACCTTTGTTCCACCTCATAATTGATCTGTTTCCTGAAGTCCTTCCCAGCCACTAGAAATGTTATTCTGCGGATGCCATGTTCAAACAGCACAGATTTCTTTGACTGAGTGAACTCCTGAAACATGGACGCCAGGCTGTCATCATCAATGTCACTGTCAATCGTTATAACCACATTCAGGATGTGGATAGGTTCGTCCTGAATACTTTTCATGTCCTCATGGTATAGCACAGCGTTTCTTCCCTCTGGAATAGGCTTGGATGGAGGAAAGTCAGAGAAACAGCCCAATACATTATTAATGTTACTGGTGAACTCCTCAAAGGAACAGAAAGACACCATGACCCCCATGCGCTGGAACGGCAGAGACATGTCCAGCAGAACATCACTCATGTTGGCCATGTGCACCACGCCATAGTGATTCAGATTGGATGAAAACGATATCCTTTTCAAGGATATCGAATCAGAGGTTTTACTATTCTCCATATTTGTATTCTGAATTCTTCTACCTTGTGTTATAAGGTCTTGGGTCTTAGCTGCTTGTAAATTAGCATCCGTGACTTTGATGTTTGGATGTGTATTTAGAGCGGGGATGTTCCCTCTGTTGGGGTGTGATGTGGGAAGCATAAACTGGAACTTCACGACACAAGTATTATCTTTCAGCTGCCGATGCTGAAAACTGTTTAGTTCATAGGCAATGTATGCTCTGCGGACGTACACCTCCAGGGCAGCCATTCTGACCACCTGGTTACTGTGGTAGAAAAAGTTTGTCAGGACGTCAAAGATGGATGTCTCTGACAGTATCAGTTTCTGCAGGTTCTCGGTGCAGGACTGTTGCCCATACATTTCGATAGCAGAGAGGAAGATGGACTCTATCTGATTGTGTCGGAGCTCATAGGAGGGTATGTGGGAAGCTATCCGAACCTGTCTGGCACGCAGCGCCACCTTGGCATTCGTCGTCTTGCTGAGTTGGGTGAGCTCGGTCAGGATGGTCATCAGCTCATCTGTGGGTGGAAGATTAAGCCCACAAAGTTGGTCAATCAGCATAGTAACCAGTGAGTTCTTTTTCGTGACCTGGGCATGGGAGAATATGTAGTTGAGAACACTGGCCATGTCACCTTTGTTTTCTTCACGAAGTGCAAACACACACTTATCGTAGTGTCCATTCTGAAACTGGATCTCTACTTTGAGGTACTGTCTGAGCAGATCCATCATCACAGCCTTCATGTGGCCCTGGATGCCACAGCGATATTTCTTCACTAGGTGGACAATGCTCTGGGTGTTCATAAAGAAAGTATCTCTCTCTGACTTGCTGTTCAGTGTAGCAGCATGGCTATCTAGGATGTTGGTGATCTGCTGGCTTGGGAACTGGCACAAGACTGAGGTGATGTTGCGGGCATATTGTGCCATCTCATTCTTGATGGCTTTCTCAACGGTGGGGGGGATGCGACCCGACATGCTGGTCATAATGTCCTTCAGCTCCAAAAGAGGCAAAGAGGGGTCTTGCATAGTCTTCATCAGCCTCTCCACCCACTCTTTAAGTTTGATGCCAAAAAAGGGTTCGGGCTGGCAGTAGCCGTTCATGACATGAACCAGGTGGTCAAATGTTCTGTGGAAGACTCTATGCACCTTCTCCCCTCTCGCTACAGCTTGGACTTTGGGAAGGGCCCCTGTGTGCAGCTCTGTGTGTTGAACTCTGCTGGGGTCATCCAGTTGGAGCTTGGCAATGATGCAGCCAGGTTCTAGAGCAGCGCCGGCCCTTTTCACATTGTGAATAAAACCAGACTCTGCAGTGGTCAGAGTCATCACCATTTTCATTACCTCTATCTCAGCATAGCACTGGCCAGCAGACACATGCCCACCATCCTCCATCATGCACTGGATGAGTTTTCCAGCCGAGGGTGAGCGCAGCAGTGTTGGGTCATACTCCTTCTCAAAAACACAAGTCCTGTTCCCGATAGTAATGCGATACCTGTCCACCTCCTCTTTCATGTATGTGGTGTAGCTGCTGCCGTCGTAGGAGATCAGAAGGCCTCCATCGCTGAGGTGATGGACGTCCACCTCAACAGAGGAGTGGTTCATGATGACCACATAGGAGACGGGAGACTGGCGCGTTACAGTCAGTGCGTACTTGGTGCCCTCGTAGATCAGCTCCAAATCCACTGTATTGAGGAGTGTGTGTGCAGATAACACCTGGCCCCTTTCCAGCGAGTGCAGGAAGTTGGACAAGCTGTTCCTCAGGTTGACATCGGCTACGTGGAGAGCACCGCTTATGATCCCAAGCATGGTGTCTGGACGCTCTGCCTGCATCTTCTCTGAGATGAGCCGGTCCAGCCAGCTAGTGTCAATATTGTTATGTTGGAAGCTCTCCATCTCCAGCAGCTTTATTAGGTATTGAACTGTGGTCCTGAAGTCTCCCCTGATCGAAAGCTCCTTCAGAGCCACTACCATGTTAGAGATAGCCTCCTCACGATTCTCTCCCCAGGAGAAGCAATGTCCAAACTGGGAGTCAGCAAACTCGTGCAGACCTCCTTCCGCAGCCACGCTGAAGTAACCCCAAATGTTCTTATTACTGCGGAAGTTCAGCTCTTGTACTGTGCCCGAGCTTGGCTTGAAACCCTCATCTGGGTTTTCACTGGTGATGCGGGCTGCAATGACATGGCCCCGAGGGGAGGGTGCTGTGGACAGACCTAGAAAGTCAATGGGACAGTCACCCCAGGGCTGAACCCCATACAGCACCCTAATATCTTTGATGCGGTACAGGGGTATACCCATGGCAATTTGCAGCTGCGCAGCAGGCAGGTTGACATCAGCCACCATTTCAGTGCATGGGTGCTCCACTTGAAGACGAGGATTGAACTCTAAGAAGTAGAAGCTGCCCTCTTGGCTGTAGAGATACTCCACTGTGCCAGCACTCACGTATCCAACCATCTTAGCTAGCTTCACTGCACACCGCTCCATTTCTTCAAACACTTCTGCAGTAGCAATGGTAGCAGGAGCCTCCTCAATGATCTTCTGGTGCCTTCGCTGCACAGAACAGTCTCTGCCAAATAAGGAGATGGCATTGCCATACTGATCAGCCAGAATCTGCACCTCCACGTGGCGAGCATGCTTGGCCAGCTGCATGATGAAAATAGGTGATCCTGGAACTTCTGTCTGGACCTGTCTATAGAGGTTAGGGAACTCATTTGCAGAGGTGACCTTGCGGATTCCCTTTCCTCCACCTCCTTCAGAGGCCTTCACCATTACAGGGTAGCCCAAAAGCTCTGCAGCCTTCAGGCCATCCTCCACATTATGGATACAGCCTTGCTCATACAGTTCAGAGGGAACATTGATATTTTTTGTCTTTTGGTTGCTGTGTGTCCACTCTGCTAGTGTCAGACCTGTCCCACTCCAGGGCAGAGTTGGAATTCCAGCGGTTTGAGCCACAATAGAAGAGGCAATCTTGTCTCCAAGAGCCCACATGGCCTGACTTGGGGGACCGATAAAGGAAATGCCATGTTTTTGAAGCAACTCAGGGAGCTTAGGGTTTTCAGAAGCATGGCCCCATCCAGCCCACACTGCCTGAACAGGTATGCGTTTAGCAATGTCCAGAATAAGATCTACGTTGGCGTAGTTGTTGTTATTGGTCCCCCCTGGCACAAGCTCATGAGAGTCAGCCATTTTAATGTACTCTGCATTGGCATTCATGTCCTCAGGGGCCACCATGACAACAAAGTGGATAGCCCTTTCATTGCGGAACATCTCATAGGCCCAGCGGCGGATGGAGCGCATACATTTCACTGCTGCAATACCATTGTTGGCAATGAGGACCTTCTTGATGACCTTGTTGCCACCAAAGTGGTTGATGAATTCAGCAGGGGAGGCGACAGTGAAATCCCTTTGCAGGTCAACGCGATGACGGTCCCTTCCCTGCTTTACCAAGTGCAGCTCTGACATGCTCGACCTTAAGTGGCCATTGATGTGGCCGAAGCCCAACTCAAAGGTGCTATCTAAACTAACAGATGATGGTGACAGTGAGTCTGTGTCCTTCTCTGCCAACGGTGACTCTGGCTTCTCTGAGCTCTCATCCTCTGAGTACTCCCCGGACATCGAACTCACAATGAAGTGGGAGTGCAGTGCCTTAACCACAGGGTTATTAGCAGGTGCATCCTGCAGTGCCATGGCTGGACAACACGAACAGGCTGCACGCCAAACAATGGACTCCAAAATATACGTTGCTCAATTCTGTTCCACATTTCTTTCACGCAGATGATTATGATGACGTCATGATGAGCTCATAAAACATCAAGGGCCTGTAACAGCAAAGATGCCAAATATGGCATTAAGGATCTTAGACTAAGGCATCCCAAGGGCATCTCATGATTTGCCATGGTTACCCAATATTTCTGATGCCAGTCTCTAGCTGTGTGGAACTCCATAGGTAAACCATGTTGCGGTCCCGACACAACTGGTATGTGAGCAGGCTGCAGGAATGGTCTGTCCTGTCCCCTGACCTGCAGCTTCTCACAATAAATCAGATGTACGTGTGGCACCTGAAACATATATGGTCATGTTCTACTTTAGTTTGATATATGAACACATTTATTTTACGTCTATTCATGGGTTGCATTTGTAGTCCTACAACGGCCATGTTGAGGACCAACACAGGTGTTCTGATTGGCGTAGAACATTAGTTCTATGCCAATCAGACAAATTGAAACACCTGTGTTGGTCCTCAACAGTTTAGGACTACAAATGCAACACATGAATTAAATACAGAGAACGTAATTTTTAAAATGTTGTTCCCAACAGATATGTGCATAATACATTTACTTAATAACCTACTGTCAAGCAGTAAGTCCAGCCAAGCCAATTGTGTCACTGTCTGTGATGCTGTAATATTTTATGGGAATATTGCAGAATTATGCAGGACTGCTTGATTTTATCTATTATTATTATCTTCGCCAAGCTGAAGGCATGGGGGCCACTGTGCTTGAGGCTCCTCAGCATCTCGAGATGAGGAGCCTCTAGCACAGTGGTTCCCAAACCTTTTTGGCTCAGGTCAACCCTATAAATAACTTTTTCATCCACGGCACCCCTGAATTACATTGTTACTATATAATAGGTTAGGTCATATTAACAGTATGAAAATATGTAAATCTGTCCCCCTAAAATACAGTAGGCCTATTTCACAAGGAAATAATATCAGTTTCCATTAGGACAGTCTGAAATATTCGCTATACTTAAACCCCAGCATCCTTATTCTATGAGGAACATTCATCAAAAATAGACGATCAACAAACTCATTGTAGATCTGCTATATTTGGTGAAGAGACTGTAGACTTAAAACGAACGCATCAAGTAAAGTGCAAGTGACATTGATACATTCCAAATATTATCTAAATATTCTGAGGCACCCCTGGACTTGCGTCGACGCACCCTAGGGTGGCACGGCACCAGGGACGTGCTGGCCATTGGGAAAAGTGGGACAACTCCCGAACGGCTGGTTCATTCCCGGCCGGTCCAGGCCGGCCATTAGGAAAAAAATACAAATAAAATGTCGGCCTTCGTTCCATTTTGGGGGCTGGGCGGCCAACAAAGTAAATCGTCACTGTCGGGCAGAAACCTCGTATATTCAAGTTTCAAATTTGTACATTTTTTCGCAAAGCAAAGCCCTGCTTCATCATACAAGGCTGTTGCACAAAAGTAGTGAAAACAGCAGATCTACAAGCACACAACGTTGTGTGCTTGTAGATCGGCTGTTTTCACTAGTTTAAATCATTTTTAAAATGATAAATACAAAACAAACGGTATTGGACATACAAGGTTTCCACCCCACAACGACGAAATATAACTCATGTAATTGGCCCACTGGCTTGTCACTTGTCATGATCTGAAATGGCAAATCTTTGAGTAGCAGCAGCGATATAGAGAGAGATCTCTCTCTATGGCGCGCAATGAGGGCCTCTCCAACTCTTTTTCTCGGGCTGAATCAGGGGCCCAGCACGTCCCTGCACGGCACCCAACCCTGCTCCTTGAAAAACGCTTTCTCTTCTGCCAAATGTCTGTCATAAAAACTCCCCTCACAGCTACGAGTCCTCATGACCCCCACGACTGACACAGCCCTGGGTACTGTATGTAACCCGGCCTGGCAGAAATCTCCACTCCGAGGAGAACATTTTTCAACTTGTACAATGCGGGTTGAGAGTTGGTCTGGAGTTGATCAGTCAGAGGTCTCTCATCAAGAAAACCACACTCACCAGAAGACAGTTAACGTGTCATCTTCAAGCAGTTGTTTGAGCAGCTTTGAGCTACAGTCAGTTTGAGCAGCGATACTGTGTGCCATTATGGTGAAGGAAGAGTTCTTAGAATGGGCAGCCGAGTGTGCACTGTGTACAGGTTTTTACTTTTTTCCCAACCAAACATCAGCATCCTTTTTCTCTGGTTGAAGATGTGATTATGTGAGAAGAAATCATCTGTTTGGAATGAAAAACTGACCAAGTGATTGGAGACCACTGATCATAGGGAACTGTATAACTGAACAAGACAAGCCGCTGAAAGATAATTCGTTTAAAAGCTTATTTAAAAATGTTTTCAACCATTTATTTTCTTTTTTTTCGAGCTGTCAGAGCTACTTACACACAAAAAACTCAAAAAGTGCTGTGTTTTGTGTGACCTGCTGTGTTTCTGAAAGGAAAGAACAGTACGTCTCTTCATGGTTCATGGTCACAGTTGCAACAATAGTGTCACAATTAACAGTGATAACAAATGTACACAACAGGTTTATTTAGTGAATTCTGTCACATCGTGAAATGCAAAAGCTTTTTTAGATTTCAAAAGACAATGATTATTTGAAGTCTGTTACACTTTTGAACATTAACATGGACATCAGTAAAAAAACACATTATATAAAACTTTACATTAAGGCTGTGGTTGTATCGAAATGCACTTGTCACACAGAATCTGTACAGGTTAAGAATGACAGTATATCCAGTGAGTTTTTTTTGTGCTCAACCAGGGAATATATGAAGTGTTAAATGTGTGCTTTATCTAGTTGAATGATTGCAAATCATGTGCCCATTAACCTACAGTAAATGATTGGCTACCTGTGTGGCAAAACCAGTGCAAACGAAATACTGTCATAGGCCTTAGTGCTGATATAAATTGCATTTCTGTTGCACAGAAAAACTCCTTTCTAGAAACACTTTTGCACAAACTGTCAGGGTCTCTTATCTCTCCAGGTGATAAGGTGTCTCTCCATAAGGTGTAAGATACCTATTTGCTCCGGTAGCAGTCCTGAAGAGGTTATAGAAAATCTGCCAATTTCAGAGCTGAATATGGTTATTCATAAAAACAACAGACATCACAAACCCACAGGATTCTAGTCCGTTGGCAAGCGAGGACAGGCAGGATTCCCTGTTACTGTGTTCATATATTACAAAGGCATTTCTCTACAAATAGAAAAGCCCTTGCTAAATGTACACAAGTGTGTTACAATCACAATGTAGAAATATAGTTGACTGAGTTGGAAGCTGTATTATCCCAGAGGAACCAAGAGACATTACTCTTTGTTCAGACCAAACGTTATAATTTCAGTGATTATTCTGTGCGACAATTTGTGAAATCACTGGTGGGGTATGATCAGATTTAAAAGCTGTAAACTTCTGGCCAACAATGGCACGATTGGACATCACTGGACTAAAATCTACTAAAAATACACCAGGGTCACAATTGGTGTGTTGTTAACCCAAAATACAAAAAAATAACACTTAACTTCACTGTGATTAGTCCTTCATACCACAAAAAATAAAGAATAATTCACCAAGAATAAAGCTAATATGCTATAGACTCAATCAAGTGTTTTTGTCTAGACATACGAGAAAAGGCTCATGATTTGGTATTCAAATGGTCTTCAACTGGTGTTCAAATTGTGTTTGTTCACAGCCCGTTCTGCAGTTCTCTAACCAGTTGATAACGTCGTTCTGATTTTGAAAAACGAAAAATGATGTGTGAGAGACAATCTACTCTGCTCATAATGTAGTCTTCCACACTGAAATGTGTATGAAAACCTTTTTTGATATCAAAACCTCAGTATTGTTTTTTGTGTTGTATGATAATCTTTTACCTTTTCTATTCAGTAGTTTGCTTTGTGTATTAGCTGGGTTGCCATTTTCGCATCAGGTTCTTGTCACTGGTGAAGGTAGGTACTAAGTAGGCCATTGTTATTTGCTGTACACATCACAGCAGCAGTTTGTCACTGTCATACTCAGGTGGATATGTCTAAAACTGTTACTTTTCAGGAAGAAACTGGATTGGAACACACATTCCAATCCAGTGTACCGTAGTTATTATTTAGTCAGAAGCTGTTAATACTTTTCATTGGTTAAATCCGTTAAAAAGACTTCACTTTCAAAGGTTTCAAGGGTTCAAAAGTAGCATAAAAAGCAGATCTACAAGCTCACAACATGTCGCGATGCAGCTATTGTAGGTGTGAGCTAGTAAATCTGCTATTTTCACTACTTTAGCGCAACACTCTAGTAGTAAAACGAAGTAGGGCACTGATTTATGAAAAGAAAAAACAAAGGAAACATAAAAAGTTGAAATATGGAGAAACAAGGCTTTCTGCCCCAAGGCAACAATTTGTATTAAGTGGTGCCCTGAATCCCCACAATGCCAGAGTCCTCTGTTCTCCTCTCCTGCCTCCTGCTGGGCTGTGGTGGCCTGGCTGGCTGGCTGGCTGTAGCACTGGGTTCACTGGCTGGTTGGGTGAGGCTGTCCATGGCAGACAGGATGGACGAGAAGAGATGCTCAGTGTGGCTCTCCAGTGCCCTGGACTGACTCTCTATCAGAAGCAGGGTGTCTCTCAGGACTTTAACACAAGGGTGGAGCACAGGACAAAGAGACAGAGAGAAGATTAAAACACACATAAGACACAGGTGGAGTAGATAGCTCACAACTTGTCACAATGGCTATTTAAAGTGTTAAAAGATTTGGACAAATTGGCTGATATCAATCAATCAAAGTTATTGTCACAAGTTCTCACAACACAATTACAGGTAAAGGTGAGGTGAAATTCTTGTTTATGCAGGCTTCCACATTTGCAGCTCAGAGCAAGAAGAAAATAAAAGATAAGCAATAGGAAATGTAAAGCCTAGTATGTACGTATGTAAGAGATATATCAGCCTGGCTCTAGTAGATACAAGAGGAAAATATGAAAAATCTTCTCCATTGATCGAGTTCTGCATGCATGGCTTCATTCTCCTCACAGGGTGTTTCATGCTTCTCTTATCAGACAGTCCTGTGGTGTTTAGTTACCTCATCCAGCCAGAACACAAGAGTACCACTACTACACAGCACTAGTTTACATGGTGCACTAACCTAGTATCTAACCCTAACGCATCACCGATGCGTCCTGTTGTGAGCCTGTAGGTTGGCTATTATTAAAGCCTAGTTTAAAAATGTATTTCGTAGCCAACACTGATGGTCGGTAAGAGTGTTCAGTCAGTGATGTATTCCAGTTTAGCAGCCAAAACAAATCCTTTCTGCTGTGTCAGTATGTGACGTGCATATTATATCAATGGAAAATGTATAAAATGTTCCGAATGTGTCGCTAAATGGTTAAAGTCCCGTGGGGTGCTAGAAATCCTTAGACAAATCGTTTTGTATGACTTAACATCATTGACTGGTCGGACAATGCGCAGGCGATTCACAGCCAGGGAAAAAGCAGGCTGTTCCTCCTGAGAAGACTGAGATCGTTTGGTGTGTGCAAGAGGATGTTACAGATGTTTTACCAGTCTGTCATGGCAAGTGTCCTCTTTTTTGGAATAACATGCTGGGGAGGCAACAACAGAGCAGGTGACACGTTTAACCTGAACAGACTGGTGAGGAAAGCAGGCTCTGTTGTTGGGTCCTCTCTGCAGGGGGTGGAGGAAGTAACCAGAGTGCGTACAGCGAGGAAGCTAGATTCCATTTTGGAGAACTCCTCTCACCCCCTCCATCTGGAGATCACCAGTTACTGGAGTAAGAGAGGAAACGACCGCTTTGCCTACCCAGGACGGAGATGTGAGAGACTAGGAAAATCTTTTGTACCGGCCGCCCTTAAGCTGTACAACGAGACACATAACGGACGAGTTAAAAGGACTTCCTTCCTAACCTAGACTGACGGAACTTTTGCTGTATTGACTTTGACCCCTAAGGACCTTCCAGGGAGAGTGCTCATGTGCGTCTTGCGGTGACACGCTCCCTAGTTTTTTCTTCTTCTCTGAGCTGCTTTTTTTTTTTTTTTTTTTTAGTTTTTTCGCACTGATTTTTGACTTTGCACTATTAGGTTGTGTTGGTAGTTTCTGAGTATTCTGCTTTGTTTAGCAATATCAGTGAGATACTTGTTGCACTAACTAGCATTGACTGTTACGCTCTCTTTTTGTAAGTCACTTTATGTATATATACTTATATATTATTCGCCCCCTCTATTGATGCACCTTTTCTTTATTGGTACTGTACTGCTCTTTTTTTTCTTTTTCTTTTACTCTTATCTATTTTTGTCTTACTTCTCTGTATCTTTGTAAATACTGTATACTGCAATGCTACAACTGGACAACTGAATTTCCCCCTTGGGATAATAAAGGTATCTATCTATCTATCTAACATCCCTGCATACTTCCTCATTGACTAATGCATGCATTTTAGTGAAGCTTTGACTGGCGTTCTGTATGATACTGATGCTTGCCCTGCGCCAACCTTGGATTCAGTGATTGCTAGTACTAGAATGAAGACTATATTTTAGTAGTAAAACATAACATTAGTTCTTTGGAGAAATGCAGAACACAAGAAAGTACCATGTATGCCAAAAAAGACATTAACCAAACAATAAACATGATTACTACCCACTCATACAGTATGTCTGCCCACTTTGTGTTGTTTTCTGATGTTTCAACATTCTACTTTTGCATGGGTACCGTAATCGTTTTATAGTAATTCACCCTACTTGTGTAGTATAATGTTATACAGTTTTTCTAAATTCTCTTGACAGTTCAGAGTCTGACTCAGGTACAGATCTTCTACTACTACTTTGTCTGCATCAAGAGACTCACCAGGAGACGTGGAGTTCATACAGCTGAGGAGAAGTGCTCCAGTGTCCAGGACAGAGGAGGTCAGGGGATGGTGGGCGCTCATTTCTCTCTGAAAGCTCTGATGCAGGGGGAGATACCATGGTAAACATTGAATGATCATGACACATGTCAGCGCATAGTGAATAGTATGCAGGACCTACAGGTCTGCTCACAGGACTCTCTCAAGCAAAGCTCTATGACAACTGCAACTGATTCAGAATGCTGCTGCTAGAGTCCTGACGAAAACTAGAAAATATTACCATATTACACCAGTCCTAAAATCCTTACATAGTCTCCCAGAGAATTCATTTTAAAATGTTGTCAATCGACTAAAAATGTCACTGTGGCTCTGGCCTGGGCCCAGCTACATCTTAGATATGCTGGAGCCATATGAACCCTCAGGTCATCTGGGGCTGTCCTGTTAATTGTTCCAACAGTTAGAACATAACATGATGAAACAGCATTTCACTACCATGCTACACAAACCTGGAATAATATTCCAGGTTACATTAGACAAGCACTTATTAGCACTCATTAAAGAACAAAATTGAAGCATTGTAACTTGCCTGATATTCAGCTAGGGAGGACTTGACGCTCTCTATGTCCACGGCGGGCGGAGCCAAAACCGCCATTCTCTCAACCACAGTATAGAGCCAATGGATGAGCTCCCCCAGGTTGGAGCAGAACACCTGGACAGCAGGAAACACCCATAGATTCTTTAGAACATGCCATTCAGACTAAATCATAAGTAGTCAACACTTATTGTCAATCCTCAGTTGTCAACAAGCTCCACAACTCTCCTGCAGCAGATAGCAGATTATACACTCTTCTCCGCCTGGCTTCCCTCTCCCGAACACGAACCAATAATGTGTTCATATTAGATGCCCGACGAACGGTGGATTCAAACCCACAACCTCTGTGGTGGTGGGCAGGGACTTTACCACTGAACCACCCGAGCGCCAAACTATACACACTACATAGCTTAATTAATGTTGTATTTGTATTGTTGAGTACTAAAACATACGGGAGATTGCCTTCAGCATTTAACCCAACATAACTATTTGTAGCAGTGGGCAGCCACTCCCTGGGGACCATTTTTGTTGTGAGAAAAACCTGCATGAATATGAGGAGACCTTGAAAACTTCACACAGAAAGGCCACAGTCGGTTGCCAGTTGGATTAAATCCCAAGACCTTCTTATGGTAGGGTATCAATGTTAACCACTGAACCATTGTGCCACACACATTCAGGTAGGAGATAATATCACACACAATGCATACTGTACATACCTGGATGTGTTGCATGAGGGAGTCTGTTTGCTCCTGGTTTCCCTGACTTGTCCCGTGGACATCTGGGAAGGTCAGCCCGCTAAGCTGTCCCACCAGAGCCTCTACCTCCCTGAGACTGGTCAGAGTCACCCCCCTGTCCGCAGGCTGTGTCTGTGTTCCATGAATCTGTCTGACCCCATGATCAACTGCTGAGGGAAGGCAGTGAGATGATTGAGATCGTAGAACATTTACTTAGCGTCTTGTTCATATTGGTCATATTAAACTTAATAAACAACATTATACCAGTAAGACTCCCTTACAAAAATAAACATTTCATATTTTTAATACAATAGAGTGGAATTGACGTTTTCTTACATCTACCCTTATTGAAATACTGAGTAGTCCCATGGGCGCCCCTTTCCTCCCTGTCCACATCTTCATCCCTTTCTTCTTTGTCACGTCTATCTTTGCGTTTCTCAGATGCCTCTCCTTGCTGCGCCGCCGCCTGTTTTTCAAGCAGGGGGGTGGAGGAATAGATGGAGGTGGTTCCACGGTCCAGAGACTCCCAGCTGGCTGAGACAGGTTGGTTGATCTGTGCTATCACCTCCCTCACCTACAGCCATGACAGAAATACACCAACAAATATTTGGTAATCTTTTTCTGTAGCTTCTAAATATCTAGACAAAACAGTCTTGTAAAGAAATACATTTAAAGGTGGCAGGCTAACATATACTTGAGACTCAAACATGCTGTAAACCTTCAACCTTTTACAACATGCTGTAAACTTTCACCCTTTTCGCTGCTTACTTGGTTATTTTAAGAACTTGCTTTAAGCGTTCTTTGTGTTTCATGCCTCTCTCTAAACTAAATTGAATAAGTAAATTATCCCCCCTGCTGACCTGTCTAGACAGCGTTTGCAACTCCTCCAGCTGATCTGGGAGGGGTCTGTAGTCCTCTTCCCAGTCCCCCCCTCCGAGACACCCTGGACGGGGAAGAATGCTGGTGGTGCGGATGAAGGAGGAGGAGGATGACGAATAAGAAGGGGAGCGTGTGGACGAATGGTGTCGGCGGTGTTGCCCTTCGCCGACGTTGTGACTGGGTTGGTTTTCTCTGGCCCTGCCCTTGCTGCCATCCAGGCTCTCCAGGGACAAACCAAAGAGGTCCACAGGGGAGAGTGGACTGGTACACAGCAGGCCGTCTGATGACTTGGAGAGCCCATGGATCTTGGAAGACCTGAGGCTGACACCGAGTGCCCCCTTCTCTCTGGGTCGCCCCGTTCCAGTGCGCTCCGCCCTGCTCAGGGAAAAGTCCAGAGCTGATAGGCTGGCTGAGCTGCACATGTGATCAAGTTCTATCCCTGAGTCCTGGAAACCTGAGTCGGCATGGAGGAGAGAGGCACCCTGTGGATCGGAGCCATCCCACTCACTGACCACCCTCCCTGGCCTGAGAGGGTAGGTGTAGTCCAGGAGTTCCTGGTACTCCCTGTTAGGGTCCCAGTTCAAAGACTGTCGGTCCGGGGAAGGGGGGAGGGACTTGGGGATGGCACAGGCCCAGTAGTTGGCCTGGTTGGGGGACATGGTGTGGAGGGCGGGGGATCTGCGGCCCTGGAAGTAACCTGTAGATGAGATTACTTTCAAGCGGCTCTCCCCTCCCGTCCCTCCTCCTCCCCTTCCCCCAGATCCGAAATCAGTTCTCTGGGGCCTCAGGTGGCGTGAGTGGGGGGTGTATGTAGGAGAGAGGAGAGTGGACGTCAGCCGAGGGCTTAGAGGGGAGGTTGGGGTATGGACCTCCGCGGGTGGACTGTAGTGACTGCGTTGCCCCAATCTACTGCCTAGGTAGACCGAGCCAAAAGTGGGTTCATCGCGGGAAGGGCTGCCCCTGAGATCTGAAACTCCCAGGGGTGACATGAGGTCTTCTCGAGAGGCTGAGGATGGTGAGATGTTACCCTGAGAGAAGTTGAGGCGGTCCAAGGCAGCCTCGTCTCTTCGCCTGGTTAAATAGTCCATGTTGATATGATGATGATAGCTTTCTGTACTCTCACCTGGCCACTGTTTATCCTATGAAGAAGACAAGATATGTTTACTGGCAGCCAACAGCAAGGATGTCCAGATTCAGCATTTTCTCCTGTAGATGTACTTTATAAGCCTGCTTATAATTGTACTTTTGCACCATTTTAAGTGTAAAGAAAGAACAATCTCTCCCTCTCCCCTCTGTAGTAACGGTATCAATATTGAATATTAAAGGTGGACCACACATGTTAAATGTTATAGTACTCCAGTTCCAAGTTTTTCTTTTGTTTCATTACTTCTATTTTTACTTGTTTATCCTGTATCCCATGAGAGATCTCTTCTCTGATTGGATAAAACAATGTATTTTCTGTTTACTAAAGAGCTGGAGAGATGCCTGTTACTGAACAAACACTCTAATCTATAGCAAGACTGGGGTGGGGTGGGCTCTTTAACTGGTCTGCTCTGGGTGTGTACGTGTAATTTGTCCCACTGCAACGGGTTGTGAGCTTGTCATTGTTTTATAGCATATCATGTATTTTTACCTGCCCGGGTTCCTCCTGTGCCTGTGACCTCTTCAGGATGGACGTCTGCTGCTCTGTGAAAAACAGGGGCTTTCTCATCACATACTGCCTATCTGTCAAATATCTGGAGGCAGGGGCCATAGTGACACTCTTCCTGGGACCACCTCTTTCCCTCTCCCCCCGTCTTTCTTTTTCTTCCTCCATCCTCCCTCTTTCCGCTGCATCTCGGTATCCATGGACATGGCTAGCTCCCGTCGTCCGTGTGAACTCTGGGATCCGACTGTTCCACCTCCTGCCGCCTCCAGTGGCTTCCATCGGGGAAAGAGATCCCAGGAAGGCCCTGTCAGCTCCTGATGACATGGCACTGAGACAAGGCGCTGGGATGCCTCATGTGTTTATGGTGTGTACACTGTGAAAAGGTGAAAACAACAAGTATGAGTAAGCACAGTAAGAGCCTCTGTGTGTGTGTGTGTGTGTGTGTGTGTGTGTGTGTGTGTGTGTGTGTGTGTGTGTGTGTGTGTGTGTGTGTGTGTGTGTGTGTGTGTGTGTGCGTGCGTGCGCGCATGTGTGTGAGGCTCAAGACTCCTCAGTTTTAATACTGTGTTTGTATCACCTCATTTATGAAATAAAGGAATTTAAATTCACACACATAAACTGTCTGATCTTCTAGCTGCTCAGGGAGCACAGATGCAGATAAGCATCAGACTGAACCCATGTAAGTGTAATGATATGTTTGTTCCTAGGCTGGCTCACCTGACCGATCTCATTAAGACTGCATGCTCTGACTTGCCTGTGTGCTCGCTGGACCAGGGGAGGTGGTGAACACTGCACTTTGTCCTCCACTCATCCTGAGTTATTGCCCTTGTGGATCACAAGCCGTCAATAACGACAGCACCACCCATGTTTGGGTTAGCTTGAGAAGTCTACTATACGGTATATACTGTAGCTGTTGCTAAGAGACTTTGGGTTTTATGTCGGGGCAGCCAGGTGGCTATCAGAATGATTGGAGACATCATGCTGTGGCAGTGTTGCTGCTACATGCAACATTTGAAGTACCTTGAACAGGGTGCACAGCCAAGCACCTTTCATTCTCAGTAAAGTGCCATTCAACGAAAATACTCGTACTCTACTCACTCTACAATCTACATGCGCTATTAAATAATAGAGTATGTATATTAATGTGAGGGTAATGCTTTGTGAAAGCCTTGCCCCCCATAGTACAATTTGAGCAATCTTCATCAATAATTCAGGAGGGGCTCTACACCCCCTCCCCACCCCATATCTTCCAGATGTGACACTAGCTGGGCTAATGCTTAGCTAATGCTTAGCTCTGCTACGGAGCCAGACGACATCTCCCGTCCATCCACCTATTGAATTATGCACCATCATATGACACAAATAAATCTAGGCCTACATCAAAATGCACCCTATTTCAGAACTGATCATGATCATATTGTAATAGGATTACAACAATCTTCAAAACGAGAATCATGCCAGAAGAACACTGGAATTGCTGGTTTTCTTTCAGCATAATGCAAATAATATTATGTCAATATAGAACACATAAAAGATGCCTATATTTCTCAGGCTCCACCACATTTAGCTTGCATGCTATTCTCATCCCCCCACACACATACAGTATCCACTCAGAGGCAGGGCTGAGTATGTCTTGTTGCCATAGCAATAGCTTTGAGAGGGTGGTGCTAGACTAGAATGTGGAGCATGATGGAGGTGTCAAAGGACGAAAGAGACACATGCCATGATTTTAGACTTACTTCTGCCGTGTGTGAAGATCAGAATCAGATATGAGCTGAATATTATAATCAGTAGGCACTGGGTCAACTGTCACTGACACAGCCGGCAAGTTTGTAAAATGTCTGACCTTTGTGTATGTAACTTATGGGCGTCACTGGCAGCATGTTGACACAGGCTGGAATCTAACAACAAAACCCACTACTCCCCATGCCCACTTCATCACAGACATTAACTTTCTTTACCAGTCGCATAACAGAAAATGTTCTAGATTAGCTGGCAAAAGGTACGCGGGAGGAGGTACGATTTTACAGCAAAAGGCTGTAGCAAACGCATCTAATCAGCAATGTGATGTCACTTATTTGTACAATTCAGTCATGTGTCGAAATAAAGGCTTGAGTTGAAGACAGGGGAAACAGGTTTTTTCGCAAGACAGTCATTCATGTTGTAAGCCACAAGTTGTCAGCTTGAAAGAAACTGAATCTTAACCTTCAACCACATAGAACATAGAGCTCCTGGTCCAGTGGCCTCACTTGAAATCCTCATTTGGGGGCAATTAAAAGGATTTTACTCGGGACTAACTTGGTTCCTCTGTGAGTGGCTAAATTGAATTGAATTGAAATTGAATTGAATTGAATTGAATTGAATTGAATTGAGTGGCTAAACAATCAATCGATGGCAGGCTGCAGCAGGGTGTCATAGCAACAGAGGCACCAAACAACAGTGACCTACACGCAGTCCAGTGCAATGGCACTGGCATTCTGATCGTTGTCAATGTCCATACAGGGCCTGCTTGTTTAGGCTCGGGTCTGAAGACCCTCCTCCTACTGTGCTGATGCGGTGCTGCTAGGTTCTCTCTTTTCTAACAATGAACGCTTTGTTTGTTTTTAAAAATCGCATTCTGCTGATCCTGAGCTCATCTGGGCTGGCACTGAAACATCGAACAGTCAGACTCAGAACAGAACCAAAAAGACCGGATGATGATATATAGACAGACATGATGACTGAATGAAAAGTGCGTGCAGCCATATGAAGCATACGAATACCACTCTCTAGTTGGCAGCCTGTGACCTAAGATATGACAATTAATGTCATTATAGACAGACAGCTGTGCGAATCCACACAGCTTCACGGTCTAAATGCGCATCGTGGACGGAGCACAGAAGCCTCGCGAGTCAAAAAATGCTGTACATTTAAATATTGGAAACAGGGAAACTAAAACTTTGAATTAATCTATGTCTAGTTTAATATAAAATCTATTTAATTCCTGAGGCCCATCTTACAGCAATATAATGATACTCACCTGCCTTAGCACATAGATTATATTTGAAGATGAATGATCAAAGCGTCGTGCCGATGTCTTTGCGGCAACATTGTTGCTACTGTGTACTGTCCTTTGTTGCGGAAACAGCGGAGGAGGGAAGAGAAAGTTCAATTGTAAACAGGCGGAGCAAACGGAAGACGAAGCAAGACTTTACTGCCCTCTAGTGGATACAAAATGGATGAACGTATTCTGTTTCTATCCCCATTTGTTTCAAACCCTGATAATGCACCTGGCACTGCATATTGTAATTACTAATTATATTGTAGACAAATACTGTTAAAAGTAGACTCCTCGTTGTCTCTAGAGAGTGGGTTCCCACTTGATAGGGGTAACCGATAATTCCAGCTGTAATACTATTTCCTTTATCCAGACCCCTTCCTGCTTTTTTGAGGGGGCGAAAAGGCAAAATCCCATCAACACTCCTCTAGTTGTAATGCATTTTATTACTCAAAACATTCAGATTTCTATACAAGGAATGACCTGTATGACATTCAATGTCATGCACTGCACTCATGTAACTCAACACATCAACAAAATGTACAGAATGTGAATTGCAGATTGCAATTTTGGAGCTCAAATATAATTGCTTTTGATAATCATGTGCTTGACTGTATACTCTTAATTCAATCAATATACACAAATAAATACAACAATCACTTGGCCTACATTTCTCATTGGAATAATTTTATGGATTGGCAGGGGTACACACTTAAAATCCTCAGTGTTAATTCATTCATTTGTACTCTCAGAGGGTAACCTGAACGCTCGCCCTACTTTTCTGCAGACAACTCCCCCCTTGCAGTTCTTGGATTCTTGTTTTTGTTTTACTGAGGATAGGGTTAGAAATAAGTTTAGGGTTATGCATAGTTTTACTGAGGTATATACAGTAGGTTTAGGATTTAGGATAGATTTACTCAGGTTACGTTTAGGAATACCTGGTGGCGACCACTCAGAGGTCGCCGGATTTGCCCCGGGTGACTGCATTTTGGGGCGAGCGTTTTTTGTATTTTTTCAGAGTTAACACGCAGGATTTTAAAGCGTAGCGCTATGTGCTAAACCAATTATATATCTTAAGTGTTTTGAACCAGACCATGATACATGAGACGTTACTATAAACATAGTGAGTGATTAAAGTATTGTGTACCGATAAGATGTATTAGACAAGGTCCTTTCTTTCTCAGCATTGTCCACGGACTGAAAACCAGTATGGCCCCAATGCAATGGACCAATGCTGGGATGGGCTTCGCTGATGCACTTAATTCCAAAGTGAGGGTTCAGTGTAATGTTCAAGGACTGTATACGACACATGGTGTGACGTGACGGACAGACGGACGGACAGACAGCCGGTGGAGCTTTTCATAGTAACTTGCGACCTGACGGTTACAATTGGCAATGACAGCTTCTGAACACCCACCCACTTCTGATGTGTGTGTAGATACTGATAGTCATACTTCACAAAAAACCAAAAAACACCTGCACCCTTCCTCAACTGCACAAAAGAACGCTTTATCCAACGATGTTTCATAAAACCTTCTTCTGTGAAAGCAAGGAAGATAGCATGCAAGAGTTTCTTCAACTCATTTCATATAATTGTCCTAATGAGGTTACCACCGACTGTATGTGTCCTTAATAGCCGCTTCATGTCCCAAAGAGAACAAACTAAAAGTCAATACAGCGGCCCTTCCGCTCCCAGTCTCCGTAGCGCGTGGGCTCCGGTCCTCTGGGGCCCCCCTTCTCCTTGGTTTCAGGGTTGACATCGTGAGGAAATTCTGGGAGATTAAAAATGAAACAAGAACTTGGTTTGAAGAATACATGACGAGAGTCTTGAACTGGACGATGTATGTTTAAATCTAATATTATCAGGTTTTCACTTTGTTTATGCAGTCAAACTCAAACACTCTTCCCAGAAGTCATACTTATTTTATTCTTTGAGTAGCCAATTCTTTTTTACTCCCTTTTTCTCCCCAATTTAGTAGTTATGCCAATTGATTCTTCCCCACACACATTTATGCGTTGTCACTGCGGTTGTGTGTTCTACTGGGCTCACCCAGTATCTAACATACAATCCCTTTTATGCCCATACATGGAGATCCCTGTCTGAACCATCCACACCACTGTGATGTCACCTGTTTATGCCCATATATGGAGATCCCTTGCTCTGAGTATCTGAAATCACTGTGATGTCACAGTGATGTGTCAGGGGAACCACAGTGTCAGGCGTTATCCCGGGGAACCACAGTGTCAGGCGTTATCCCTGTTCTGAGTATCTGACATCAAGTGATGTGTCAGGGGAACCACAGTGTCAAGCGTTACACGTATACATACGGACAAGCTGTGCTGGTTCTGACAGTAAACTACGGTCGCAATAATGTATCCTATCCCCATAGATATGTTTTCCTTCATGGGTGCCTTGTTGAATTAATCAACTTTTAATCCTGGTTTACAGGTTAATCACGTGACAGCACAGAGGGGAAAGGCAGGAAAGAGGTTGTTGATGAAGTGACTAGAGTTAATTCAATCTTTTTTTGTATGTGATCAATGCTTGATTTCACAAGTGAAATAAAACTACTGTCACTAATAACCTACTTTCAAGAACATCCTTGACCTTCTCTTCGGGCGTGTCAAACCGGCCCTGTGGTGTTTTCGCTTTCCGCAGTGGTTCCTTGTCCTTCACAGATTCACTGGCTGACCGTGAGCATCCTAAGAGGAACAAGAATCAACCTCATATTCAACTCTCTTCTCTTAGAGCACCCAACATAACACAAAGTGACACAAGGAGCTGTGACTGAGAAAAGGTTTACTACACGCACGCACGCACGCACGCACACACACACACACACACACACACACACACACACACACACACACACACACACACACACACACACACACACACACACACACACACACACACACACACACACACACACACGCCACAACAATTAATAATCATTAGTACTTATACTATAGATCATTTTGTCCTTGGTATCTCAGCATTAGCCTACCACCAGCCCCTTTCGAAACCCAAAAGGTATTCAGGGTTCCAAAGGGGCTATCCCACCACCACGGTGGGAATGGGATTCATGTTGCACAATTATTTATGAAAACGTTGAATTAATTCAACTAGTTAAACTTTTATTTCAGGCTCATTCAGTTAGCAACAACTGTTCATAAATACTATTGGTATAATATACACTTCTACACAGATGCTACATGAATCCCCCTATCTGGGTGAGTTACAGCACAGTGTAGCTTGATTTGTGAGTTATGATGACAAGCAACCTGCATATAGCGCGTAACTAGTAGTACATTTTAGCCTAGAATGAGCGTGGTGTGCACTGCAGCATGTTGTGAACTGAACATAACATACCGACCTGTGAAAGCTGATTCCACTAGGAATCCCTTAGTTATACAACGTTTGGTTGTAGAAGCGCAGAGCCGCAGAAGAGACATGTTTTCGTAGAGACACGACTGGACAGCTGCTGTGACAGGTACAGTCCTCTGGTACAGTCCTCTGTTACAGTACAGTCCGACAGGACAGGGACAGTTACACAATTTCGATGTTTTCTGACTCCAACGTGTCGCCGTAGAATCGTAGATGATGTCATGAGCCAGCGACAGAGAGGTTTTCTCAAATTAATTGCTATGCTCAGTGGCGTCCACTAGAGGGAACTAAAACACAAGCTAGTTTAGTTATGTCAGGATGGATGGATCATTGTAGCCACTAGCCAGATAATGACAATGCTACTTTATTATATGCTATTCAGTAAAAAAACACTGCACTTATTCCATGTCATGGAATACACTTATTCCATGTCATGGAATAAGTGCAGTGGTTTTGGAATGAAGAATACATGATAGCCTAATTGTATGACACACACACACACACACACACACACACACACACACACACACACACACACACACACACACAATATATATATATATATATATATATATATATATATATATATATATATATATATATATATATATATATATATAATATATATATATATATATATATAGAGAGAGAGAGAGAGAGAGAGAGAGAGAGAGAGAGAGAGAGAGAGAGAGAGAGTAGGCCTACTGTACATAACATACATATACTGTACTGTACATACACACACTAAAAGTCACTAAAAGCCTATAGGCTATGCAATTATGTGACTGTGTCTGTATCATAATTACTACATCACAACCAAATTCCAAATTAATAGCAAGTTAATTGCTGTAATCTTCACTGTGACAGTTGATGTATTGCCACTTATAACCCGCCGGAATTCAGTAATTTAGGTGAGTGTTTTGTTCCGTTCCCAACTAAAGTGATGATTGAAAAATTAATCGAACGCACAGCTAGAGACACACAAACATGTCCATGCAGACTCATATGCCTACACATGCACCAAACAAGCATAGGCTGGATATGAATTATTATTGGAAGCTGCTTTTGTTTAGAGGAACGAGGATGAGGTTGGTAATGTTGTTGTAAAGTTGATCATTTGGAATTATAATATAAATGAGTTACTCTGGAATTCATTCAGCACATGCATAGATATGAAGAGCAATGCTTTCCTTTGTGAATTATATGCACACATACTGTACACATTGATCCAAGAGCTGTAGGCTGTAGTGTTGACATGATTTTCCCTGAAGGATTAGAGGGGCTGTAAGTGACATTTTTACATTTCTGCAGTGTCTGTTCTCTCCAGCTCTTTAGTTAACAGATTTTTTTCTTCTTCACAGATTTCCCCTTTCTTTTATCACTTCCAATTTCATTTGTTTATTTATCCTGTATGAGGATGAAATTAGACTGAATCCATTTTCTGCAAGAGCTGAAGAGAAGGGACACTGTTTTTTATTTTATTTTTATTTCTATTTTTTATTTTTAATCTCCAAATAGTGATAGTTTGGCATTTCATAAGATACATTACATGCACAATGATGATGGTCATAACCAGATGATAGAATCATCTGAGAGGGTTATTGGTTGTTGTCACTTGTCAGCCCGACAATCACAGGGTGAAGGAGTGCGGTCAAGATAACCCAGCACCCACCTCGTCACCAAGCTTCCACCCCCCGAGGAGGTGGCACAGGTCTATCACCACCAGGTAGCTACATACACAGCACCAGGGACGTGCAGAGAATGTTAGAGAGGCAGGGCCTGGGCTGGAATTTCCAAAAGGGCCTTTTGAAATAGCAGACCTATAGCAGAAAATATCAGACCTCCAAGCTCACAACGCGTCACGCTGTGACGCGTTGTGAGCTTGGAGGTCTGATATTTTTGGTACTTGATAC
This sequence comes from Nannobrachium achirus, assembly GCF_963921795.1. Taxonomy (NCBI): domain Eukaryota; kingdom Metazoa; phylum Chordata; class Actinopteri; order Myctophiformes; family Myctophidae; genus Nannobrachium; species Nannobrachium achirus. The sequence goes on from NC_137833.1 coordinate 23,733,529, forward strand.
CACACTAAACTAAGCATAATCAAGTGAATACTGGAGATGTAGCGGCATGGATTTCTACGCTGAGAGGGCAAATTCTTTATTTATTTTTTTAGATTTGTTTTTGGACTTTTATGCCTTTATTGATAGGGCAGTACACTGACAAGAAATGGGGGAGATATGGGGAGTGACAAGCGTCAAAGGTCGTCCGGATCGGAAATAGAACCGGTGCCACCGCCAGGCATCCATGCCTATGTGGCAATGCCTAAGTGGTATGCGTATGGACCAGTAAGCCAGCGGGCGCCCCAGAGGGCAAATTCTTACAACATAAGATGCTGCGTTCAAGTTCAGGAGAGTTTGGACAAGGCAATTCTCTTGAATAACGCCTTCAGGTATGGCATGGAAAGGGATTTGAATTTCTTTCACCATAGTAAAAAACTGCATTTATGGTCTGGAGAGGGCACTTTTTACAGATGGTGAAGGGGCAGGGGCTCAAGCCCCCTTTGATGCCTATATGTGTGCACGTGCCTGATACGCAGCACCTCTGCAACTTCCACCAAGATGCTCTCCAGCTTCTCCAGCTGCACAGCTTTGCATAGGCTATTTCTACCAACTAATGCAGTGGTTCTTAACCTGTGGGTCTGGACCCTCAGGGGGGTCCCCAAAATAGGTCCCTAGATGATTAACTTAATGTGCAATGTTGTTTTCTCACTCAACAGTAAGCAAACCAGCATAACGTTTAAGTATAAAGGCTGACTATCTACACATTTCTAAAGTGACAATTTGAGGACTTTTTAATACCTCTAAAATGACAAATTAAACATTGGCCAAATTGTCAAATATTAGAGGCACTGAGGCAGAAATTGTGAAAATAGCAGATCTACATGCTCACAAGGCCTCGCAACGCGATAGAACGTGTTATACAAAATGTAATTCCTCAACATTTAGTACTTAGTCAGGGCTCCAACCAATCACATTTGAACTGGGGGGGGTCCCCAGTTCAAATGTGATTATTTTGGGGGTCGCGGCCTGAAAAGATTGAGAACCACTGAACTAATGTAAGGTTGGACACACACCACCAGGCGAAAGAAAACCTGGGAGGCCCAAAACCACCTGGCGCAGAATGTGACAAAAGAGCCGGAACAGATGAACCTGTCATGCTGCCATGGACTGAATGCAATGGAGAGTGCTCATTGAAGTCGTATGTCCCAGCATAGGGGACAAGAGGAGTATGTATGTTATGTAAGGGGATCCTAATGAATAAAATGTACTGAAATACTGTTTGTTTTTCCTGCAGTGAAATATGTTGAGTGTGGACTGATCGATGACACCTCAGTGTGGACTCTAATGATTTTACTGTGTGTTGTCCATATGTTTAATGTTCTTGCAACTTGATTCAAAACCACTTCCTGTATGTATGTACTGTAAGTCTGTAACTGAGTTGTGAGTTCTGATGAGAAAGGATTGTTGTATCGGAAATACATTGTGTTGCTGCACAAACACTGATAAAAATACATTTGACACATTTAAAGTATTCATCCGTACTTGTACTTGTTTCTATACAGTATGCGTCCCCTTAGCGTCACGGAATGCTATAGAGAACAGACAACTGAGGCCACCATGTCACTTCAGTAACATAACATTCCTCTATCAGGGTTAGCTTTTTGGGGAGTCTGTGACTCTGTCACTGGCAGGTTAAGAAACATGTCTTGGCTCTTGCTTGAACAGGGACGTGCAGAGAAGGTTAGAGAAGCAGAGGCTGGAGTTTTAAGCAGGAGTTTTGGTGGAAATATCGAAAATAGCTGACCTCCAAGCTTACAACGCGTTGCGCTGCAATGCGTTGTGAGCTTTGAGGTTGGCTATTTTTGGTGCTTGATACCACACTGAACTAAGCATAATCAAGTCAATACTTAAGAGGTGGCATGGTTTTCTACACAGAGAGGGCAATTATTTCAACATAAGATGCTGCATTCAAGTTCAGGAGAGTTTGGACAAGGCTCTCTTGAATGCTGCCTTCAGGCATGGAAAGGGGGGGCATTTGCATTTCTTTCACCATAGTAAAAACTGCATTCATGGTCTGGAGAGGGCACTTTTTACAGACGGGTAAAAGCCCCAAGCCCCCTTTGATGTCTATGTGTGCACGTGCCTGCGCTTGAATGTATTCTATCACTATGAGTGATTTTTTTTATTTGATTAGATTTTATTAAGGATCCCCATTAGCTGGTGCCGTAGCAGCCAGCTAGTCTTCCTGGGGTCCACATAAAATGCACAAATGAAACCTCCATTTGCACACTCCTCTCAGAGGTACAAAGGGATGAATCAGCACTGAGGAGACAAAGGGTAGACTATGTGTGACCCCAGTGTGGAGCCCTGAACACAGAGGAAAAGTTAAGAGTTTAAACTGCATGTATGTACATGACCTGCATGATGCTCCGCCCGCATCAGACCTTCCAGCCACCTTTCTCCCTGGAGGGTGTGTGTGTGTGTGTGTGTGTGTGTGTGTGTGTGTGTGTGTGTGTGTGTGTGTGTGTGTGTGTGTGTGTGTGTGTGTGTGTGTGTGTGTGTGTGTGTGTGTGTGTGTGTGTGTGCGCTCTCTCAACTCAAGTACATGTTGATGCCTATACGGTGTGTTTGTGTGTGTGTGTGTGTGTGCGACTGTGCGTGCATGTGCGTCTGTGTGTGCGTGTGCATGTTCATGTGCATGTGCATGTGCATGTGATGCATGTGCATGTGTGTATGATTGTGTGTGCGTATGATGCAGAGTTTATGCCCACATTTGTGTTTGTGTACATAAATGCATGTGTGTGTGTGTGTGTGTGTACTGTGTATGTATGTATGTATGTACCGTATGTATGTACCGGTATGTAGGCTGCTTTTGAGTGCATGCATTTGCGCATTTGCACATTTGCATGTGTGTGAACATGCATGCATCAATATATGTGCGTGCGCATGTGCATGTGCATGTGCATGTGCATGCATGTGCTGCACTAATAGACAGGAGGAATGTGAGTGCGTTTGAGGGTAGCCCCTCTGTGCTGATACTCCTGAGTGGATGATGAAACTGTGGGCCTGCATTCCTGCTCCGCCGCCAGGGACCGCACAGACCCTGGAAACACTCATATCACACACTGACCACCAGCAGCACCTACCAACACAATGCTACAGCATGGTTCTAAAACTACCAACGCAATACTACAGCATGGTTCTAAAACTACCAACACAATACTACAGCATGGTTCTAAAACTACCAACACAATACTACAGCATGGTTCTAAAACTACCAACACAATACTACAGCATGGTTCTAAAACTGTGAAATGTGAAGGTCTCCCCTTAACTTTGACAGTGTACAAATGGAACCAAATGCATTTGGTTCCATTTGTACACTGTCAGAGTTACAGACTTGTAACGGTCAATTTAGAACCCCATATAGGAACCTAGAGAGTCCCTGAAATCCACTTTGAGAACCACTGCAATACTACACTTAAGCACGCACACACGCACGCATGCACGCAAGCACACACGCGCACACACACACACACACACACACACCCACAAACACACACACGCGCACAGACACGCTTTTTACTTTGAGAGTTGAACTTGAACCTATAGCGTTCCTATACGCTCTGGGCATGTAGTAGCTGAACATTCTGCCAAAAATAGCAGAGCAACAAGCTCACACTGCGTTTAATCTGTTGATGCAGTGTGAACTTGTAGATCGGCTATATATGTTCTGCAGAGATTTGGTATGGAGGGGAAAAAGGCTGGACGCCATGGACAGACCCCTGAGGGATCCCCATAGGGTTCAAGTGGTCAACACCAACGAGAATTTTAAAGTGCAATCATCGTAATGCACACGCATGCATCAAATAACAAACAACATTCATATGGAAAACTCAACACACACACACACACACACACACACACGCGCACACACGCACGTACGTACACACACACACACACACACACACACACACACACACACACACACACACACACACACACACACACACACACACACACACACACACAAACACACACAGGAGCTCTTGCACAAGACCACATTAATCATCAGAGTCGCTCACATTTATCACACAACCACAAGTGTCAGTCAGTTATTGAAAACCAGTATTCCTATTGAGTGGATACCAGGATATATGGGTAACGTCAATAAACAGCTAACTAATAATTACCTCTTTTTCCATCCTATTTTAGGCTATAGTCCCAAACCAATTCTTGTTATTTTCATTCAAAAAATATATATATTTATGAAAAGATAGCTACATTTTTAAATCAAACATCAACTGAAGTTAACGCAATCTAAGATTTCTCAATGTTTTTTTTTTCTTTGTTTTTTTTTACACACATGGTTGATTAACCAAGAAAACAAATAAGGAATCACATGAGTATAGACATGATCTCTCTTTTGTTTGTTTTGAGTGCAACCTTGGCCTCTCAACATCTCTTAATGTTGAAATAATAACTTATATAAGTGGACAAATTTAAGACCAAAGTTGTACAAACTGTAAATTTCTAGAAATATATATGCCTACATTTAATTTAGACAATAAATTGTTGGGAATTAGACTAAATGCAACTGTTTTCTTTTATTAATCAGTTTGAAATTCTCATTGAGGACAGGGTAAAGAAATACATTTCAAAATTAAATGAAAACAAGAAAATAAACAATTTGATGCCCAAATGTCAAATGTCCAGACTGCTTATCAAGCGGCCTCAATAGGCCTACTGCATATACAAAGGTGCTAAAAGAAGTGCTCACACATTTTTTTAAGAACATCGCTGATAAATAGGCTATATATCCCGCGATTGCGATGACAACAAAATACGAACTTTTCGTCAGACATGAAATATGAAAATATGCTGTTTATGAAATAATTAAGAGGTCTCTCTCAGGTAGGCTAACCGTAGAAATGCAATATCGTTGCATGATGTTAACGTTGACAGTTTTAAACTGTCGGTCTCACCGGCTGCCTGGTCCTCCAATGGGGTCTCTTTTTTATTTTTAAAGTTCATAATAATTGTCTCTATAATGAAGAAATTGTTCCCCGCGACACTTCTCCTCCAAATGGTCGGTCCGTGGGGTGTCCAGGGGGCTCTGAAAGGACCATTCATGAAGATCAACCTCATATCGTGTGGGTCCTCCACTCTGTTTTTCTGTCCATTCACTCAAACCAAGCTGCACTCAGCAAAAAACAAAACAAAAAAAAAACGACAATAGGCCTACATTTTAACTCTTGAGGTCCATTTTCACTCTCATGCCAATTGACTCCCACTGTTCAAATCGCCTATTAATTAAGTGCATTGCTCACGCGACTCTGGATTATTATTACTTTTTTGCGGTGTGAAATGCCAGAGTGTAAATAAAACGTGGAAGAAATCTTATTCGCAGGCCGAGACGGTGCTGATCTTGCCCGTGTTTTCGGTCCACGGCTGCAGGTTCTGCAGGGCGAACAGGGAGCTGTTGTGCAGACACAGCGGGTCGGGCGTCACCGGCTGGTTGATGGTCTTCTGGAAGGCCTCCTGCTGCAGCTGCATGAGGATGCGGTTGGCCTGCTGTCTCTCCGCCTCCCGCTCCTCCGCCGTCTGACGCCTGCGTAGAAAACAAACACACCCCGGGGACGGAGCGGAGGAGAGAGAGAGGAAAAGGCCTATATTAGCCTATATTACTGCTTACTCTGCTATAATGCTATAGCCTTTTCTTGGCCGTTAAGCATACATTAAAGATATAGGCCTATACAGTATGTCTTCATTATACATTAAGCATAAATTAGGCAAATAAGAAACCCGATCGACCCAGGGAATATTTTCAATTTGAGATTCACAAATGAAATGAAGCAGCATTTCTCTGGACTTGAAAATTCGTATTATGATCTTCTTATTAATCAAATGATATATTGATATAACACACTTATTAAGGTTTTATTACATCGATTCTGGTTCTGATATGCCCTGAAATAAGCATTTACTGATCTCCAGATTAATGATGTAAAAATAAACTTTTATTTATTTCAAATAATATTTGAATGGAATAATATACTATTTCAACTAATATTTATATATATTCTATTATATTTTATATAAAACAGTCAAAATGCCTAATTATATTTAATAGCGAAATGAGATGAATTAAATAATGTGAATTTATTTTAGCCTATATGGGAAAAGAACGAGTGAACAAACCGAATAGGTTTATCAGTTGGGTTACAATGGGTGTTTTATTGATTCGTATAATAATAAGCATCACAAACTATTTCTTTTCTAGAGAGATGACCTGGCTGTTTTCATGGCATGATATTGCATAAATATTAATAAATGATTAAAACGTTTAGGCTATAGGCTACAGAACCATAGTCTAACAAAGAAACAGTAGGCTATGTCTACACGTATGGTTCTAATGTATAAATGCATGCAATACCATTTATTTTATTCTATAGGAAAATTATAATGATTTAGCAAATAATTGAATTATGCTGTGGCCATTTTACCTTATATTTATGATTATTTAATGACAACACTTGACAACCAGACATGTCTGTTCAAAATTAAATAATCCCAAAGGTACAAGATACTGAAAGTAAGACTGGATATGGACCTGGGACCCTGTCCCCATCCCCACTTGAGAATCAGGTCTGGGGTAAGTTAATTTTATTTCTTAAAATGCTCCATAGATAGATACCTTTATTATCCCAAGGGGGAAATTCAGTTGTCCAGAAGTAGCTGGACCATAACCCATTTTGGACTATATTTCTGAAAATGTTAACGCAAGCTCTTTGTCGCCTATCTAGACTATATAGACCATAACAGCCCAACACAGATCAAAATGAAAACCAATTCATTCTGTAAAGTGCTTGGGAAGGAACTCTTAATATGCTGTACCTGAACTGAACTCCATACTTCCACGAGTCACGACCAAACCTGCAGGGCTAATAGTAGCACTAATAATAACAGCATCTCACCTCCATTTGGTGCGTCTGTTCTGGAACCATGTTTTGACTTGAGCGTCAGTCATCTTGAGGGCCTTGGCGAGGGCCGCTCGCTCCGCGGACGCCAGGTACTTCTGCCGGTGGAAGCGCTTCTCCAGCTCGCAGATCTGCAGGCGCGTGAACGACGTGCGAGGCTTCTTCTTTTTCGGCGGCGTCCGGTTCTGGTACGGATGACCTACACGGCGTGTTACAGTGAGGGGTGAGAGAGCCACTGGATGGATGGATGGATGGATGGATGGATGGATGGATGGATGGATGGATGGATGGAAAGGAGTTGAAGTGGCAGGGCATGAAGGCAAGGGCGAAAGCAAGCGGCACAAAGTCAGCAAACGGAGCAAGACAAAGTAGGCCTGACACACTCGTGTAAAAATAGACACATTTTACAGTCTCAGCAAGTTAACACGCTGTTTACTATAGCAAAAGTTGGAAATATAGACTGCCTATAACAGAAGACAGCGAGAGGAAAGCTTATCAGCAGGTATTGTTACAAGATCTGAAGGCAGACGTTATAATACAATATGGGCTATAATAATACACAATACAATAGCCAATAATAAACAATACATGAGCAGACGTGGTTTTATGAAATGTCAAGGAATATTTCAAGCGAGTGAAATAAGCATTTACCTTTTTAGATTAGCCTATAATGATGAATTAAAGAGTTGCTGTTTTCTTCCATAAATCCAGCAGCTACAGATGTGAAGCCATACAGAGAGAAGTCTTGCAGAGTTGAAACATGCACGTTCAATGCTCATTCACTCATTGCACATGGACAGGTTGGTTCGAAATAATCTAAATGCTCTTTCTCAAAACACAGAGTTATTATAACGTGCTTTAATGAATTAAACGAATAATGTGTTCAATGTATAGGTATTTGGATATTATTTTCAGGCTATATGTATTAGGTGAGGTATTATGCTATTAATAATAATAAATATTATACACTAATATTATTACTTATTAATTAACATTGCCCACCTTTTGTATATTTTGATTCTGGATAGATTAGCTATGATTGAAGACCTCATTGTCTCATAATAATGGTAGATTTTACCCTTTCTTTTGATGAGATAAAGAAATTGCTGACACATTACCCATGCACGTGTAGTATTTATTTAGCCTATAGTGAGCTATTAGTTCACTTTTTGTGAGTCTGGGAATTAAAATAATTAAGAGAATAAAATTTTGGCCTGTAATTAAATTAACACTAATATTTCCTGTATTTTTGACAGACATGTAGAGAGTGGATATTCGATCCGGCCTAATAGCCCAGTGGTTCCCAAACGCCCGGGGCCCAAAACTAGTTAAAATAGCAGATCTACTACTCCTATACTCATTTAACATTTGTTTTCTAATTTAGAGAATTTCTTTGATATTTAAACTAAAATAAATAAATAAAGGTAAAAATGGGTTGTAAATGAGTTCTGCTTGGGAACCAGTGCCTCTATAGCCTACCGGTGAAGCGGTCTTTGGTGTATCTCCTGTTACTCTCCATCCAGGGGAAGGTGAACCCGGTCAGGCTGCTGACAGTCCCGCTGCTCGGGTGGTGCCCTCCGCCCAGCGGCCGGTGCGCCGGCACGCGGATCACCCCGGCGGCGGCGGCGCTCGCGCTGCCACCGCCATTCCCGTAGTTCATCCCCATGTTCATGTTCATGTTGTAGGAGCCCACCACCCCGCAAGGCGCCGCGCCGTTGCCGTTATATCCGCCGTTACCGCACGTCGTGAAGCCGCCGCCGCCGCCCGGGCCGCCCATGCCGGTGTAGCCGCCGTGGTGGTGGCCGTAGTCCGGCTCGTGCATCCTGGCGCCCAGCATGCAGCAGCTCTGCTCCACGGTGTTGAGGATCTGGTCGATCCCGAAGCTGATGGGCTCTGCGTGGTGCCCGAGTATGTGATCCATGATGATGGCCTCCTCCTCCTCCCTCCTCATCCACCTCCTCCTCCGAGAGCGAGCCGAGCGAGAGGCCGAGCGAGAGGCCGAGCCCCCCGCGAGGAACACAGCAACACACCGCTGCTCTCTGCTCCGCGCCCCGCCGTCCGCGCGTCCTTCCTGACCCGACTCTCGCTCCAAGCTTTAAAAAAAAAGAACGTGCTCCTTCTTCTTCTGCCGCCGCCCGCTCCTCCGCTCATTATCTAATAAGTAGTGTGTGTGTGTGTGTGTGTGTGTGTGTGTGTGTGTGTGTGTGTGTGTGTGTGTGTGTGTGTGTGTGTGTGTGTGTGTGTGTGTGTGTGTGTGTGTGTGTGAGAGAGAGAGAGAGAGAGAGAGAGAGAGAGAGAGAGAGAGGGAGGGAGGGAGGGAGGGAGAGGGCGAGAGAGCGCGTATACGTGTGCTTGGTGTGTCTATGTATGTGCGCGCAGGGGAGAGTTGGAGAGCGAGGCTTTTAACTAAGAACACAGTGTGTTTTCTCCTCCTTTCTGTCTGCTTGCACGAGCACATCAATCAAAGGGCCAAATAGACAGCCGCGAGATTAGGACCAATTTAAGCCTCGAGACCCAATTGGTTAAATAGGCCTATAAACGTTGAATATACGGCTCTGTGGAGTCAATAATTACTGCTCACTTCATAAAATCTGATTAGCATGCAGGGAAATCAATAGCTATTCCATATAGGCTTCAGAAACATCAACTCAATGGCAAGTTTTCTTTTTTTCTAAATTAATTTAACAGATACAAGTCAAGACATATCAAACAGGCTATACGTGCATAATCAAAATGTACAGGCCTGCTTGGCCAACATCATCTCCAGGGGCGCTGGAACTCCCAAATCCCAAGGGGAGCTGAGCCTGGAGGAGTTCATGCGTGCGGCCAAAGGCTGCACGCCGAAGAATTCGTGTTTTTTATCCGGTTTTGGGTTATTTTTATTACGGTTTCGGGTGCTTATTCCCCGCACAACGGTGTAACAAGGAGCTATATAGTTACTAGTTATTTTAGCACACAGTGCAACACACAGCACGCATGCACACACACAGTCACTCACGCACACACTACAAAATCGGGTATTCTTTTTGTAACAGTTTTCTACTGTTTTTTATTCCCCATATACAACGGTGTTAGTTTGCAACAATGAGCCTATAGACAGTTTCTAGTTCTCAAATAAATAGACTTTGGTGTGCCATCAAAGCGGGATTTAAATTTGACTTCCCTTCTGACCGGAAGTGGCAAGGTGACCATGTGATTAGGTCACCATGTGATAATCAAATACCTTTTTTCAACATATTTTATTCCCCAAAGTCAAATGCATTATTGTTTTAATATAGCTCTGTGTGTGTGTATATATAGGCTTATTTAAAAAAAAAAAAAAAAAAAAAAAAACTTTTTTTCCCCTCCCCACCACCAGGGGAGCTGCAGCTCCCTCAGCACCCCACTTCCAGCGCCCCTGATCATCTCCATTCTTTCACTATAATTAATATGACAATTAACTAATCATGAGCATGAATATGATAGTTCGGGTGTTACAAATGATGTAGACTACAAATGATGTACGACAGTAGCTATAACACATGCATAAACTCACCCTGCACGAAGTCAACCAAGATACCCAAAACATATCAAGTTTGATTAGCAAATAGGAAAATCTAAAACAATGTCATATTTTCTTATGCACACACACACACACACACACACACACACACACACACACACACACACACACACACACACACACACACACACACACACACACACACACACACACACACACAATTAATAACGTAGTTGCAAATGTATTGATGCTTATAGCCTATATGAATCAGGGACATTTTTATTACACGGCTAGATTCTTTCATTTTATTATTCAGAACAGGTTATTTAGGCTAGGCTTTGATGCAATTTAAAACTGAGAAATTAGAGATGTGAATAACGCAAATAAAGCAAAAGATAAATAAATATTCGACACAGTTTTCATTACAAATGATTAATAATGGTTCTGGGAAATGATCGATGGCAATAATGCAACAGGCTATAAGCCAGTTCCATTCGTTGTACTTATAACAAATTGATATTACTTAGCGTCTTCATACATCATAAATAATGTTGTATCTAATATCCCATTAACTTTATACACCCCGTTATAGCAACCACTCGGAGACCAAACACATGCAGCCTAAACCCAGTGGTGTAAAGTAACTAAGTAGATATACTTATGTACAATTTTTAGGTGTTTTTGTGCTTGAGTATTTCCAACATCTCGGATCCAAATATTGTACTTTTGCTCCACTACATTTATTTGAAAACTTCAGTTACTAGTTATTTTGTAGTTGATTATTATTATTATCACAAAACATACATTAACCACGTATACTGTTATACATTAGGCTACAACCATTTGAAAATAGCCGAGCTACAAGCTTGTAGATCTGCTATTTTCAAAAGATTTGTATACAAATTACATTTAAAGTAGGTCTATACATTTTGATACCAATACTGAATTCCAGACTTTTAGTGTAACAGAGTAATGCAGAAGCCTATTGATACTTTTACTTCAGCAACAAATGTGAGTACTTTTCTCACCACAGCCTAAACTCAAAAACAATTAAATGAGAATTTAAACCATCTGGGTCATTGATTTTCTTTCCGCCTAAAAGCTACTGGGACTTAATTACTTAACGCGAGGGGCATTAACGTATTAATATTTGATATGGGTGTGCCAGTTCTCATTGGCCAATTGACCGACATCAAAGTTTAATGTAAGCGGGGTGGCCTATCTCCACACACTTATGCGGTGCACCGATTCCGTTTAAATTTGGACCCATATAATGAGCTTTGGGGACTTTTAAAAAGCAAGTCAATTATTGAGATGAAATGCGATAGTCTACTAATGCAGTGCAGCCAGAGCTTTGACGGCAAAAACTAATTTCAAATGTGTTTAAGGAAGTTGCAGCTAAAACCATGCATGGCGCAAATTATTCATTCCTATAATAAACATAGGCCAGTGGTTCCCAAACGTTTTTAGCTTAAGACCCAAAAGAGAAATTATACGTATACTCGGGACCCAAACAATGAAAACAGTAGATCTACAAGCTCACAACTATTTTCAGTAGCTACTACTTAAACATTTGTTTTTCAATATGGATTTTTTTCTTTTATTAATGAAATGACTTGAGATGAGAAAAAAATAATTGCATGCACTTCTGCACTTTTTTTTATTATGAAAATCCTTTGAAATAATTAAAAACAAAATAGGAAACAAAAAACTAAGGGACCCATAAACATGTGTCCACAAATGGGTTCAGAGTCCGACCCACTGTTTGGGAAACAGTGACATAGGTTTCTGAAAAGTGAAAATAGCCTGATTGATAGTTTTGATTAGGCTACACAGGCTAACTGGATATAGAATTGTCTCAACCCTGGCCGGACTACACCAAGAAATGCGCGCATACGCGCATAGACGCTCGCGTATGCGTAAACGCTCCAGGCCACACCAAGGAGGGAGTATATCGGTGGGACTACACCAAAAAATGTGCACATACGCGCGTACTGTCCGTGAAGAGGCTCGCGTATGCGTAAACGCTCCAGGCTACACCAAGGAGGGAGTATATGTGAGGAAGACCAGATAGTCTGTGTACAAAACGCATAGGCGTGCTTAAAAAATAGAACCGATCCTATTTTTAGGGAATGCGTATCCGTGGTTCGCGCTATCCGTACGCCTGGTGTAGCCTGCTGAACTGACATACATTGGATCTATCCAAAACGCACATACGCGCGCGCGCCCCGCATACGCACGCATACGCACTGACGCGCGCGAAACGGCTTGGTGTAGTCCCACCGTTCAAGGTGCGCGCGCGCGGCGTGTGTGTGTGTGTGTGTGTGTGTGTGTGTGTGTGTGTGTGTGTGTGTGTGTGTGTGTGTGTGTGTGTGTGTGTGTGTGTGTGTGTGCGCGCGCGCGCGCGTGCGTGCGTGCGTGTGTGCGCGTGCGTGAGTGTGTATGTGTGCGTGCGAGTAGGCCTACTATATGAGTCTTTAAAGATAAACAGTCTTCTGTTATTACGGTTGAGGGTTCATATGTGTGAGACTGACAACAGTGGCCGCGGCATCTTTTCAAACTCAATTATCGAGCGACCGCTTTCAGCGACTCGGCTCGGGTGTCCTTGTGGGGCTTCTTGGCAAAAGTTAGCTATCTCTTCACTTTAGATGGAGACACTTATCGATTTCTCGCCCCTTTAAGCACCATAGCTTAACAGTCCTTCGTTCCATTCGCTAGGCCTGCTGTATTAAATTGACAAAGAGAGTGAGAGAGCTAGCAGTGTGACTTTTAATAGTCCTGTTTAAGAGCGTCAAAATACTCTGCAAAAGCCTAGTTTTGGCGTTACCCCTCCATCCATGCATTCGTGCATTCTCTAAAAGCGGGAGGTCCTATTGTTTTGCTTTATCTTTTTCTGCTTCTAAAGGTTGGGGACTACCTGCAGTCCTTGACTTTTGACCCCGAGTCCCCGACTGCTCTGGCGCCATTTCCATCAGCTCGTCCTCTCAACGCAACAACACACCCGTTCCCCCCAGATTGTCTAATTGCCTTGTTGCCATGTGCAACTTTGTGACTGTGAGTGCACGAGAAATGGGTCCAAATGTAAAAAAAAAAAAAAAAGTGCATTGCCTCATGCAAAATGAAATATGCGTTCTCTTTCATTAAGGTTGACCCCATCTGTGGAATCCCAGAATTCATCTCTGGGGTCTCATCCAGTCCTGTGCTGTCAGCCAAACCTGGAGGTAATGTGGAAACAAATCAATCGTATCACCGCGAATTTGCGGATCCATTTTCATAGGAGAGAGATTAAACATGTGACATGTTGAATAGGCTATACACAACCTTTCAAACTGATTGTCTGCCCCAGGGCGAACTTGACTGACTCATGGCCTGCGAAGGCAGATGACAAGTTGTTTTTGTTCTAAGCCAATGACAACAGGTTTCTCTTGTGCTTCAACTTTGGAAAAATACTGCCACCAGTTGGACTGGAACTGTATAAGGTGTTACGACCACATGGACCATCTTCAACATTATGACTCCATAAATCATTTAAAATGTTCAGTTTGGTATACAGGAATGTCAAATTTATTCCCAGGAGTAGCCTACAAGTTTAACTATGGAAACAGAAAGGAAGACACAGAATGTATAGAGGGTGGTACTGTTTACCAATTGTTAGCCTGATTGATTGATTGAAGAATTTATTAGAAGTATGCAATGGGAAAAAAACAGTTTAATTACAGCACAAATCACTGGTACAAGGTCAACGAAAAGGAGATCCTAGTAAGCTTTACGGATTATTTTCATAGGAACCACAAGACAGATGGATAGAACATAGTACTTTGCATAGGATAACAATCAATTACAAAAGCAGTAAAAAAGAATATGTTGCAGCCAAAGAAAAAAATAGGGCGGAAAAAAAACAACAGAAGGGGGCTTAGTCTATTTACAAGTCTCCATGCAGTAGCAGCTGTCTGAAGGTGACTTTTCAGACCAATTTTGAAGGAGGCTAGGGATTTGCACTCCTTTAAGGCCTGCGGTAGGGCGTTCCACATGTTGGTGGTATATAGGAATACATATTGATAATGTTAAAGCTTAGCTGTTGAAACATTGGTTAATTTATTTTCTGCATGTGCGCAGTGCAAAAACATCTTTGGATCTTTCCACAGGGTCATGCTGCCATGTTGGAAGAGTGGAAATACAAGTAGTAAGAGTAGTAGCATATGTTCCACAATAAATACAAAAATGTCTGTGCAATAAGTTGAAAAATTAAGAACACCCAGCATGTGCTAACTGTAAGATTATTCTTCTTGTTGCCAGATGTGCACCTGTGAAGTGATTTATGGTTAAATGGATACGGTATCCCCACAAGTGGGTTGGAAAAGACAAAAATACATAATACGTTGACATTTATGTGTTGTCTGTCAGACACGCACACAGGCATGCACACACACACACACACACGCACGCACACGCACACGCACGCACACACACACACACACACACACACACACACACACACGCACACACGCACACACAGTGGAGGTACTGTCTCAGTGTCTCAGTGAGATAAGCTACAGATCATCCTGTTTGTTTAGTAACATGGGGAAATGACAGCCACCATGGGGAGATCCAACGTGGGTACAGACACCGCTGAGCCCCCAACACCTCTACTTCCTCTCACACAGACAAACACTGCACGCACACGCACACACACACACACACGCATGCATGCTCGCACGCGTATACCAACAGAACATGTCTTCATATTATCGTCACAGACTTGCACACATACTGTACATACACACACATACACTACACATGCATAAAGTCATTAATCACAGGGGCAGCAAGACTGTGCACACAATGTCCATCCACAAATAAACACAAACACATGCACTTAACATAAACACACACTTGTGTACTGTAAGTAGGCTCAGTATGCATGTGCATAATGTATATGCACATAAACAATCACATCGGGAGAGTGCACAGCAGCCACACACACACACACACACACACACACACACACACACACACACACACACACACACACACACACACACACACACACACACACACACACACACACACACACACACACACACACACACACACACACACACACACACACACACACACACATGCAGGGAAATAGAGAATAGTTTTGCTTCACACTCCCGTAGGGCAACCAGGTTTGGTGTCACATTAGTGAGTAATGGGAAGCAGCAAAGACTAAACATTTTGTCTCCAGCACATTCTAATGCCCCAAAGAGCTGGGATAGAAACTCCTGGGGTTTCTACAAGTCGTTTTCCTGTGGTAATTCAGCAGTCAGGGAACCCCAAGGAAAGAAAACAATTGAGTCTACTTCCACAACGGTGTCAGTGGTATAGAAAGAGAAATGCAGACAAATTAGTTGACTTAGAACATAAGAATCCTTCATTAGACAGGCTGCAGCATCAGGGCTGGCCTGCATGGGACGAACATACAGCGTCCCAGACCGACATACAGCAGACACTGCTGTCCCACCCCGCCGAGGCACATAAAACACACAAGCCCTTAATATACATGGGCAACTGATGGCCCGGGGGCCACATGCAGCCCCCACCTTCACTATGTGGCCCACTGGTTTATATTGGAATACTGATATACAGTATTGATTTCAGCTGTTATGAGTCCAATCGTGCAAATATGACTCGCTTTAATTACTCCAGTCTGCCGTATATTAGTAGCTTGACTCAGTCAGCAATGGTCTTTGTTATATCCAATGTATTATATTTATGTTCATAAAGTTAACATAACATATAAATGCATTTGAAATTAAATAAGTTACTTTTCAGGATTCCAGTTCAGAAATTACTGAACAATATCCCTCCATGTTCAGAATCAACTTTATTGTCACATCACAGGTTTACAGGTGTAAAGAAGTGGGTGACATTCATTTTTGTATAGTAGTGTACTATACTGCAGGTCAATCACAAATCACACATGCATCGGCAGTCCTCTGGCACCAGAGAATCCTGTGAGCCTCATCATACAACAAAGCCAAAAAACTAAAACAATCAATCAATCAATCAATGATTATTTTTACATTTGCTTACTACCTACTGTAGTTGCAACACGCCACACACCATGCAATAAATTCACACTGGGACTTTACTGTCCTGAACTGCTCCTTTAAGGATTAAGATTGATCAGAATCAAACACTCAAAAAATCAACACTTTACTGCTAAGTACATGTTCCAGTTGAGGAATTTGCTTTGGAGAAAAGTTTAAAAAGTCATTATTTGCTAACAACGCATCACATTGCATTGCGTTAATTGAGTTATGAGCAACTTTTTATTTAAATATTTGAAATAAATAAATACATTAATTCAATTAATTATTTGAAAGCCAGCCACAGAACACTGCAGTTACCCTGTTAAGTCGTAATGATCAAACTCCTGCATTCAATCCCTCATAATACTGCACACCCCATAACCCAAACTGCACATAATTCGGAGCACATAGGCCTGTTCAAACGGGCAAGGAATAGTTTATTACGTAAAATCTTTATTTTCTTTGCCAATAATTATTTAGGGGCCACTTGCAATACCCTCGTGGACCACAGGTTGAGAACCACTGTTCCAGACGCGTCCACGTTTTTCCCAATGACCCTAAATGCAACGGTGGGGGCGCGGGGGGCTGCAAGGGAAAGGAGTGCTTGTTTTCGGTGATGACCACGGAGGCGCGCCATCTCAGGAGACCATGAGCCACGTGAGACACCGCCGAGCGAGCAGTAGCGAGCGAGTCACCGTGTCGAGCGCTGTGGCGGTCGCATGAGCCGACTCAGTGCTGTTACCGAGTTATGTGCCGTTATGGACAGAATAGTAAATCTTTGTCCCCCTGACTTTCGGTGCCTCCGCGCAGTCCAAGTGAACACAGCAAAGCGCTCCCTACCTCCTTGCCCACCACTGGCCCCCACCGTTGCGCTCAGGGTCCCTGGGAAATGCCAGGTCGCGTTCCAGATCTATCAGAAAAAAAACATCCAAAAGTGCAGAGTCAAACCTCAGGCAGATTAACCCCAACCGTTGGCATTCTGATTTACTGCAGATGTCAAATAAATACATATTAATATATCTTCATGTCATGTAATTTAGTCATGCTGTTTTTGGCTTCTTTCAGAAGTGGTTCTGTCTTTGATTTTGGAGTGCACTCTCTCCTTACACAGTGAAATCCTGCATGAGACAGTCTATGCTGTAAATGTCACCAGTGTTCATTTGGTTACATTTGTACAGTCACAAATACATATTATTAATAATCAGTATTTTACTGTTTAGCCACCACGGCCCAGGTGATGGTGGAAAATGTATCAGATATACAGTAGTTCTATGCATTATTCTAATAAAATAAGTTGTATATAATGATATGCCAAGCATCTTCTTCCCATACAAATACTATGCATTTGCATGATAAATGGACGTCACAAAGTTGGGCCTAAACATTAAAAATGAGCATGATGACAGTGATTCTGATCACACACACAGATATATACCCCAACCTCCACCGCCCGAAGATTTTAACATTCAAGTCAAGAAAAGAAAATCTATGTCCAATGTTTTGTGTTTGTTTCATGGTTTCGAGGTAATTATGCTGCTCATTATAAAGTCCAGGCCATAGGTGTAACCATGACAACCTGATGACAGACAGAATGACCTCATGTTGTCTGTCAACACACACACACACACACACACACACACACACACACACACACACACACACACACACACACACCATTCTCCTTCTTTCTCCCCATTGAGTTCCTTTACTCCTTTTCCCCTCATTTCCTCCCTCATTATTGTTGTCAAGCCTCCCTCTCTCTCTCTCTCTCTCTCTCTCTCTCTCTCTCTCTCTCTCTCTCTCTCTCTCTTACTCTAATAATCATCTTGGGAGAAACTTTTATTAGATTCCATTTCTTCACTTTTACTTTCTGCAAGCCATCCGCCTAATGTTAGGTTTACGTTAGGTGCCACTATGGATGCGTTCACATTTTCCGGGCTGCGCTGAAAATGTGGGCTGCTGCTTTCCTTCCTGGCGTGTGATTGACAACTCCCTATCAGTGCACTTATCATCTGAACGCCAAGGACTTCCAGAAAATCCCATTTTCAAGTGATTGATGGAAACCAGTCAGAAAGAAAGAGAGAGAGAGAGAGAGAGAGAGAGAGAGAGAGAGAGAGAGAGAGAGAGAGCTCATATAGTTGACAACAACAATGTACAGGTTTGAACTAAAGGTCTGACTATAGTAATGCTTGCTCGCATTGTGTATAGTCCATTCTGTATAGTTATAACACATTTCATAAACGCAGAAGTTGAGGGGATCAACTGAGAAACATAGAGAATATTCATAAACAGTTTAGCTATATTAGTTCTGTACACACTGACCAGTACAGTGCCATACTACTCATGCATTCAAACTAGGCCTCAATAGACCCCACTGAACCCTTGTCTTTTCCCATATATGGGGCTCCTGTCACTCAGGTTCATAGTGGTTGACCTCCCAAAGGGAATTGATGGGTACAGTTTATGGGAGTAGAAGAACAAGACCAGAAGCTAAAGATGGGGGAGAAAACCAGGAATGCTCGGCCCTGGCACTTGGAGCGGAAGCCGGAACCTATTGGACACCAATGATGAAGCCTATTCTTGTTGTGAACTTTTGCGTTGAGATCACGGACACCAGCGTTGCATTGCTGTGTGAATTTCCATGAGGGGATATCCATCCTGCCACCAATCAATCAAACTGATTGAACGCTGAAAATGAACGTGGACAGTGTTCACTGTATGGTGTAATTGGGGCTGCTGTCCTTAAGTTCTGTCTTTTAGAGACGGGTTTTGTAAGCTGTGCCTTGGCACGGTTACTGACAATATATTTGTGAACTGCTCTTTTTTAAAAGGAGAAAGCCCATTATTTAGGTAATTTCTTTCATTGAGACAAATAGTGGGAATGCTGAGATTGCACAGTGTGGGTATGGATTCAATCCTAGGCCAGCAGTACATGATGGTGCAGAGACTGGGGTCTTATGGACAACACAATCAGAAGAAAGAACAGAAGAAACTAGATTTTCTCATTTATGTCCTTGCCTGGAAAAGTTTAAGAACCTGTGATAGTTCAGGCCAGTGTTCTGTCCCTAGCGACACGGGCACTGGATGTTTTGCTGAGGTTTGCGGCTTCTTTAAGCTATAGGGACAATATTTACTTAGACTATAAATTATAGGATACCCGTTTCTTTGGGGTGTGTCTATGGAGACCCTGGCCTATAATATGCATCAATATTTCAGTGTTTGGGCCACACAGGTGAGGAAATGTTATTGGTAATCAATGTAAAAGGACGATCACAGGGGCAGAGGCACCAAATAGGGGTGAAAAAAGTGAGTTAGGTTACAAATGGGGACTCGCCTAAATGCAGTTGTTTTAGAATGTGATCGTAAAATACTGGTGTTCTAGTGTGATATTTTGTTATAGTAGCCCCTCCGCCCTATGGTTTTATTTTCCTCTCTGATCAGTTGTTTTCAGTCAAACATCTAAATTCAAACTGGGCAGAGTGACTAAATTCTTTCTCTGCTTCCCTGGATCCTTCTCTTCTGTTGCCGTTTCCCTGACAGCACTCCGACACTACAACAGGCACTGCTGATGTCACAACTGTCACGGCGGTAACAAATGAGGGCACCATGTGTCACCTGAGTGCTGAGTCTCTAGACACAACAACAGGGCTGCGATCCGTCACTAGTAGCTCCGTGTGAAAAACGCAGCTTTTCAGCGATAATAATAGGAATCTATCAGCGAGCTACAGTACAAGCGTCTAACATCGCAGCACAACACTGGCACTCGTGAGTGCTTTTGCACTGTGATTCTGTTGACTATGAAGGTAGTCTCGCGTGGCCAGACGGTTGCCTCCGCGATTTGGTCAAATGCTCCCAGCATACAGTCTGGCAGACCGGGGAAGAAATGATGAGTGCGAAGATGAAGCGGAAGTGAAGCCCCCACGTCACTTCCGTTTCCGTCTCACATCACACACATTTATCATTATATAAATAAAAATCATATAAGCGTGTTTAGCTTGCTGCTTAGCAGAAATTACATTTTAAAATATATTTTTTTGAACGTTAATGCCCGTTTTCGATACTCGCCGTTCGGGAGCTGCTGTTCCAGACTCTTTATAGCATTCAGAGATTGTGGCATAGTTGTCTGGCTACGCGAGACTACTATGAAGGCAAAACATTTTAATATACCGGTATACAGTATATATTTCTTAAGGCCTCTCCATACTTTGACCGAACCGCCGTTTTCGATCAAAAGGTCCTTTTCTACCATAAAATTATTTCCCTCGGGACTTCTGAAAAGCATTGGACCGAACGAGAGTTCGGAAATTTGCACGTCGGAAAACACAACTCACCGAACATTTCGGTCGTAAGTATGGAGAGGCCTTTAGACAGCATGGTACTAGACAGACATGAAGACCGAGTGATGGAAGGTCATGCGACTGCAGGTCTTCAGTCGGAATCAGACCGGATTGTGGTTGACCACAAACTGTATATTAAAGAAAGTATGAGGATTTGAGGAACCACACACGAGCGCGCGTGTCCGTACATTGCAGGCTAGCAGTTGGATTCTGTCCTGCCAAACGGTAGCCCCTCTCAGCTGTGCTGACACCCTGCCACCCCCTCCACTTCAACCCTCCCACTGTCCTCTCCCAGTGCATCATGGGTGCCTCCTCCTGTGTCTCAAAGCTCATCAGGTCGAGTGCAAGCTTCCGGCCCTTTTGCGTTATGGGGCCCTTTTTTAGGCGCGCGGGGGTGGGGGTGGGTGGTCGCCCTTTTTCCTCTTCCTTTTCACAACAGTGCATGGCCAGCTGGGAGATGTTGTCTGTCCATGGAATCACATGCATACCTATTGGATTTAGGCTTAAGTTATAATTTGTTTAATAAAGAAATTATGCATTTCAACTGAAGTGTGTGTGTGTGTGTGTGTGTGTGTGTGTGTGTGTGTGTGTGTGTGTGTGTGTGTGTGTGTGTGTGTGTGTGTGTGTGTGTGTGAGCACCACTTGGTTACCAGTGGTATTGCAGCTCATGATGTGTGCGTGCGTGTGTGTGTGTGTGTGTGTGTGTGTGTGTGTGTGTGTGTGTGTGTGTGTGTGTGTGTGTGTGTGTGTGTGTGTGTGTGTGTGTGTGTGTGTGTGTGTGTGTGTGTGTTAGAGAACCTCACACCTAGCTAGAGTGAAGTGAGCAGAGCTATTTATGATTTAATTTCATTAAGCGTCCCAAGAAGCTTGGCCAATGCGACCCTGGGATTACAACAAACGTTGAGCTCTTTGTGCCAAGATGTAGGCCAGTTGTAGGCCATGCTTCAGATCCAGACATTGCCAGATGTTGGAGCTTAGCTCCTTCCAGGAGCACTGTTCAAAAATTGCAGTGCTCATTATACCTTCATGAAAAATTAAATAAAAGACAGAGAACACAGACAGAAATCTATTTTTAAGATTTCAGGGTATCTCTAAATGTGTGCTACGCAGAGAACAGTGTTGCAGTTGTGATAGCAATAATAGCAGTGGTGATATTAATCAAACAGGCGTACAATGAGGGGATCTGATTCTTCTCTCTTAATTAGCAGCCATTATATCTCTGCTGTGTTTCATACATACATTTATGATCTCCCAGTTACAAGAGCAGACAGACAATAATCTTTCATTATGGCGCTGAGGAGTAAAGAGCAAGTCTGGAGAGAGAGAGAGAGAGAGAGAGAGGGAGAGGGAGAGGGAGAGGGAGAGGGAGAGAGAGGGAGAGGGAGAGGGAGAGGGAGAGGGAGGGGGTGTCTTTTATTAAGTGCAGACAGAGCAGAGGAGGAAAACAAAAAGAAAGAGTGAGAAAGGAGTCATAATCTTAGCAATGAACTGCAGCTGAGGTTAAAATGAAATATATTTAATGCAGTAAGACACCCTAAGGGCGAGAAGCGAAAGGACGAGGTCGCGCACATTGGTGCGTGCACATGGGCGTGTGCAAATGGCTGCTTTGGCATGTACAGTATATTCCCTACCCTTCTACTGAGCTGGTCAAGTCATCACCGTGACATGTACAGGTCAGCTATATCCATATATGGAGTCTGTGAGGTCAGATGTAGAGGTATTGACCAGCTCCATATATGGAGATCCAGGTGATGATCCAGTCGTCTCCATGTATGGATATCCAGGGTTTGATGAGGTCACTGTCGGGATCTTCATATATGGAGATCCAGGTGATGATAGTCAGCAGTCTTGATTTGCAAATTAATTCAGTTTTGGCCATATATGGAGCGTCCATTTTGCCAAATATGGGCATTGCCAAATATGGGCATTGCCAAATACGGGCATTCCCAGAAATACGCTTAATATTGATGACATCGGACAGGGATCTCCATATATGGTCATAAAAGGGACAAGTTCGGAATTCATTTGCAAGTGTGACAACATGTCACAATCATACAAGGGATTCTATTGTATGGGCATAGCCAGATATGGGCTTAATATTTATTGGCATAATAGGGATTATTCTATAGTGTGGTTGACCTAACAGGGTATTATCTGGGAATCAGATGTAGAGGTCAGCTCCATATCTAAGTGATGATCCGGACGTCTCCATGTATGGATATCCAGGTGATAATAGTCAGCAGTCTTGATTTGCTAGTTAATTCTGTCTTGGCATACAGTATGGAGGGTCCATATATGGGCAATGCCAAATATGGGCTTAATATTGATGACATCAAGGATCTCCAAATATGGGGAGGCTGTCTTGATCATTGAGTCAACAATGTGATGTCACAACTCACAAGAGGTCAGCTTTAGACGCCACTGACTTACTCACTGACATACGGACAGGATCTGCCGGGTTTCATAGTAAACTGTGACATACGGTCGCAATATACTCAATATACTGTATGTGAAATCTTTTCTCCTTGCTCTCCCACTCTCTGCCCCCTTAATCCTTCTTTTTGTTCTTTTCTAGAAAACAAATAAATGAAGCTCGCACAAAAACTAATTTCACCTACTAATTTGCACCTGTAAGTAAATCTGTGATGCATGTACAATAAAATTGAGAGAGAGAGAGAGGGAGGGGGGAGAAGAAGGAGAGAAAGACACATAGGAAAGCAGAAGGAGAGCCAAACAGACCGAGAGCAATAGAGACAAAGACAGACGGAGGGAGAGAGACAGAGTGAAAGAGACAGACAGAGGGAGACAAATTGCGAGACTGAGAATGAGAATGACAGAGAGAATGGAAAAAGGAGAGAAGCAGAAACATATCCAGACATCACAGGGTATCAAACACTATCCAAGCGCTATAGACGACAATAGCGAGCCCATCAGACATACTGTATGTACTGTAGGTCCCTCTGCCAGGGGGGCGTAAGACCTCAGCTCACAAATCACCTCTGGAAAGAGTCGAAGGAAACGTCTCTGTTGTGCTAAACTCTCCTGTTCTGATGATGGATGGTTGAAAAATGATTTGCTTGCAGAGCATGAAGCGAAAACGCAGGTTTACAGGTTTGGATGAGAGAAGTGCTTTGTTATTGATCAAATCCAGAAGCCTACTGGATTCACCCACGCACGTGCACTGGTGCACACACATTCACATGAACACACACACACACACACACACACACACACACACACACACACACACACACACACACACACGCGCGCGCGCACGCGCACACGCACACGCACACGCACACACACACGCACACGTGCACACACACGTTGCACGCCCGCAGAGCAAATGAACTAGAATGAAGATATTCTGTACTGAATGTGCTCACATACATGCAGCTACACACATATGGCCTATAGAAATTTACATTTGCATGGACAGAAATATACACTCATAGACATACAGTACATAGACATGTGTGCATTGAATATTATTAAATGAACACACACACACACACACACACACACACACACACACACACACACACACACACACACACACACACACACACACGCATGAACATGAAGAGGAGTGCACATCAGCAAAACGTTGTGTTTGTTGGAGTGCTTATGGACCATACTGTACTGGTGGTCTGGTATTCAGCCCATTTGCTACAACTTGTGGTGTACTTGACAATATTATGGCAGAGTAGTCACTTACACACGCACGCACACACATGCACACGCATGTGCCTCACTTCCCAGTAGCTGTTCACCGGAGGTTCCGCCAGGTAGTGTCGGCTGTTGGTAGATTCCGTGAATAGTGCCTTCTTGTATGCAAGCTGCATAGTCCAAAGAAGTTGCACATGCATCTGCTGCACCTACTACATTGACATGGTACTGTATAGTTACAACAGAGGAGTTTAACTAATTTCCAAGTAATGCTAATGCTAATCTATCTATAAATGCGAGAAGTCTCTGCGTGTCTGCGTGTGTGTCTGTAATCCGCGTATCTCGAGAACCGTTCGTCCCACCGGCTTCAGATTCGGCACGCGCGCTCCCCGCCGCGGCACGGAGTGCAGTGCCGGGCCTCGACCCGACCCGACGCACGGTTTTCCCTAACCAGCGCGAAACGTTCGGAATCTCCTTATGCGGGGCTGATTGTTGACATCCGGCTGTTCCGGAGGAAATCGGCGCAAGCGCTGAGTCATTGTGACATCACATCATAAAAGGCTCTGAGATCACGTACGCCACATGAGTCAACAAAAAATGCCATGGTTACGTATTCTGATGTTCCTATATGGGCATAAAAGGACACAGGCAAACGGTCAAAACGGCTCTTATGACAACAGGTATAATGGGGTTTGCATTAAAGGGTGGGGCATTCATTCCCTATTTCAAAGGGTTTTCCGGAACCGGCACTATGTCTGCATAGATCTCCATTTATGGGCATAAAATGGATGCAGACAGACAGATACGGATATCTCCATATATGAGCGTAAATGGACACAGGCAAACAGATGGTCAAAGATCTCCATATATGGGCATAAAATGGACGCAAAAAGACAGATACAGATATCTCCATATATGGGCATAAATGGACACAGGCAAACAGATGGTCAAAACGGGTCCTATGACAACAGGTATTATGGGGTTTGCATTAAAGGGGGAACCAGCACTGTGTCTGCAACACACAGACAGATACAGAGATCTCCATAATGGGCATAAAGGGACACAGACAAACAGATACAGAGATCTCCATATATGGGCATGAAATGGATGCAGACAGACAGATACAGATATCTCCATATATGAGCATAAATGGACACAGGCAAACAGATGGCCAATACAGGTCCTACAGAGATCTCCATATATGGACATAAAGTGGACGTGGACAGATAGATATCCCCATATATGGGCATAAATGGACACACGCAAACAGATGGTCAATACAGGTCCTACAGAGATCTCCATATATGGACATAAAATGGACGTGGACAGATAGATATCCCCATATATGGGCATAAATGGACACACGCAAACAGATGGTCAAAACAGATCCTATGACAACAGGTATAATGGGGTTATATGGGCATGAAATGGATGCAGACAGACAGATACAGATATCTCCATATATGAGCATAAATGGACACAGGCAAACAGATGGTCAATACAGGTCCTACAGAGATCTCCATATATGGACATAAAATGGACGTGGACAGATAGATATCCCCATATATGGGCATAAATGGACACACGCAAACAGATGGTCAATACAGGTCCTACAGAGATCTCCATATATGGACATAAAATGGACGTGGACAGATAGATATCCCCATATATGGGCATAAATGGACACACGCAAACAGATGGTCAAAACAGATCCTATGACAACAGGTATAATGGGGTTTGCATTAAAGGGCGGGGCATTCATCCCCTATTTACATTGTTCCCGAGTTGGCCAGGGCGCCGACTAGACGCTCGGCCGCCCTTTGGGCGGCCAAGCTTCTAATAAGTTATAACTAGATAAAATCACAACAGTTGAATAATAATGGCAATCCATTAAGAAGCCACATCATAGGATCCCAGGGACTCTCACAGACATGCACTCACTCTTGCACGCATGCATGTGCACGTGCACACACGGTATAAGGTCACACGGTATAAGGTCAATCTCAAAGATTTACATATAAAATCACACAAACACAGAAACAAGTCATCTGTAGATAGTAGATACCCACTAGTACTCAAGCTTAGAAATAATGACAGTAATCAGGGACACACAAAATAAATCCTCCACATTTTTAAATAATGGCCTGTCCCTCCCCCTTGTGCACAAAGCAAAAGTGATGAGCAACTGAAAAGTTTAGTTTCTCCAGAAGCCCTTGAACATGACGGCAGATGTTAACTAAACAATCAATCACCAGTAAGACTCCCTAATCGGGAGATAAGTGACCGTAGGTGGCTTATCTCCACAAATAGGGCAAAAATGTGTTTTTCCAAAATCTTCCTGATCCATGTTGATGACATGAGTGTAGACATGCTGTGTAGTGATATTCGTGATTTTAGGGCAAAAACTGTAGGAGCAGTGTCCAAAAATGTGTTTTAAAAATCGGCCTGAAGGTGGCGCTAGAATAGGGCCATGTGAGAAATGAGGGGTGGGGTCTCCGCGTTGCCTTGGCGGACGAATAGGTACCGGCCCAAGCTCTCCCGGACGCTCCTAGCCCGAGTTACGGCATTTTATGTGCGCTGCAGTGGTAGGGGGTCCTCCACTGGGGGCGCCACCACTTTTGCATCTGTTCTGGAGCACCAGGAGTCGGTGGTCCCCGGGAATTCCCCGTGAGCAGCCCCGTTGGGGTGGTCATTTGGTCATTTTTGCACATTTGGTCATTTTTTACATCTGGGGGTCCCCCAGGGACCTGGGGGTCCCTGGGGCTCCGGGGGTCCTTGGAGGTTGTAGTTTGGCAGGCAAGGAGTGTGTGTGTAAAATCTGGCATGGATCGGGTCAACGGGTGCGGAGATATAAGCAGGGAGAAAGTGTGACGTGTGACGTGTGAGCACATTTGGTAATTTTTTACATCTGGGGGTCCCCCAGGGACCTGGGGGTCCCTGGGGCTCCGGGGGTCCTTGGAGGTTGTAGTTTGGCAGTCAATGAGTGTGTGTGCAAAATTTGGCATGGATGGGGGCAACGGTTGTGGAGATATGAGCAGGGCAAAAGTGTGACGGACTCACTGACTCACTGACTCACTAACGCACAGACAGCCGGTGGAGGTTTTGTACAGTTTAAGTAGAGCCTGACCAATGGCAGATCTTTGGGTCCAATTGATTCTCAGACCATCGATTACCTATGTTTTGACTACTTTATTTCAAATTGTGTAGCAATAGTAGATCATTTTCTAATATCTTTCAAAACGTCTGTATTTTGAGAATTATTTTAAGCAAACAAATTAATACAAATAAAGACAACAGTGTTGATATTGATAGACCCTGATCTACAAGATCGCAAGTGTTGTGAGCTTGTAGCTCTGCTATTTTTGAAAATCTTTGGGCATGCCTATGTTAGGCACCATGTTAGGCCTATAATGTCAAAATAGGGAGGCCATATGTTGACTGGTTGAATGGTTAAAAATGGGACACATTAGCTGTATAATTGCTGATTACAGATGTAAAAGGTTGCGCACATGGGTGCGTGCACAAAACTGTAAAATAATGGCTGATATATCGGTCTGGCCCTAATGATGAGCTTACATTTCATATCACACACCATGCACTCCTGTAACCGTCACCGGCAAAAGCAAAAAGAAATACAAATATATAGGCCAAATTATTTAAATGTCAAAATTGGTGATTTTATTAAAAGGGTCAGTCTAATATTCTTTCAACAGTTGATCAAATCGATTGGTTTGATTAATTGCAAGCATAGAGTACACATGTTTTCTTGTGCACATACACCATAACACATAAAAACTTGCACGTACGCACACACACACACACACACACACACACACACACGCACACACGCGCACACACGTGCACACGCGTGTGCGCACGTGCGCACACGCACACTCCCTCTGTCTCTATGTCACACCCACACGCTCTCTCCTCACACACACTTCAACATCAGACTGGCTGGTGCCTGCGTAGCCTCAGGGGTGTGTGTGGCTGGCTTAATGACCTGCTCAGATCCTGCTAGGACTGCCGTGTCTCCCCAGCCACACTTAGAGAGAGAGAGGATGAGCTGCAACAACTGATCCATGGGCTGCTACCCCCCCCCCCCCCCCAACACGGACAGACCTCCCCCACCTTCGCTCTCAGTTCCTCCTCTCTCTTCCTCTGCCCTTCTTCTTGTTGCCTTCTCCCTGTTCTCCTTTTCCTTTTCATGGTTTCCTCTCTTCCCCTGTCTCCTCCCCATCCCTCTCCTCTCCTCTCCTCGCCAAACCTCTCTAACAGATCTGTCTTATTTAGGCCAAGACCTACTCACTCACCTCATTAAGTTGAAGATTACTCTGACAAACCCAATATAGGAGAAGTCATTTTATTATTCTTTCGGTTTCCTATGGTTACAGAGGAAAAAGAATGAACCATAGTGATGAACGTATCACTGTATGGTTCAGCACAACTTAAACGTTCAGAATGTTGCTCTTTGATGGCTACATACAGTTGAATAACCACAAATGTCCTGAAGAAGTCATGAATGGAAAATGATTTGCTTGGGCTGTGTTTACAATTAGTGTGTGTGTGAATGCGTGCGCATGTGCTCTGAAATGACACCTCAACTGTTAGCCTGACAGTGTGCTGAAGAAATCTCACTCTCTCACTTTATCTCTTTTTCACTGTCACTCACTTTCTGAACATAAATGTTCACCTCTCAACTGCTTAGTCTCCTTCCTTCCCTCTCTCTTTTCCTCTCCTGCTCCCTCCCCTCGCTCTCTTTCTCTCTCTCTCTCCCTCTCTCTTTCTTTCTCTCCATCACTCCCTCTCTTTCACTCTCTCTCTCCATCTCCAGCTCTCTTGGTCTTAAGGTCAGGGGTCATCTCTAATTGTCCTAATGGACCGACCCAGCCTAAAACAAACAGATCGCAGGTCAGTGAGGATCAGAGGCTGAGGGAAACCCCGGGAGGAAAAACAAACGAGAGAACAGGCGTGCGCCAGACACAACAACGCCACACAGCAGCTAGATAGAGTTACTGACTTAACACCTCTGATGGACTGACGCGCCCCTCTCGCCTTCATGTCAGTCATGTGTGTTGTGTGCCTGTATTGCCCCATTGTGGCGCGTATGTGTACTCAGGATGTTTCTGTTTTGCTGCTGAAGCTACCGGTATCTGAAGCTCAGTAAATCAGTAACAGTAATTCTTTAGTGACTGCTGCAGACAAACACCACAGTATATTTAAAGAAGAGGTGCCGTGATATTTTCCCCGCTATTAACACCCTAACAGCACAGCGATGCATTTGCGACCTTTGTAAAAATGTAGGCGCTATGTAGCATCGGGAGTGTTTGCTCATTGAAGATGCATTTGCGATGTCGCTTGCCAATTTCGCTCCTCACTTGCGCAGCGACGTCGCAAATGCATCTTCCCAATGAGCAAACGTTCCCGACGCTACATATCACCTACATTGATACAGAGGGAGAGTAGGCCTCGGTGTTATGTCGCTGTGCTGTCTGGGTTGTAGAGGAATATATAACTAAACTAAAACAGAAAACATGAGATTTTAACATGAACTTGTTTTCACACATTTTTGTCCAACCGAGGTTCAGCGACTAGATTCATGACCAGTTTGGTTGTCCCGATTTAAAATGAAGCAAACACGGAACTGAAAGTTATGATTGGCCACTAGTTGCGCTGTTCTGGCACCAGAAGCAACATGTTCTCCATAGGAGTCCATTCATTTCCCCCGAACTTTTACATTTGATTTTCTTACCTTAATAAACATTGTCATAAATACTTTATGGTTCCTGTCGCTAGTTTAAAGCCTCGTTTCAATCACCATGATTTGCGTTTTGTGA